>NC_000068.7:145837682-146186015 GCF_000001635.26 Mus musculus | reverse complement strand
TGCCAGTATCTGCTATCACCTGAGTGTTTTTTTTTTTTTTTAATCATAGCCATTCTGACTGGTGTGAGGTGGAATCTCAGGGTTGTTTTGATTTGCCTTTTTCTGATGACTAAGGGTGTTGAACCAGAGGCAAGGATTATATATTGATGTTTTATTTGGGATGTGCACTTCCAGGTGTCCAGAGTAAGAGGAAAAGATGTGGAAACAGGAGAAAGTCAGGATTATGTTTTAAGTGTTGGTGACTGTATCACACAGCAGGATGTCTCTAGGCCAGGAACACATGGAGAAGCTGGGTCCCAGGACGGTCTAAGGAAGACAGAGGAAGGGAACTCATCTTCTCTGGCTCCTTCCTATCCATGGGGAATCAGCCCCTAGCACTTCTGCAGTTTTTCAGGCAGCCTCTTTGGCAGCTGTTTTGGATCCAGAGTCTATGTGACACAGATTTCTTCCTGTCCAGAAGTGTGTGTGTGTGTGTGTGTGTGTGTGGTCCCAAACAGGGTAGGCAGAAGGTTGAAGGGCTTGAAGATGCACTTTGCCATTGAGGCTATGCAGGGAGAGATTTCTGTCTGCTTTATACCCCGCTACCTTTCACGACCCCTTGTCCCTGGCTTCAGTGATGACTCAAAGCTGTGCTGAAAGTCTAAAAGGATGGGAACATCACAGGCACCTGACCAACTGGACTTCTCCCTTGGGAGACTTTCAAAGTGGCTGTCGGAAAGAGCGCTCTCCTTTGTCCCCTGACATCAAGTTATACATGGGACCAGTGCCAGAGGAGGAAGGCAGCATGTGTAGAAAGAGTGCCAATGCTGTCTCAAACAAAGCCAGGCTCCAGGATTCCTGGTTCCGGTGCTACTCTTGGTCCTCCTGGCTTTAGTTCCAAGTGATGTAAAGTCTCCTCGCTGGGGTGTCTGCCTGTCTGCTGGAGCTGGGCTCCTGCCACTTACAGAGCTTCTGGACTAATGGTGAGTATGACCATGAAGAACAGGGATGGATATCTCGAAATACATAACTATTAAGAAAAATAAGCAATCCTGAAATTTAAAACGTCCCTCTACAGTTAGATTGCTCCCCCACAGAATGCTGAGCTGTTATAATAAAGGCCTGGGTGAACACTTTAGTTCTAGCTCATAATTGGAAAATATCACATTGGTTCAGATATTAAATCCTTGCCAGAGGGACCCCAGCAGCCCCGGATACATACCCTCATGGAAGATCCACATGCAGATCTGTCTTGAAGGCAAAGACCAGCTATCGGATGTGTTTCAGGGTGCCCTGAAGAGGGACCAAGTTAGGGGCCTGCAACCCAAGCGGACCAAGTTAGGGGCCTGCAACCCAGGCGGCTCACCACAGGCAGTGAGTCTGTGTTAATATCTTGGAGGAGTTTGAATATTGTTCAATTATCACATGCAGAAAGCCTCCAGCTTGCAGGCACCGTTTGTCAGCTGGGCTTCTAGGGGCCGGGAACTAATCATTAAGGCTGCCAAGAGGTGGAGAAGCCTTCTCTCAGCAGCCTCCCGGCCTCCAGCATGCGGTACATTTTCCTATTTCACTTGGATCTGCTCCTAATGATTGAACTATAGATTATTAATGCGGAACACCTCTGGGATGCTAGAGTGACTGTGCAGGGCTCTATTCTGCCCTTGGAGTCTTCAGCACGTATCCTGGCCTGGCAGACGGTGTTCTGGCAGCTGTCAGAGCTGCTGGGGCCAGGAGGGTACCGTGGGCTCCAAACAGCGGCTCCTATTAGCAGCTACAGGGGCATCGTTGGTGGCATTTGGTGCTCTCGTCTCCCCAAATTACCGGATGGAGTGAATAATAAGCCACAAAATGCATCTCAGGGGTTTGCTGCAAGGGTGACAAGAAGTGTTTTTTTAAGAAGGAAAGGAAAGTGGTTTGGGCCATGCTGGGGCTTTGCCATCTGTCACTTCACAAAGTTATCCTGGGCATGTGTCAGGAAGACAGTTCGGCATCACGCAGGCAGCCTCGTGTGTGGATGAGACGATCCTGTAGCAGTGTGAACTCTGGGCTGCCGGAGCGGCAGCGCAGCAGGACGACGGCTCCCTAAGAATGACTCTGAGCTGAAAAATCTTCTGCCTGGCATCTACAGACTTCACAGCTGCTCAGGGAGGGAGCCTAAGGCTTCTTGTACAGATAAAGGGAATCAAGTTTTGAGACCAGACAGGAGAGGTCTAAAGGGGCCCTTGTGTGCTCTCTCCTTATTACACATCACCACCGACAGGGTGAACCAGGCAACCTTCAAGACCTAGAAGGGAGCAGAGGCTGTTAAATCATCAGAACCAGGGGGTACAGACAACTGCCACCATTGCTGAGTGGGGCTTTGCAGGGTTCCAAGAGCCTCGGACAGCCCAGAGCCCTCTCTGCCTGCCTGTGTGGCAGTTGTCCAAGTGTGAGGACACAAAAAGGGCCAGAGTTGATCAATTCAACTCAGCTTGGGTTCACAGCACAACACAACCACATCAGTGGAGTCTGAATGGTGTAAAAACCAGAAATCTATTCTGAAAGTTCAAAAGCAAGGTGTCCCACACTTTCCTTCCACAACTAACTTTATGGCTTGTAGGAGACTGCCTTCTAGCTGTGTCCTCCTGTGGTAAAGACCCTTACCTCCTAAAGACCCAAGACAGTCACTTCAGTTAGAGGCTCAACACGTCGGTTTGGTGTGGTGAGACACGAGTCGGTCTCTGGCATGGGGCTGTAAGTGGGGTTTCCAAGTAGAAGGAAGTAATGAACAGAGAATTAAACAGGTTAGTGGATAGAGAATGCCACAGAGATGCCGCTGGGTGTGGACGGGGTGATGTCTGTCTTGTGGGAGACTTTTCTCAGTACTAGTGTCTGAAGATGTCATATAATAAGTTGTAAATCTGCTTTAATTTTGAAAGAAGTCCGAGCTTTGAAGCTGTTTCTCCACTGTACCCAGCTTGCATTTTTTCTGATGTTTCCTTTGCCATCCTTACATTTATATCTCTGTAAATAATTTGCCTATTTTCTCCTTTTGCTTTTTCTCACTTTTCTCTCTGGTTATCAGCTCTTTGATAATGATATGCCTTGGTGTAATTTTCTTCATTTTTCTTGAAATTTGTTGAGCTTAGATTTGTGGCAGTAGATGATGCACGCATATCTAACTCGCAAGCTGCAGGCTGCCTGCACCCAGGAGCGTTATAAATGTGGTCCAACTCAAGACCTTAAACTTAAAATGTGTGCGAGTGCATGTGCGAGTGTGTGTCTGTAGTGAGAGTGTGTATAGTGTGTGTGTATAGTGTGTGAGTAGTGTGTGTGTGTAGTGTGTGTGTGTGGTGTGTGTGTGTGTGGTGTGTGTGTGTGGTGTGTGTGTGTGTGTTACTTTGTAACATGTCAGCATTATTCTCCAGCATGATTTTAATAGGTGACAATGTTATGTCACCATGTCAAGGGATTGGAAACACCTGGTACGGGTCCAACAGATTTAGAAACATTGTTTCATTTCTTCAGTCCACCTGAAGCTGTTCTGTGCTCCATTGTGAATTGAAGCTTGACTGAGCTTCCGTTTCTTCTCTGTTTCATTGGAGGCATTTTTCACACTGATGACTTCCAATTCACTGATTGGCAAGGGCTCATCTGCCACAAACACCATGTAGAATAATTTTATCTTAGATATTCCAGGTTTCATCTCTAGAAGCTTGGGCCATTTTATACGCCCTCTGTATCTGTACGTAGGACTCTGTGCAGAATAAAGTTGTAATCACTGTGTTTCTGCGCTTGTCTGCTAATCCCAACTTCTGAGTCAGTTCTTGGTTGGCTTTGATTGACAGATTGTTCTCTTCAGTGTGGGTTGTATTTTCATGTTTCTCTGCGTGTTTAGAAATTTTTGTGACTGGGTGCTGGAAACTGTGAGTCTGACTTTGTTGGGTGTTGTAATTTTCAGTACAGGATAAACATTCTTGCGTTTGGGGAATGTAGCTAAGTCACTTGGAAACGGTTTGACACATTTAAATTGGCTTTTGAGATGCGTTAGAAGGGACTAGAGTGGTGTTTCCTCTGGGACTAACCCATTCTTTGTCTGTCAACCCTTTGACCTTGAGGGTCTCAAGTCTAGACACTTGCACCCTGAGTGGAGCAGACACTGTGACTTCTAATCTTTTCCAGGGCTCTGGAGAGTTGGCTTATTCACATGCTTGGCTCAAGACCTCGCTGAACACTAGAGAGGGCTCCTCTGATCATCTCCCACCCCCTACTCTCTGTGATTCCCCCCCCCCAATACTCTGTTCTGAGAAATTGACCTGCCTTGTGTTCTCCAGACACTCAGGGGCATTTCCTCCACTCAGGATCTTCTGGACTCCATCCACTTTTGCTGTGGCCTGTGCAACGAAGCAAACAGCTGGACCAACCATAGTGTTTACCTTATTTAAACACCCTTCACCATGCTCGTCCTGTTGCATGTTCTATTAAAACATGCCTGCTACATTCAGTTCAGGCTTTCAGTTCTTTCAAATGAGTGAGTGCATTTGGTCTTTTGAAGTCTGAGGGAAAAGAAGAAGCATATTGAATTCCACAACACCTGCTTCTAGAATTTTGATGAAAGGCTTGTAGACTTGAGTATAACCAGGGAAAAACTTATCAATAGTAGAGATGAGTCCGAATTCCAAACCCTGATCCTTTCTGGGTGCTGACTGACTTCTGGTTAGGTTTGCTTAAGGAAATGGGGCAGTGGCAGTGGAGACCCTCTGAGCACGATTTAGCCAAGTCTCAGGTAGAAGAGTGAAAGACGACATACAAGTTTCCCAGGCTGAGGCAGAGTGCTGCTGCATGAGACAGAGTTATTTCCAGAGAGACTATCCGAGTGAAGCTTGGCAGAGGGAGATAATAGCATAAGCCTGTTCTATTGGCAAGACCATCATGGTGGTCAGCTGACTCCCATGGGTACCAGGCAGGTCTGGGATGATCATGTTGCTGGTATAGATCATGGTAGAGAGGGGAAGCCAGGAGCTGGGAAATTAACTACATTCTAGTTCCACACATTTCTTACTCTGGTGGTGATCAGCCCCATCCGCAGAGCCATTTTCTGGAACTTTTTTGGAAGCCGGACACTGAAGCTATTCCTCCATCCACTTCTGTTTAATGTAGTCACTGCAGATTCTTCCTCTACAGCTGAATGGTCACTGGCAGACTAAGTGCTGCACTTCCCTATTATGTGCCTGATGAGGGGCTTGTCTGAGTAGTAGGAGACAGGCTCACTCCGCCATTCCTCTCCTCCCGTGTGCACATCTTACCAGGATTTCCAATCTGCAGTTTCTTTGGAAGAGTCTTTTAAGAGGTCTTGTCCAGTTTATAGAGGCTAGTTGGTAAGAACTAACTTATGAAAGACTATAGATGCAGACTCATACAAGCTGCACGAGCCTCTGATTTTACCTATCGTAGCTGACTTCTCCGAGCTGAAGCATCCTCCAGGAACTCTGGGTGTGGGGAATCTCTAGAGATACATCTGTCTTTCATCTGACCAAGGCAATGCCAGAGTGCAGGCTTCACACTGACAACAAAATTCTCCTCCTTCCCTATTTTAATATAAAAATACAGATAAACATTCTAGCATTTTCTTCATTCGCACATGAATCGAGGAATCTCCTGAGGTGGTTTTGTCAGGGAAGCAAAATTATTTTCATGGCCCGGGAATAAACATCATTAGTCTTTTTGTAACAGGTAAATGAAAAGAGAAATCACACAAAACAACTCCTGCTTCTGAGGTTGGTCATTTGCACGCTGTAAAATGTACCGCTCTGGTTCTGCAGACCGGGAAACAGACAGAGCTGGGGAACCCTGGTTTGGTGCTCTCAATGCCCCGACTTGGCAGTGACCATCCCGAGCCTGGCCACTCTCATCCATAAGATAGACACACTAGGCTATAACCAGGATCCTCAGCGTATGTACATTCTAAGAGAGGAAGCTCTGCAGTGCAGGACCTTGTTCCAGGATCTCAAGGATCTGAAATCTGGGTAGTGCAATTGAGGGCTCTATATTAAGTATTTCTATATTCTATAACATATGGGTTCTATATCCTACTTGGCCTTGAAAATATTTTTCTGTAAAAAGTACATAGATTGTTTTGGGGATGAAAAAAATGTTTAAAAAAATTAAACAAACATGTACAAAATACCCCTCAAAAGGAAGCCTAAGAAGATCCAGGCCCAGAAGGAAAGGACTGGTATTTCTGCACATGTGACACTCCCTGTGCCCTGTGGCTTCAAAGCATCTCTAGCAATTGTTAGTGTGCAATAAAGAAATTTAGGAAGCCAGAGACACTACTTCTCATGGCTCAGCAGACCGAGAACAGAATTTCTGAAATGTATTTATTCAAGCAATTGTAATCACAATAGTCCAACCGAGTTGTTTCCTGGAGTTTGGGAAAGAGGTGTTTATGTTTAAGCAGTTTGGTGACCCTATGAGTAACTGTCATTTCTTCAGATATTATTTTAAGCTCATAAATAATAACTGTCAATCACATGCTGACCGGTGGGTATACAATAAGACGTAAGAAGGAAAATCTATACGGGACTTTGACGCCCGCCCCCATAACACAAGTCTGAGATGAACAGTGATAGCCAAGAGATGCTCAGATGGACAGGAGTCAGTATGGAGCAGAGGGTGGCTCTCCAGAATTCCGCTTCAAGGCTTGGCTCTGACAGTAGGCTGGGACACTGGTCACTGAGCTCTCGAGCAAGTGGTAGCTGCTTAGGCTTGAGATGCACACAGCCTGAGGCGAGATGGAATGTTTCACCACAGGGCCAAGTGTCCTTTGTACCACCTGTAGAATGACTAGACAGCCTTTGACTCTGTTTTCCCTCCCAACAGCCTTTTTTTTGGTTCATGACCTGGAAAGGATTAGTCTTATTCCCTGTCGCTATGTCCAACACCACCTACTACAGAGTCTATGGGTATTGTTGATGTATAGCTGTTTTAAACAACAGAACTTCCCACAGGGACAGAATTCTTCTCTCCTGAACCTCTGGTGTGGTCTAGGTCACTAGTACCATGTGGCTGCTGAGCCTATGAAGTTTGCCCAAGGTGATGATTTTTTTTTTTTAAATGTGTAGGCACACATGAGTGCAGGTACCTGTGGAAGCCAGCAGAGGGCATCAGATCCTCTGGAGCTGGAATTAAATCAGTTATGAACGCCTGATATGGGTACTGGAAAGCAAATTGGGTTCTCTGTGAGAGTACTATATGCTCTTAACCACTGAGCCATCTTTCCAGCCCTGGAGATGAACTTCAACTGTTTTAACACTTGGGGATGAACCCTGGGCTTCTGATAGTGGATAAGCACTCATCACTTCGCTACACTCCCAGACATAATTATAGGTAAAATGTAGACAACAATTAGCTATCATATGAGATAATGTAGCTCTAAAGTAGTTGTAATTATTGACAATGTGTGAAACCATTTTCCAAAGCAACTTTTTACAGCAATATGATAGGTTAGATAATAAACACTAGGTTCTTGGCATCTTTTGTAATTCAAACAGTTTGCAAATTTAAATTTCATGTGGTGTTCAGAACCAGGGAGAAACATTTGATTCTTCTCTTTTCTGTGAATTGCCCTGGGCACCTCCAACTTGATCCATGAACTATCATGCTAAATTGAGTACTGGGTTTCTCACTTAGCTCTCCTAAAATGTGTGTGTGTGTGTGTGTGTGTGTGTGTGTGTGTGTGCGTTTTCCTTGCATGTAATCTGTGCACCACATGCATGCCTACTGGCCACAGAGGCCAGAATAAGGCATTAGATCCCCTGGAAATGGAGTTACAGATGGTTGTGAGCAAGCATGCAAGTGCTGGGCACTGAACCCAGGCCACCTGATAGAGCAGCTCTCTCCCCCAACCTCTCTCTCTGGGAGGAAAGGTTTATTTCACCTTATAGCAGTAGTTATCAACCTGTGGGTCAAGACCTTTTTGGCAAACCTCTATCTCCAAAAATATTTACATCACGATTCATAACAGTAGCAAAGTCACAGTTAGGTAGTAGCAACAAAAATAGTTTTTAGGTTGGGGGGGTCACTGAAACATGAGGAACTGTGTTAGATGCTCGCAGCATTAGGAAGATTGAGTGCTACTGCTTTATAGCAGACTGTCATGAGGACAAGTCAGAGTAGGAACTCAAGGCAGGAACCTAGAGGCAGAAACTGAAGAGAGACCATAAAGGTACAAAGGAGGTGATATCAGATTCCTAGCAGATTGCCAATTTTGTTCCTAGGCATGAAGGACTGAACCACCATCAAAAAACAAGACAAAGCCCTGAAGTAGAGAAAAGTAACAACTTTATGCATAGTCTGGATGGGAGAAGCCTAAGACTGCTAAACAATGGTGGCTTTGGTATTTTATAGGAACCCTGGGATTTCTCCTCCCCTTCCCTAGAAAAGGCACACCCACCCCCTGTGCCTTTCTGCCACCTCTTGCAAAGTCTTCTGGGACCAAGAGGTTTCCATCTCAGGGAGCCTGCCTTAGCTTTCCTAGCCCACTTACAGTTTCCTAATCCTGCTTCAAAGAACTGCTGCTTACTGCTAACATGGCTTGCCCATCCTGCTACCCAGGACTCCCTGTCCAGGGGTAATACTGCCCCAAGTGGGATGGGCTATCCCACACTAATCATGAATCAAGAAACAAGGACATTCAAGAGCTTCCTACAGTGATGGAGGTGGAAAAGTCTCAAAACTGCAGAGCCCACGTCTCCAGTCTGTTGCTTAATTATTGATAAGTAAATATTTTTTGCACTTCTAATACGTTATAACTTTTCCTGTCTCCATTTTCTTCAGTTTTGCATGATGGGGAAATTATTGTAGATTAGATCTCTATTGCAGTGGAGAAACTTATTATAGATTAGATCTCCAGTGTACAGATGAGGAAACTGATGTTCACTGAGGGGTAACAGCTTATCCGAGTTCACAAACATAATTAGCAACAATATAGAATTTGAACCTTTGACTTAAGCCTCTTATAATTTTTACTCTGAGGGAAAGTAATGATTTCCTTTAACATGGGAATATCAGGCAAAATTCTCTCAGCATGTACAGTTATTTCTTTTTTTTTATTAGGTATTTTCCTCGTTTATATTTTCATTGCTATCCCAAAGGTTCCCCCATACCCACCCACCCCAATCCCCTACCCACCCATTCCCCCTTTTTGGCCCTGGCGTTCCCCTGTACTGGGGCATATAAAGTTTGCAAGTCCAATGGGCTTCTCTTTGCAGTGATGGCCGACTAGGCCATCTTTTGATACATATGCAGCTAGAGACAAGAGCTCCAGGGTACTGCTTAGTTCATATTGTTGTTCCACCTATAGGGTTGCTGTTCCCTTTAGCTCCTTGGGTAATTTCTCTAGCTCCTCCATTGGGGGCCGTGTGACCCATCCAATAGCTGACTGTGATCATCCACTTCTGTGTTTGCTAGGCCCCGGCATAGTCTCATAAGAGAGAGCTATATCTGGGTCCTTTCAGCAAGATCTTGCTAGTGTATGCAATGGTGTCAGCATTTGGAAGCTGATTATGGGATGGATCCCTGCATATGGCAATCACTAGATGGTCCATCCTTTCATCACAGCTCCAAATTTTGTCTCTGTAACTCCTTCCATGGGTGTTTTGTTCCCGTTTCTAAGAAAGGGTAAAGCGTCCACACTTTGGTCTTCGTTCTTCTTGAATTTCATGCGTTTGGCAAGTTGTATCTTATATCTTGGGTATCCTAAGTTTCTGGACTAATATCCACTTATCAGTGAGTACATATTGTACGAGTTCCTTTGTGATTGGGTTACCTCACTCAGGATGATACCCTCCAGGTCCATCCATTTGCCTAGGAATTTCATAAATTCATTTTTTAAAATAGCTGAGTAGTATTCCATTGTGTAAATGTACCACATTTTCTGTATCCATTCCTCTGTTGAGGGGCATCTGGGTTCTTTCCAGCTTCTGGCTATTATAAACAAGACTGCTATGAACATAGTGGAGCATGTGTTCTTCTTACCGGTTGGGGCATCTTCTGGATATATGCCCAGGAGAGATATTGCGGGATCCTCCGGTAGTACTATGTCCAATTTTCTGAGGAACCGCCAGACTGATTTCCAGAGTGATTGTACAAGCTTGCAATCCCACCAACAATGGAGGAGTGTTTCCCTTTCTCCACATCCTCGCCAGCATCTGCTGTCACCTGAGTTTTTGATCTTAGCCATTCTGACTGGAGTGAAGTGGAATCTCAGTGTTGTTTTGATTTGCATTTCCCTGATGATTAAGGATGTTGAACATTTTTTCAGGTGCTTCTCTGCCATTCGGTATTCCTCAGGTGAGAATTCTTTGTTCAGCTCTGAGCCCCATTTTTAATGGGGTTATTTGATTTTCTGGAGTCCACCTTCTTGAGTTCTTTATATATATTGGATATTAGTCCCCTATCCGATTTGGGATAGGTAAAGATCCTTTCCCAATCTGTTGGTGGTCTTTTTGTCTTATTGACGGTGTCTTTTGCTTTGCAGAAGCTTTGCAATTTTATGAGGTCCCATTTATCGAATCTTGATCTTACAGCACAAGCCATTGCTGTTCTATTCAAGAATTTTTCCCCTGTACCCATATCTTCGAGGCTTTTCCCTACTTTCTCCTCTATAAGTTTCAGTGTCTCTAGTTTTATGTGGAGTTCCTTAATCCACTTAGATTTGACCTTAGTACAAGGAGATAGAAATGGATCAATTCGCATTCTTCTACATGATAACCGCCAGTTGTGCCAGCACCATTTGTTGAAAATGCTGTCTTTTTTCCACTGGATGGTTTTAGCTCCCTTGTCAAAGATCAAGTGACCATAGGTGTGTGGGTTCATCTCTGGGTCTTCAATTCTGTTCCATTGGTCTACTTGTCTACAGTTATTTCTTGATAGCCATGGGGAATCTGGTGTTCTGACAGGATACTAAAATTCGCTGATGCTTAGGCACTGTGCATTCTAAACTGACCTAGTAGCTACATGTAACCTCCTGTACTCTTCTCTGTGTGAGGGCGTGGCATATGTTCACGTTGGTGTGTGCACCCATGTTCAAGTGGACATGCATGCCTCTGTGTGCCCATGTGCCTGGAGGCCAGAGGTAGAAATCATGTGTCTTCCACAGTGACTTTTCACTCTATGTTTCTAAGACACGGTCTCTTTTTGAACCTGGGGCCCATCTATTACACTAAGCTGGGTGGCCAACAGGCTCCAGGAATCCATCCTGCTTCCTCAGCACTGGGATTCCAGACACAGCTGCCTTGCCCACTTTTGCATGGGTTCTGGGGATCTGAATGCAGGTCCTCATTCTTCCACCCAATCCTTTTGCATACTCCAGATCACCTCTAGATTCCTTACTCAGAACACTATAGATGCGGTACGAATAGCTGTTATACAGTATTGTTTAGAGGATGTTTGCACATGTTCAGCAGGGATCCAGAATTCCTTGCCAAATATCTTAGATCTTTCGGTAAGCGGAATTTGCAGATGGAGAGCCCACAGCCACGGAGGGACACCTGCACACAAGTGCAGAAGCTTGGTAGTGACAGAGGACAGGTGGCAGCTGTGGGCAGGGAGCCATGGGAAACCTAAGGAGTGACAGTAGTCCTGCTAGAAGGCATTTGTTTTTATAAATCTTGGTGAAAAGTTGGATTTGAAAAAAAAAATAAAAGAACGCGGCATATGTAGTCTAGCAGCCTTGCATGTCAGTTATGTCTCACACTTTGTGATGTATCCCACGCTCAGTTCACGTGCCAGCACTGTCTCTGGGATACAGAGCCATCCCTGGGCTGTTTAAATTAGCTCCCCTAGGCATTAGTATGGGACTTATACACACAGATTTCCTTTTATATTATGAGTGCGTGGGTTTTCTTTTATGGTAGAGAATGCAGGCAAGTTTTTCTGTTTAAGACTTAACAGTATCGGCTTGGAAAGGACACTAGACATTGGACATTAAACCAAGAGGCCAGAGGCAGAGTGGCGAAGAGTCACCTGTCAGTTTACTTGAGCTCACACCCTTAGCCCCATTTCAGGCTGATGGTAACTGAGTCTGCTGGCTACTTCCCTGTGTTCTCACTGATAAAGTGACCAATCTTGGATGTTACCTGGAATGCTCATTTCTTTCACTTGTTCATGGTACTCTCCTCATGGCAAACATGAACTGAGAATACTTGTTGAATCTAGGAAACTAGAGAGGGACCATTGGTGGGGAAGAGGAAGAAGTGCCTTACAGAAGAGGATCACAGAACAAACATCACGTGGAGGGGGGAAGAGGATAGTGGGAGGAAGGGTTTAAGTTGGGAGAGGGATAGGAATGTAGGATGGGAGAGGGGGTAGGCAAAGAATAACACAAAAGATGGCTGGCTAAAAAAGCTGCATGGAAACCTACTATTTTATAAGTTATTTCAGTAATATGATAGATCTATCATATATAAATTAATAGAATTTATAAAATGTTATATCATATAGAAATTTATAAAATTGATGATTCCTTGTGTTCTCACTGATAATATATATAACATAATATACAGTTATATAACATGTAGCATAATATATTATATAATATATTATATTATAAAATATAATACATTATATAATATGTAATACACATTATAACTAATATATATCATATATAATATAATGCATAACATATTATAATATGATGATATACAATATAAATTATGTGTGTAATATATAATATATTATATAATATGTATAGATATAATATAATATATCACATAAGAGTTTAATGAATACCATATAAGAGTTTAATGAAACTACCCTACACAGAGGCCTCCTCCCAGAAACCATATGTTGCCAAATAAAAAGTCCAGTGCTAGGTGTGGGGTGCCTCCCATAAAGTTCTTGGCCAGGGGTAGGTCCTTGAGAACCCCCCAAACAGTACTATTGTTCTTGGTTGCCCTTCAGAACTTGATGGTCAGGCCCTACTGTTGAAGTCACTATACACTTTGGTCACAGGACAGGGAGAAACGGAGCTGGTATAGATCAGAAGGCTTCCTCCTGTTGGTTACCTTTCATAGTACTGAGATGTGTTATGCAGACTGCTGGAGAAAAGTCACCAGGATCTTATCTAGCTGTGAACCCTGTGAGCCTTAGAAATGACCAGCATGGTAGATATGTCCATGGGTACAGCTAACAGCATGAATGTCATGGTGATGACTTGCCCTCTGATTGCATTTAAGGCTGTCCCTCGAGAGGGAACACATACTTGTACTATAAACCTGGAGAATTCGCATTGGGGGACTTCATGGACCGTAGTGGTGACCCTGACACTTCTCACCTGTTAACCTGACACAGTAAGACAATGCCCTCTAAATCTTTTCCTTGATACTCATGGCTGGGGGCAGTCCTCAGACCTGACCAGACACATTTCCTTGTATATGGATGGCAGTCAACTCAGAACCTCACAACTGGTCAAAGGGCAGAGAATGTATCTTTAGAGTTCTTCATATAAATGGGATGGCTATATCATATCCTTCCCTCCAAGGCTCAGGGACCATTGCAGGAGATGGGGCAGAAAGGTTTCTAAGAGCCAGAAGTTGAAGAGGACCAGAGAAAAATTGTTTCTTTTTTTTTTCACACTGTGGACATGACAGGACCTCTGCACTCCTGAATTCAGAACAGCTGCAGTTGCCTGCCTGTAATTAAGCCAGTCAGCATCCCAGCCTGGAGCAGGGAAGCACTCGTGAGTCCTAACCCCAGCAGAGGAGCTACTGACAGTTGATGGCTCTTGGCAGAGAAGAGAGAGTCAGTTTTAAGAGTGTGGCCCACGGTTGATTGCCCACACTCCAGTGGGTGGGCTACACTGTCGAGTTCGTGTGAACCACAGATTTTATTCTGTAGGCTATTTTCCAAAAAAGAAAAACAAAAGGAGAAAGAGATATGAAGTTGGAACAGGCAGGAGTTGGCAGGCCACTACGATAAAAAAAACCCCAACATATTCGTGTATAAAGTTTCCAAAGAATTAACAGAAATATTGTAGTGAATATAATGTACTCAATATTTCAAAGGCTATATATGGAAAAATAAAGAACATTCAACAATTTGAAATAGGTAGAATAAATAAATAAACTTTATGTCTGCGGCTGGAGAGATGGCTCATGGTTAAGAACAGGTCTCATTCTTGAAGAAGCCTAGTTTGGTTCCCACTACTGAGAAAAGGAGGAAGAGGAGGAGGAGGAAGAGGAGGAGGAAGAGGAGGAAGGAAGAGGAGGAGGAAGAGGGGTGAGAGGAAGAAAGCAATTCTTTATGTATTTCTTATATCTCACTTCAGACTTTCTAGCAGTCTTTCTGATGATGCTAAAATGACATAGAAAATGACCTTTTTATGACAAATAAGACAAAGGCTCCAGACTTCCCGCAGCACTGCAGTGCCGATGACCTTTAACCCTCACTTGTACTCTAAATTGTGTGTTTGTTCTTCTTTCACACTATAATATCTTACAGAACCTGTGCCTCTAACTCCAGTACAGCTCCAAACAACCTCACCTTATACCCCAGGAAAGGCTAAGTCCTCACAAATGTCACAGTGAAAAGATGGAGAAAAACAACATCACTCAAAACCCAAAACAACAAGAACAAGAACAAGAACAACAACAACAACACCCTGAAACTTTCAATTTTAACAACATTATAAAAAAACCTGACATGAATCAAATGGAATTTAGCCCCGTTCTTAGACTTTATGTCTAGTTCAAAGGCTGACTACCTCAGTAATAATAAATGTTCAAAAGTATGGGTTATGCTTCATAATAGTAGGAGAAAGTCCAGTGGATAAGATATGCCTGTTGCATCAAGGAGACAGGGCACAGCCAGCCATGAATGGCCTAGGCAGAGACTATGAGCAAACCCAACCCAAACTCCTTTCCATGAGGGCAGAGATACAGAAATTAATTAAGTGACTGGGAATACAAATCAAGAGGCCAGAATTTTGATTGTAGCAAGTCATGTGGGGGAGGGTTCTCAAGGCTGACCAACAAAGTTGGTGGTGTCTGACAGATGCAGGCAAGCAGACACCCCTTCCAGATAGGCCAGGAAGATGGCCAGAGGCCCATAGGGAAGCTTGTGAGGGGTGTCAGTTAGCTCTTCACCACTCATCAAAATACCTGAGATGACCAAGTTTTCACAGAAATGGTTTCTTCTGGCACAGGGCTTTAGAGATTTGTGTAACTATTTCCTCTAGGTGTACCATGACCATTAGCCATCATGAAGTAGAATGATTGAAGTGACCTGTGGCAGAACACTCTGCGTCCAGTCATGGCAATGAAAGAGGCCAAACAGTGCGGTGATGGCTAGATCCATGGTGATGTGATGAAGCTGTTGCCATTTCCCTGTAGAACTGGAGCTGGTCAGAGTCCCAGCTGACCTTCCACTCACTGCTCCCTCTTGCCCTCAAGCTGTGTGTATGATCTTGGGGTTGCTAGAGCATCCCGGAAGCACAGGTTGGCCTTGGGTTCAGCTTTTGAGAGTCATCATCCATGCTGGGATGGGATTTGATGATGTCATAGCTGTCTGGGAGTGACCCATGTTCATGGAAGTGAAATCCAGGGAGCTCCCTGCTTCACCAAGCTGGTCTTGACGAGAACCCTTTCCTCCATCTGTTGATAGCCTGTTTGGATGGAGCTGGTGCATCTCCTCAGGAGGACACACCCCAGGACTCCAGTCCTTGGCTGGGTCCACCCACTGCTGTTTAGGCCTCTGGTGGAGGCACTGAATAGCTTTGGAGGGAAGGTGGCTAGAAAAACTGTTCACCTCATGATCAGGACAAGAGAAAAAAAGAGCCTTGTCCTACTTGTTGGGAGCACCCCATGACCTGAAGACCTCCCTTTATGCCCCATCTCTTCAAAACATAGTAATAATAATAATAATTTATTATTGGTAGTTAGATTTTGAAAGGTCTCTGGAGATGGGTATAGAAGTTTAGTATTCAAGTTACTACCTTACAATAGCAAAAGGCCATGGAGCATTTAAAAAATAGAAAGAGAGGGAGAAAAAGAGGGAGGGAGAGAGAGAGAACGTGTGTGTGCTCCATCCAGCTTCCAGTCATAAGCACATGGCCTTGACTGAAGGCTAATAATTAGGGGACTGTAGGCCGTGGGCCTGCTGCATCCTACTTTGCAGTTCCAAAGAGAGAGACCGCACAAGGTAGCTTTCCTGAGGGAACAACTTCTGGAGTCTGACAGTTCAAAAAGGTAATGGCAGCCTTTTAAAGGGCCTGCTCGAGCTCCATTTAGAATATTGTGCAGAGCAGCACTTACCCACTAAAAGTAGGCTGTGGAGTGTTCAGGAAGCGTGCGGGAGAGATGGCGCTGCTCACAGGGGGAGAGGCCGTCAGGGCCGCTTTGAGAGCTGAGATGTTAAGATGTGAAAGGAGGTGATTTAATCAAGGCTATGAGTATCTGATGGGCTCCCACAATGAAGCTGGGGCAAGACCCATTCAGGCTGAGAGGACAAAGGATGCTACAGACTGCTAATTAAGGGTAAGGGGTGGGGGAGTCAGCAGGCATGACCTTTCTTTTGCAGGGTCATCCATAAGTGAGGCTAAAAAGATGAGCTACAGTTAAGAAAGCAGGAAAAAAAAATGTGGTGAACGCCTTGTTAAAGTCTGTGACAGGCCACATCTCAGCAGACTGCCTCAGCCAGCCACTCTCTCCCACCTGGCCTTCTCCTTGAGGTTGCTGCCACCTCTGATGACCTGGGAAGGAGGAGCAGACCCAGCCAGGAAGAAGGTCCTGTTTACTGTAAACCTGTCAAGGGACTTAAGACAGACACTGGCAGGCTTGAGCGTGTGGCTCTGTGCCTATGTGTATGTGTCTGTGTGCATATGTGAGTGTACATGTGAGTGTGTGTGCATGATATATGCACACCTGGGATGTCAGCTATACAAATGCTTCAAGGACAAGATTGGGGAAGGAACAGATTTTAGTGACATATTATGTGATTTTTAAAATGGTGGTTGATTTAAAAAGGTCTATATTATTTTTCCAAAGTGGTAAATCAATCAATCAATCAATCACAATCAAATATCCTGCCCCAAGGCACAGAGTAGTGAGGAGTGTTCTCCCTTGCCTTCTGGCGAATCGGTTCTGTCTGTCTGTCTGTCTGTCTGTCTGTCTCTCTCTCTCTCACACACACACAGTGGGTTAAATAGTTCTTACACACCCAAGTAGAGAATTAGTTCTCCCTCTATAGTGCCAGTAGTTTGTCCTGGCATGTGAGGTAGAGACAAAGAATAAAGCACAGACGAGCTGAGCTGAGCCAGCCTGGGCTGCAGAACCCCAGCTGCTATGGCCCTGTGGCCGCCGCCTGCTGTGCATCACTCTGGCTGACTGCTCAGTTGTCACCCCACATTCCCTCGTGGCTCTAAGTGAGTCTCTGCTCCTGAGGTCATGGGGGTCTCACAAAGGTCCCGAGAGCTTCTCTGAATCAGAAAGGAGCTGTTCTTGGAGAAACACAGAGCACTGGATACCATCAGCCCTGCCAACAGGGAGGAAGGTGTCCTCAGTGTGGTGGATGGCTGAGGAAATGCAGCTGTCTTGGAATGAGACACATGGCTGGTGCAGCCAAGGTCAGGAAAACAATTGGTAATCAGATCTTGGCCAAAATCAGCTGAGCCATTCACCCTGCGTGGAAAGGGCCAAGTCAGCCTGTCTGACAACAGGCAGGGAGAACAGTACTGGGCCAAGAATCAGCGCCTCGGCCTGGCAGTACTTTGTGGCACTTGAGAAGAATGTGGCTGCAGCTGCGTGGGTACATGCCTGCCAAGGCATGGTGGGATCCTCAGGGCCTCGCTTACAAATGCGTGGCCAGCATCTTCCTACCCCCTGCTTCTTTCTGACAGATGTCAATCGGCACTGCCTGTTATCAAGTACTGTCCAGTCTTATTTGGCCATCCTGAACATCCACTCTTAACCGACCAACCAAATTAACTTTTATAATTATTAGCATCATCAGACAACAGCTGCGCCCTGACTCCTGGCCTCCAGCTCACCAGTGTTTCAGGGAGAAAACAAGTCAGCTGGGGCTTTGACTCTGGCTGAATGGGAAAACATTCTTTTTTTTTTTCCACATTAGATTGCTAGCATCTCATTTACCACTGAGTAGGTTTTGTTTAAAAGGAAGGAAGGAAGGAAGGAAGAGTCCCTGGAACTCAGATGTTTCAAGGAACATTGACTGGCAGCAGTGATGGAGTCCTATCATGAGCTAAGAAGAAAATGAATTTGCTTTTTAAATACCTGTTATTTATTTATTTATTTATTTATTTATTTATTTATTTATTTATTTATTTATTTGTTCACTCTCGCTGACAGGTGAATTACACACAAATAGATAAAAAGAGCAGCCCCTCAGTTAAATGACATTATTGCTCTTCTGACCTAACAGGTATCTACAGACCATTCCATCCCAACACTACAGGATACACACTTTTCTCAGTAGCTCACAGGACTCTTTCTATAACAATTTATGCACTAGGAAGCAAAACAGGTTTTTAAAATATAAGGAGATACAGACAAGTTCTCATCCTCTACCTGACCGCAATGGGATGGAATCTGAGAACTACTGCAGGAGAAACTATAGAGTAAACACAAACTCACAAAGACTGGACACTGCACCACTGAATGGGGGTCATCAAAGAAATCAAGAAGGAAACTTAAAGATTTCTAGAATTGAATAAAAAAAGGAAAACGCACCATAACCAAACCCATGGGATAAAATGCAAGCAACCCTAATGGGGAAGTTTACAGCCGCAAGTACCTAAGTTCAAAAGTTAGAGAGATGGAAAATAAGTAGCAATGTATCTTAGGTCTTGGGAAAAGGAGACCAAGCCAAACCCAAGAATCGGTAGCTAGAAAGAAGCGTGATCCAGTCAGAAGTGAATGAACTAGAAACAACAAAGATACAAAGAGTCAATGAAGTTGGTGATCTGAAAAGAGAAACAAGAGTGACAAACCCAGAGCCAAAACTAACCAAACCAGGGAACACCCAAATTAACAGGACCAGAGCTGAAAATGGAGGGAGACATTACTGCCGTGTCCACTAGCCATGGCTTCCAAAGGCTTGGACCTGCCTGGGGACCTCCAGAGAATGAAGAAAAGACAGACACATAGATAAGGGGGGTTGCAGAGTCTGGTTCTCTGATGGAGACACCTCAGCACCCAGAGCTTAGAGTGTTTACTATATACAACTGAACAGAAAGGTGGGGCTACTGCATACGGATATATAAGGAGGAGGGGTTTATACTGTACAGCGGGGTCAAGGAGACAGGTTTAGCTAATCTCAGTAAGAGCAGGCTCTGTAGGGGAGCAGTCTTCAGACTGTAAATATCTGGGGGTGGGGAGAAAGCTATACTTTTCTTTTTTTTATACACACTATTGACATTAACACTTAGACTAGAAAAGAAGGCTTTTCCATTTCCTTCCACGTCTCGCCCCTGGGAGAAGGCTTTGCTGTCCCTCCCTGGGCCTATGCCAACAACACACATTGACTTAGGACTTCACTCAGGGCTCCCCACACACTGCAACAAAAACCACTGAGATTCCGAAAATCATTAGGCTATACCTTTAAACTTATATTCTACTAAGTTGGAAAAATACTTTTTTAAAATGGATAAAGTTCTAAATGCATATGGCTTACAAAAAATTTAATCAAGGTGAGTAAACAATGTTAACACCTTTCTAAGAAGCTACAAGATTGGAAGAGCAATGCAAAATTCTTTCAACTGAAATGCCCAGACCTTTATGGATTCCCTGCTAAGTTCTGCTACATCTTTAAAGAAGAAACAACACCATGGGTTCTCAGACTATTCCACAAAACAGAAAGGGAAGAAACACTACAAAATCCTCTTACAGGACCTGTATTACTCTGACACCAAAACCCACTTAAAAGACCCAACAACAACACATTATAGGCAGATTTCTCCGGTGAACATAGATGCAAATGTTCTCAATAAAATCCTAGCAAGCCAAATCCAGTGATGCAGCAAAAGATCACTCATCAGGATCACGTTGGCTCTGCTCCAGAGATGCAGGTCTGATTCAACATTCATACATTTAAAAAAAAGAAAGCATTTACAAATCAATAAAAGCAGATCAGTGGACTCAGGACAGAAGTCACATTGCCATCTCCAGAGACTCAGAAACAGCTTTAGACAAGTCCCAGCATCCCATAATAAAGAAACTAGAAAGAGGAAAAAAAAATCTCAGCAGAATCAAGCTTCATCCAACAAATCTGCGATCAGCACTAAAAGCTCAAAGCATTTCCACCAAAACTGGGAACAAAAACAAGGGGATCTGCTTCCTCTACTATTATTCAATATAGTGCTCAAAGTATTAGAGAACAGGAGACAGAAGAAGGAAATGAAAGGAAAACAAATAAGAAAGAATCAATGCAACTTTATTTGTAAATATAGTTCAACATATAAGAGACCCGAAAGACCCTCAGAAAGCTCTCTTAGATCTTTCAGCAAAATGACAGGCTTAGAAATTAACTAAGCATAATCAGTAGCCTTTCCATATGCAATTAAGAGACCTGGTGAAAATGAAATCAGGGAAATAACCCCTTAACAATGGCCTCACATCACAAAACAACCAGCAAAATTCTTAAAATACACCTATCCAAGAAATTGAAAGACGCCTACAATGAAAACTTCTGAACACCAAAGAATGAAGTAAGACATTAGAAGATGGACAGACCCCCCATTGTGGATTATTAAGATCTAATATTGTAAAAGCAGCCATGGGCAATCTACAGATTCAATGAAATCATCAACAACATTTCAGGCCATTCTTCATATTAATATTAAAAAATAAATCTTAAAACTCATATGGTGTGGGAAAACTCTGCTAATTAAGGTCGAAGTCCACCATGACTGGATAGCCTCTGGGTTGGGGCAATAGGGAGACTCTCTTTGTTAGGGGGTTTTCTCCTTCTCTGTTCTTGTCCTGGGAATTCTAAGCCCCCATCCTTGCCTCTAACTGAGGAAAGTCACACAGCCTCAATTAGTTCATAAGACCAATTTCCTTTCTCCTGACAAAGCCTGTTCAGCCAGCACCTGAGCGTTCTGAAATGGTTCCCTGTGCTAATGATGCATTCCAAGTACCCTAAACCCCCAGCCAATGACCTTTGCCCATCCTGGATGTTCCTACTTTCAGTCTCCCAAAACTTTATAAGGCTTCAGTCTTCCTAAGTGAAGCTGATCTGCCTACTGACTGTGGGTCCCAGTGTGGTTTATTCATTGTACGTACTCACAGGGCTTCTGAACCCATTAATAGATATCTCTGCTCCCACTGCCCTAGTGGACTGTGTCAGCTAATGATTCATGAGAGCGGGGAGAGCCACAATATGGAAGTACAAAAGACTCCAGAGAACAAAACAATCTGAACAAAAAGAATGTCAGAGTACCTCATATCTGATTTCAAGTTATACTAGAGAGCCATGTACCCAAAATCAGTCTCTATCTCCCACCCTGGATGAAAGTCAACTCCAAATGGACTAAAGGCTTTAACACAATAAAACAGGGAAGACACTTCAAGGGATAGTTGCACAGAGGCAAAGACTCTCTGAATAGGACTCCAGTTGCTCAGGAGAAGAGGCAACAACTGACAAGTGGGACCTCAAGAAGTGAGAGGTCTGCTCAACAAAGGAAACAATGTAGCATGCAGAAACACACTGGATGCGAGTAAAACCTTTGTTAGCTACATATCCAACTGAGGATTAAACTTTACAAAAGAGAACCCACAACGGTGTGGACTTGTCTAGTCACGTGGGAGCTGGCAAGGAGGTTTTGCTACAATGTGGCTCAGTTAACAGCACTCCTGGGTATTTACCCAAAGGATTCTAAGTCAATACATAGGTCAAGTCTACAAATATTTGAAAAGGGGGAAAACCTATGATTAAGGAATTTGTAAAAGGATGGATTATCTTTGAAAGCATCAGGAAACTTTCCTCATGGAATAGAGGGTGCTCTTGGTATGCACAAGACCATAGGGTTCAGCCACCAGTGAGTGCACACTTGAATACACACACACACACACACACACACACACACACACACACACACACACACACACAGCTTAGAAACACAAGTCTTCCAAAGGATTCTTTGCCCAATGAAGGACACAAATAATATGGCAAATGTCTCACATTTAATATTAAACACATTACCTGTAAGGTTAGGAATGAGTCAAGGGTGTTAGCCCTAACCCCTCCTCAGTAATTTACGCTACATACCTTAGCCTGTGCAACAGGACAAGAAAAACAAACAGAAACCATGAAGATTGGATAAGAAAAGAAATGTCGCCATCTTGGTTCCGGGACTCAGCAGAACTTAGGAAATTAGTCTGAACAGGTTAGAGGGTGCGCCAGAGAACCAGACAGCTTCTGGGACAAGCGGAAGCACAGAGCCGCTGAGGCAGTACCCTTTGCAGGCTGCAGACAGCCGGCCACCGTCCGGACCAGAGGACAGGTGTCCGCCTGGCTCAGGAGACGGCCTCAGCCTCAGGAGCAGCGGTCACCATCTTGGTTCCAGGACTCCCTGGAGCTTAGGAATTTAGTCTGCACAGGTGAGAGTCTGCACCACAGAAGCTGACAGCTTCTGGGAACTGCCAAAGCAACACAGCTTCTGAGAAAGGCCCTGTTTTGGGCCTTCTTCTTCGACCAGGAGGAGGTCCAAAAACAAGATAGCTGCGCACCTTCCCTGTAAGAGAGCTTGCCAGCAGAGAGTGCTCTGAGCACTGAAACTCAGAGGAGAGAATCTGTCTCCCAGGTCTGCTGAGAGACGGTAACAGAATCACCAGAAGAACAATCTCTAAACAGAGTCAACTATAACTACTAACTCCAGAGATTACCAGATGGCGAAAGGTAAACGTAGGAATCCTACTAACAGGAACCAAGACCACTCACCATCATCAGAACCCAGCACTCCCACTTCGCCCAGTCCAGGGCACCCCAACACACCCGAAAACCTAGACCTAGATTTAAAAGCATATCTCATGATGATGGTAGAGGACATCAAGAAGGACTTTAATAAATCACTTAAAGAAATACAGGAGAACACTGCTAAAGAGTTACAAGTCCTTAAAGAAAAACAGGAAAACACAATCAAACAGGTAGAAGTCCTTACAGAAAAAGAGGAAAAAACATACAAACAGGTGATGCAAATGAACAAAACCATACTAGACCTAAAAAGGGAAGTAGACACAATAAAGAAAACTCAAAGTGAGGCAACACTGGAGATAGAAACCCTAGGAAAGAAATCTGGAACCATAGATTTGAGCATCAGCAACAGAATACAAGAGATGGAAGAGAGAATCTCAGGTGCAGAAGATTCCATAGAGAACATCGGCACAACAATCAAAGAAAATGGAAAATGCAAAAAGATCCTAACTCAAAATATCCAGGAAATCCAGGACACAATGAGAAGACCAAACCTACGGATAATAGGAGTGGATGAGAATGAAGATTTTCAACTCAAAGGACCAGCAAACATCTTCAACAAAATTATTGAAGAAAACTTCCCAAATATAAAGAAAGAGATACCTATGAACATACAAGAAGCCTACAGAACTCCAAATAGACTGGACCAGAAAAGAAATTCCTCCCGACACATAATAATCAGAACAACAAATGCACTAAATAAATATAGAATACTAAAAGCAGTAAGGGAAAAAGGTCAAGTAGCATACAAAGGCAAGCCTATCAGAATTACACCAGATTTTTCACCAGAGACTATGAAAGCCAGAAGAGCCTGGACAGATGTTATACAGACACTAAGAGAACACAAATTCCAGCCCAGGCTACTATACCCAGCCAAACTCTCAATTACCATAGATGGAGAAACCAAAGTATTCCACGACAAAACCAAATTCACACATTATCTCTCCACGAATCCAGCCCTTCAAAGGTTAATAACAGAAAAAAACCAATACAAGAACGGGAACAATGCCCTAGAAAAAACAAGAAGGTAATCCCTCAACAAAGCTAAAAGAAGACAGCCACAAGAACAGAATGCCAACTTTAACAACAAAAATAACAGGAAGCAACAATTACTTTTCCTTAATATCTCTTAACATCAATGGTCTCAACTCCCCAATAAAAAGACATAGACTAACGAACTGGCTACACAAACAAGACCCAACATTTTGCTGTTTACAGGAGACACATCTCAGAGAAAAAGATAGACACTACCTCAGAATAAAAGGCTGGAAAACAATTTTCCAAGCAAATGGTATGAAGAAACAAGCTGGAGTAGCCATCCTAATATCTGATAAGATTGACTTCCAACCCAAAGTCATCAAAAAAGACAAGGAGGGGCACTTCGTTCTCATCAAAGGTAAAATCCTCCAAGAGGAACTCTCAATTCTGAATATCTATGCTCCAAATACAAGGGCAGCCACATTCATTAAAGAAACTTTAGTAAAGCTCAAAGCACACATTGCACCTCACACAATAATAGTGGGAGACTTCAACACACCACTTTCACCAATAGACAGATCATGGAAACAGAAACTAAACAGGGACACACTGAAACTAACAGAAGTGATGAAACAAATGGATCTGACAGATATCTACAGAACATTTTATCCTAAAACAAAAGGATATACCTTCTTCTCAGCACCTCATGGTACCTTCTCCAAAATTGACCACATAATAGGTCACAAAACAGGCCTCAACAGATTCAAAAATATTGAAATTGTCCCATGTATCCTATCAGATCACCATGCACTAAGGCTGATCTTCAATAACAAAAAAAATAACAGAAAGCCAACACTCACGTGGAAACTGAACAACACTCTTCTCAATGATACCTTGGTCAAGGAAGGAATAAAGAAAGAAATTAAAGACTTTTTAGAGTTTAATGAAAATGAAGCCACAACGTACCCAAACCTTTGGGACACAATGAAAGCATTTCTAAGAGGGAAACTCATAGCTCTGAGTGCCTCCAAGAAGAAACGGGAGAGAGCACATACTAGCAGCTTGACAACACATCTAAAAGCTCTAGAAAAAAAGGAAGCAAATTCACCCAAGAGGAGTAGACGGCAGGAAATAATCAAACTCAGGGGTGAAATCAACCAAGTGGAAACAAGAAGAACTATTCAAAGAATTAACCAAACGAGGAGTTGGTTCTTTGAGAAAATCAACAAGATAGATAAACCCTTAGCCAGACTCACTAGAGGGCACAGAGACAAAATCGTAATTAACAAAATCAGAACTGAAAAGGGAGACATAACAACAGATCCTGAAGAAATCCAAAACACCATCAGATCCTTCTACAAAAGGCTATACTCAACAAAACTGGAAAACCTGGACGAAATGGACAAATTTCTGGACAGATACCAGGTACCAAAGTTGAATCAGGATCAAGTTGACCTTCTAAACAGTCCCATATCCCCTAAAGAAATAGAAGCAGTTATAAATAGTCTCCCAGCCAAAAAAAAGCCCAGGACCAGACGGGTTTAGTGCAGAGTTCTATCAGACCTTCAAAGAAGATCTAATTCCAGTTCTGCACAAACTTTTTCACAAGATAGAAGTAGAAGGTACTCTACCCAACTCATTTTATGAAGCCACTATTACTCTGATACCTAAACCACAGAAAGATCCAACAAAGATAGAGAACTTCAGACCAATTTCTCTTATGAATGTTGATGCAAAAATCCTCAATAAAATTCTCGCTAACCAAATCCAAGAACACATTAAAGCAATCATCCATCCTGACCAAGTAGGTTTTATTCCAGGGATGCAGGGATGGTTTAATATACGAAAATCCATCAATGTAATCCATTATATAAACAAACTCAAAGACAAAAACCACATGATCATCTCGTTAGATGCAGAAAAAGCATTTGACAAGATCCAACACCCATTCATGATAAAAGTTCTGGAAAGATCAGGAATTCAAGGCCCATACCTAAACATGATAAAAGCAATCTACAGCAAACCAGTAGCCAACATCAAAGTAAATGGAGAGAAGCTGGAAGCAATCCCACTAAAATCAGGGACTAGACAAGGCTGCCCACTTTCTCCCTACCTTTTCAACATAGTACTTGAAGTATTAGCCAGAGCAATTCGACAACAAAAGGAGATCAAGGGGATACAAATTGGAAAGGAGGAAGTCAAAATATCACTTTTTGCAGATGATATGATAGTATATATAAGTGACCCTAAAAATTCTACCAGAGAACTCCTAAACCTGATAAACAGCTTGGGTGAAGTAGCTGGATATAAAATTAACTCAAACAAGTCAATGGCCTTTCTCTACACAAAGAATAAACAGGCTGAGAAAGAAATTAGGGAAACAACACCCTTCTCAATAGTCACAAATAATATAAAATATCTCGGCGTGACTCTAACTAAGGAAGTGAAAGATCTGTATAATAAAAACTTCAAGTCTCTGAAGAAAGAAATTAAAGAAGATCTCAGAAGATGGAAAGATCTCCCATGCTCATGGATTGGCAGGATCAACATTGTAAAAATGGCTATCTTGCCAAAAGCAATCTACAGATTCAATGCAATCCCCATCAAAATTCCAACTCAATTCTTCAACGAATTAGAAGGAGCAATTTGCAAATTCATCTGGAATAACAAAAAACCTAGGATAGCAAAAAGTCTTCTCAAGGATAAAAGAACCTCTGGTGGAATCACCATGCCTGACCTAAAGCTTTACTACAGAGCAATTGTGGTAAAAACTGCATGGTACTGGTATAGAGACAGACAAGTAGACCAATGGAATAGAATTGAAGACCCAGAAATGAACCCACACACCTATGGTCACTTGATCTTCGACAAGGGAGCTAAAACCATCCAGTGGAAGAAAGACAGCATTTTCAACAATTGGTGCTGGCACAACTGGTTGTTATCATGTAGAAGAATGCGAATCGATCCATACTTATCTCCTTGTACTAAGGTCAAATCTAAATGGATCAAAGAACTTCACATAAAACCAGAGACACTGAAACTTATAGAGGAGAAAGTGGGGAAAAGCCTTGAAGATATGGGCACAGGGGAAAAATTCCTGAACAGAACAGCAATGGCTTGTGCTGTAAGATCGAGAATTGACAAATGGGACCTAATGAAACTCCAAAGTTTCTGCAAGGGAAAAGACACCGTCAATAAGACAAAAAGACCACCAACAGATTGGGAAAGGATCTTTATCTATCCTAAATCAGATAGGGGACTAATATCCAACATATATAAAGAACTCAAGAAGGTGGACTTCAGAAAATCAAATAACCCCATTAAAAAATGGGGCTCAGAACTGAACAAAGAATTCTCACCTGAGGAATACCGAATGGCAGAGAAGCACCTGAAAAAATGTTCAACATCCTTAATCATCAGGGAAATGCAAATCAAAACAACCCTGAGATTCCACCTCACACCAGTCAGAATGGCTAAGATCAAAAATTCAGGTGACAGCAGATGCTGGCGAGGATGTGGAGAAAGAGGAACATTCCTCCATTGTTGGTGGGATTGCAGGCTTGTACAACCACTCTGGAAATCCTTCTGGCGGTTCCTCAGAAAATTGGACATAGTACTACCGGAGGATCCAGCAATACCTCTCCTGGGCATATATCCAGAAGATACCCCAACTGGTAAGAAGTACACATGCTCCACTATGTTCATAGCAGCCTTATTTATAATAGCCAGAAGCTGGAAAGAACCCAGATGCCCCTCAACAGAGGAATGGATACAGAAAATGTGGTACATCTACACAATGGAGTACTACTCAGCTATTAAAAAGAATGAATTTATGAAATTCCTAGCCAAATAGATGGACCTGGAGGGCATCATCCTGAGTGAGGTAACACATTCACAAAGGAACTCACACAATATGTACTCACTGATAAGTGGATATTAGCCCAAAACCTAGGATACCCAAGATATAAGATACAATTTCCTAAACACATGAAACTCAAGAAAAATGAAGACTGAAGTGTGGACACTATGCCCCTCCTTAGAATTGGGAATAAAACACCCTTGGAAGGAGTCACAGAGACAAAGTTTGGAGCTGAGATGAAAGGATGGACCATGTAGAGACTGCCATATCCAGGGATCCACCCCATAATCAGCATCCAAACGCTGACACCATTGCATACACTAGCAAGATTTTATCGAAAGGACACAGATGTAGCTGTCTCTTGTGAGACTATGCCGGGGCCTAGCAAACACAGAAGTGGATGCTCACAGTCAGCTAATGGATGGATCACAGGGCTCCCAATGGAGGAGCTAGAGAAAGTACCCAAGGAGCTAAAGGGATCTGCAACCCTATAGGTGGATCAACATTATGAACTAACCAGTACCCCGGAGCTCTTGACTCTAGCTGCATATATATCAAAAGATGGCCTAGTCGGCCATCACTGGAAAGAGAGGCCCATTGGACTTGCAAACTTTATATGCCCCAGAACAGGGGAACGCCAGGGCCAAAAAGGGGGAGTGGGCGGGTAGGGGAGTGGGGGTGGGTGGGTATGGGGGACTTTTGGTATAGCATTGGAAATGTAAATGAGCTAAATACCTAATAAAAAAATAAATTAAAAAAAAATAAAGTACAAAAATAAATTTCTGAATGTGAAAAAAAAGAAAAGAAATGACATTATTTCAGTTTTATCTATGTGAAAAATCTTTTAAAAATCTATAGGTGAATTTTTAAAATTTGCTTTAGCAAATTTACAGGACACAGAACTATTAAAAAAAAAAAACTCAGGGCATCTCTCCACACTAGCGACAATCAGCAACAGTGATGTTTTAAGATTAATTGGTCAATTAATCATTATGAGAGATAGAACCTGCAAGCATGCATGAGCAGGTATGTGTGTCTCAGTACATGTGCGGAGGTCAGAGGGCAGCTCGATGTAGCTTATTCTCTCCTACCTTTATGCAGTATCTATGGATTGAACTCAGGTTGTCACAACAAGCAATTTACTCATTGAGCCATCTCATTGGCCCAATAAAAATGTTTATGACAGCAATAAAATGACACAGTATCTGGGGATCATGTCAGACAAAAACTGGGCAAGCTATTTATGGAGACAATTATAAAACTTTATCGAAAGCCATGAAAGATGATCTAAATAAATTGATACTTATACTATGTTATAATGTTATAACCAGTATCAAAAAAGATGGAGTCCTGCCTAATTAAGCAAGGATCTAATATACTGTCCATCAAGTCCATGGAACATGATGGGTTTATTATAAAATTTTTGGAAGAGTAAAGAGAAGAAAATATACAATATACTTTTGAAGAGAGTATTGTATTAAATTAAGAACATATATTAATTGCCATTATAGAGAAAAGAACAGTTTCAAATCAGTAGATTAAACATTAAAAATGTATGATCAGCACAAGTTTGCATCCAGAGCCTATCAGCCCTCTTAGGAATTATTAAGAAGAAGAGAACCCATATGGTCACAAGGTACTATTATAAATGTCCTAACAACAAATGAAAAGGCACTTAGATGCATTATTCATCAGAGAAGGATAATGAAAAGCCAGAGGATTCATCTGCATAAGACCAGATTAGTCTAACTTTAAAGTCTGAACATAACCAATGTATGATGGAGAGACAGGAACTCTCATGCAAGGATATATAGACAGACATGGCTACTTTGGGAATAAGTGCAGATTGCCAGGACTATACAGTAACAGGGCTGGGACACTCTTAGAAAAATCCTACACATGAAGTGTGTTCTTTGTGGCTACAGAACTGTTTCTAGCAGCACAAAGAACTCAAGACAACAACCTGCAGGAAAATCCATGAATGCATAGTGACACAGTTAAACAATGGAGGACTACACTGTGGGGGGTGGAGAAGAACAAATGAGCCACAGCTATGTTCATCAGTGTGGACATTTCCCTTGCACAGAATAAACAGAACATTGGCTTTCTGTAGCAAACTGGAGATTCAACTCAAATGTAGGCAAAACCAATTAGTATTATTTAGGAAACCATTTTTTATATAAACATACACACACATATGTACATATGAAATAACAGTTGGTAATCCATAACCCTTGGATCAAATCCAGCCCATCCCTGCTATGGAATATGATGATTTATTGGGTCATTGCCGAATCTATTTTCTTAAGTTATCCTGAAGCTGCTTTCCCATTTTAAGAGTAGAGTTGAGAACTTAGGACAAAGACGGTATTTCTTACTACATAGAAAAGATTCATAGGAAGCCAAATGACTAACTCTAACTTAGAAATGGTGGCTGCCTTCCAAATGACCATCTGCATATAGCCAGAGAGGGGCTTCCAGTGGCCCCTGGTCAGGAATTACTCCTTAACACAGGTGACAGACACATGGGTTTCCAGTATCATTCCCCCTCAAGCATACATGAATGTCATATATACTTTTTTTGCTTTCATGAGGCATTTTGTAATTTAAAATTTTTAGGAGGAAAGAAAGGTTCTGATGCTGCCGTCATCCCATGGGTATCAAGGACACTCAGATCCTGTTTTATAGACTCCGTGTCAGGTACTGGGTGTGATTTGTCTTGCTTATGGATAGAAAGTAATTCTCCTAACCTTGTCAAACAGCAGCTGCATCCACGTGTGGATTTCTACTGTAAAATGGTATGCCTCCCTCAAGTCATCCTAAATAATTTGAGGCTTATACTATGCTATAATATTGGGGTCAACATCAAAGACGACAGGGTTCACCAGACTCATGTAAGATCTGATGCATTGCCCAAGTCCAGTGGGACTTTTATTTTCATAGAACTTGACATATCTGTGATAAAACTTACTATAAGTTTTTTATAAATCTTTCACATATATACATATATATATGTGTGTGTGTATTTGAGCCTTTAATAAATATTCATATATATACATACACACACACACACAGAGTCTACTGGAAGGATATTCTTTCCCTGACGTCTGTGTATGTCTGTCATTTGTATATAGGAAGGCTACTACTGACTTTTGTGTGTTAATTTTGTATACAGCTACATTGCTAAAAGTCTTTCTCAGCTGTAGAAGTTCCCTGGTGGAGTCTTTAGGGTCATTTATGGATACAATAATTTCATCTGCAAATAAAGATATTTTGACTCTTTCCTATTTGTATCCCCTTAAACTTCAGTTGTCTTATTGCTCTAAGACTTCAAGTACTGTATTGAATAGGTATGGAGAGAGCAGACAGCTTTGTTTCTCTCCATTTAATTTGCGTTGGCTGTGAGCTTCCTGTAAATTGCCTGCATTATGTTTATGTATGTGCCTTGTATCCCTGATCTCACCAAGACTTTTATCACGAAGGGGCGTTGGATATTGTCAGAGGCCTTTTCTGCATCTAATGAGATGACCATGTGGTTTTTGTCTTTCAGACTATTTATGAGGTAGATTATGTTTATCAATTTATACATGTTGAACCATCCCTGCATCTCTGGGATGAAGCCTACTTGGTCATGATGATCTTTCTGATGTCTTCTTGGATTTAGTTTGCAAATATTTTACAAAGAAATTTTGCATCTATGTTCATAAGGAATATTGGTTTGTACTTTTCTTTTTCTTTTTGTTGGGTCTTTGTGCAGTTTAGATATCAGGGTAATTTGGGCCTTGTAAAGGAGCTGGAAAAAGGCTACACTATAGATTGCCAGGGCAGGAACTGTCTTATCAACATCTTTAGTAATCATTCATCTACATGCTAGAAGGAAAAAGGTTAGGACCATAAGCAGCCTGTCTCATGGTTGAGGAATTCCTAATGAGGCCAGATTCTTCTACATCCCGACCTCCAGCCTTTCCCTTAGGTTCAGACTGCTGATCTTGCCAGTCAAGTGTGGAAAGGGACTTGAATATCATCCCATCTCACACTTCTGTGACATCAACATCCTATATCATTGCTTCTGAGGTCCAGGTCCAGGCCCAGGCATGGACACAACTAAGTTAGTGTACTTCCTTGTGTGAACCTTTGCTCTTCAGCCAGTGCTAGTGGTCTGACATTCATTATTTTGTAACAAGGCTGCCCCAGCTTCTCTCAGTGATTCCAATGTCTCTCTCTGGTGCATCGCCACACACATACCACTCCAGCACACAACATCATACATAATCATCTGTGCCCACAGTCAAAGTCGACTGACGCCCCAGGTACCTGTAAAGATCTGGGATCAGTTTGTCATCAAAGCGAGTACACAGGTTGTTGAGGACTTGCTCATGTTGTCCAAACAAGCGGATGTAGTTGGAGGATGGGAAAGGCTCCTTTGAAAAGCACGTGATGGCCTCCACCAACTTATAGTTGTTAATGTATAGTCGGAAGTACGTCCCCTTTTTCGCATTACCTGTCACTACGTCTGAACCCTGGGGGAGAATAAGAATTGGATTAGGAAAACAGTATCCAGAACATCCCTCAACTTGGGGAACTTTATTTTGGCAATTACTTTTTCAAGTATAATGGACAAGTTCTAGCTTGTTGCAAACAATAGTTATTGAAGTGTCAGAAACAAATTTTTCATGACAAAAATGTTCCTTACCACATTTTAAATTGTCATTAGATTGTTCTAAGCTTTAAAATTAGTTGCTGGGTGGCCACCAATTGTCTATAGCTCAGTATCTTACCCAGTAAAGGAACTGAGTCCCTTTTTCTATGTATGGTAGGTTTGAAGTGTCACATTTCACCAAGCCATTTTGAAAACATCTTGGTCAAAGTGATCACGAGGATTTCCAGTTGTTTTAGAGAATACTTAAAAGACACAGATAAAAGGTGAGACCTGGTGTCAAGGTTTGGGGAGGAGGGTGGCCCTTTGATAATAACTCAGTTCCCAGGAGGAAGCCCACAGGATACACCCCAGACAGTCTGTAGATGATCTGCTAGTTTGTAAGTTGTTCAAGTTGTGGATTTTGCTTCTTAGAAATGTATTAAAACTGACTGCCACATGAACCTGGTGACCAGGAAGGGTGTTGCTGTAGTCCCGTGTCACCATTACACTTTTGACTTCAGCCCTGACAGCTACCGCTCTCTGTTGGAGCTCCATTCCCTATCGATCTCAGTAGGCAAACATAGGCTGCTAGCGGTGGCTGATCTTTTACTTTGCCTCAAAATTCTGAATTTGGTTTACTCTTATACCAGTAATGCTTTTCTGAGTGCATACAGAGTTAAGCACTGAAGTCAAATTCACTCTGAACTTGAATGTGGCATTTAGAAACCTTCAACAAATTCATCTTGTCTTAATCCCAAACATTCACTTGGTCCTGGACCCACCTGAAACTTTTACCTAAAAAGGGGCACATGGTGCAGCTGTGAATATGACTGCCAACTTGCCAGGATCTAGAACTACCTAGGACAGTGGTTCTCAACCTTCCTTAGACCAAAATCCTTTAATACAGTTCCTCGTGTTGTGGTGGACACCCTCCCCAACCATAAGCTTAGTTATGTTGCTATCTTGCAACTGTAATTTTGCTATTTTTATAAATCACAATATAAATACTCATGTTTCTGATGGTCTTTGGGGGGTCGTGACCCACAGGTTGAGAACCTCTGACCTAGTGGGGAAAGCCAACAGGCACATTTGTGAGGGATCATTTGTCTTAGGTTAGCTTCTGGGCATCCTCCTGAGGAATTACCTTGGTTAGGTTAAGTGAGGTGCTAAAATCCAGCCTAAATGGAGGCAGCAAAACAAACCCTTTTTCCTTTAAGCTGCTTTCCTTGGAGCATTTTATCACAGCAACAGGAAAACGACTAAGCCACACAGTTGAACTTGTTGGTTAAACTGAGGCAACTGGTGGGCATTGTGGGGTCATACTGGGAGACACATCAGCAGACAAGACTCTAGGTCAGCTTCAAATACCATAGACTGGACATTTAGGGGATGGGGCTGATAGCATTGGAAAGAAGCTGAGCAGTGTTGTTTCAAGGAGGAGGTTGGTGACCACATGTAAAGACATTCATGGGAAGAAAGTATGTCAGCAGCACATTTTCTATTTTCAAAATGGATCTCATTAAAGAGCAGCGTATTCTACATTTTTGGGATCATCATTAAAATTAAAATACATGTATGTGTGTGTGTGTGTGTGTGTGTGTGTGTGTGTGTGTCTGTATGTGTATGTGCATGTGTGTAGGTGCATGTAGAGGCAAAAAAGTCAACACTGTATGTTCTTCAGGAGCCACCTAGGCCTGTTTTTGGTAGGCAGGGGGGGACGGACACGCTCTCATTGGCCTGGAGCTATCAGACTGGGCTAAACTGGCTGGTCAGCAGCCCCCTGGAATTCTCTTGACTTAGCCTCTGGCACTGGAATTACAATTAGGAAGTGCCACAAGGCCCAGCATTTTTACCCAGGTGCCAGTAAAGACGCAGAAAGAGCTCTGCTGCAGGGTGTCTCTGCTCAGTCACCCTTCCCTCTCACCATAGCATTTCTCTAGCCCCACCTGCTCCTGAGAATTTTTCATTCACGTGTACTGCCTTGAGTCTTGACTTTCAAATCCCTCCACCTTGTGTATGAGCACATAACATCAACTTTACTTGGACATCCCAGAATAGTAAGCACCATTTCAGAATGGGAGTACACATGGGTATGCAGACAGAGACCTCCACTATGTGCCTGTCATGGTTTGAAATTGCTTGGCCCAGGGAGTTGCACTATTTGGAGCTATAGTCTTGTTGGCGTAGGTGTGTCACTGTGAGCATGGGCTTTAAGATCCTCATCCTAGCTAGGATGGAAGTCAGTATTCTGCTAGTGGCCTTCAGATGAAGATGTAGAACTCTCAGCTCCTCCTGTACCATGTCTGCCTAGATGCTGTCATGCTCCCACCTTGATGATAATGGGCTGAATCTCTGAACCTGTAAGCAACCCCAATTAAATGTTGTCCTTATAAGAGTTGGTATCTTTCACAGCAGTAAAACCCTAACTAAGACAGAGGTCATGCGGCCATAGGTCATAGGGGTCATTTGTACTGGCTGGTTTTGTGTGTCAACTTGACACAAGTTAGAGTTATCACAGAGAAAGGAGCCTCCCTTGAGGAAATGCTTCCATGAGATCCAGCTATAGGGAATTTTCTCAATTAGTGATCAATGGGTGAGGGCCCATGGTGGGTGGTGCCATCCCTGGGCTGGTAGTCCTGGGTTCTATAAGAAAGCAAGCTAGGCAAGTCAGGGAAGCAAACCAGTAAGCAGCATCCCTCCATGGCCTCTGCATCAGCTCCTGCCTCCAAGGTCCTACTCTGTGTGAGCTCCTGTCCTGACTTCCTTTGGTGATGAACAGCAATGTGGAAATGTAAGCTGAATAAGCCCTTTCCTCCCCAACTTGCTTCTTGGTCATGATGTTTTGTGACTGCACTGGCTCAGACAGTGTCTTTCCTGGATAAAATGCAGACTCTCTGGGTTTGTCATCAGTAGTTTGAGAGTTAGCCTGCTGACCCCTTGGCAGAAAGGGACGATTGGGGGAAGAAGCTGGGACACCACAGGCCAGTGAGTGTTGAGTGAGAGGTCATGCCTTCTCAGTGAAACAGGGCTTGCAAAGTGCTAGCAATATTCCTAGGGAAGTTGCTTGGGGGGGGGGTCCCAGCCAGCCCAACCCACCTCCACAGTATCGCTGATGTAATGCTGGCTGCTAGCTTTCCTCCCTGGTCACTGGAGAACAGGGACAGCGATCCCACAAGGCCTGCGCCGCTGCCTCCTCCTTTAATGTTTCTTTATGCTGAGTGACAGAGAAAAGGGCATGCAGCCACCAAAGAGACAAACTTTGTGAGCCACCCAGGTGGGCGATGGAAAGGTGACTTTGCAAGGAACTTTGCTGGCTACCCCATACTCAGTTATTGACATCTCCTCTGTATTCTGGAGGCTGTCATGGGCTCTACACGCTAAGCTTGGCACTTCAAGATTGGGGAAATGGTTAGTTGTTATAGCAGTGGGGACATGACAAACTGTTAAGGATATATCTGGTAGCTTGCTGGCCAGGGGCCAACCAGTATCTGAGCAGGACATACCACTCAATGGTAACCTGTTGCATGAGGGTGGTAGCTTTAACATTGTTTTCAGCACCATGATTTGATTGGATTTGATTTGATTGATTTTTTTTAATGACTGAAAACTCTGTGGTATCAGCATCGTCATAAACACATCATGCTACACAGTGACCAGGGCTGTGTACAGAGTATCACAGTGAACAGACTATCCAGTAAGCAGCCACTCTAGAGAAAGGGACAGGGAAGAGGTCTTCCTGGTGACTGATCTTAGCTATGGAAGGCACACTATCAATCTTAATGAGCTTTGGCAATGCTTTAGCATAGCTGAGGGTGGGGTGGAGCAATCTGGAAACTCGGAGTGCCTTGAGATATTGCACATCAATATTAAAGAGAATTCACACCCAAGCTGGCCCCTCAGTCATGGAGCGAACGCCCACAGTACTTGCCTATTCCTACTGACACTTGCTGCCCCTGGTTCCCCCCAAAACCCCTGGGTTATATAGGTCAGAGAATCACTCTGGAGTTCACACCAAATGGAAGACACGGGATTAATCTGCCTCGGTGTTTGAGAAATCAAGTCCCCAGCTCTTGTGACAAACACACGATTTAAAATGTCATAGTATCCAAGGCAGAATTTGTTGTGACAAATTTCTTTACTTTGTGGCACACAAGCCAACCAAGCATGTGGGCCAGAATCTGTAAATCAGTTCATTCGGGAGGTGCCTCGGGGTCTATTCTTCTGTGAAGGATTATGGTAGGAAGCGCTCATGGACGACAGGAGTGACTTCTTACTTTACCACATTCCACTTAGTGAGAACTAGAAAAGTCTAAGGTCGGTCTGGACCATGTCCGTTGTAAGAATAGTAATTCAGTTTCCCTGCGGGGAAGCATCTTCGGTGGGCTATGCTCTTGATCGGCTGGCTGCATTTAGGTGACTGCTCGACCATTTTGGCAACAATTTTGCATAAATTGATTCCAACTCCAAAAGATTGCCATGGAGCCATCCTACTTTTTTTTTTTTTAGAAAATAAAATGGAAAAAAAATCTGTTTAGAACTTCTGTACTAATTAAGAAGGAAGCCCACTTGGCAAAATGGTTAATTAAAGCCAGGGGTCCTGTTCAAATACTGTCACAGCATCAGCCAAAGAATCTATTTGAGTTGCACGTTATTAAGATTCTCATTATCCGAAACCCCTTCTGTGCGTTCTGACTTGATGTAAAGAGTGCTGCACCATGGTAGACACATGAAGAGCCATACAGTGTCCGTTGAAGGCTCTGGTTTGGTCTTAAATCAAGCCCAGCATTTCCTAGCCCTTGTATGGATTAGGTGCATGTTGCTTATCTATGGTGACAAAAGAAGCCAGCCTGTGAGCGCTCTGCATACTGGACACCTGAAGGAATGTGGAGGCAGGGCACAACGATGTTTGACTGCAATCTCCATCTCAGGAGGAGGCTAGGGGAGGAGAGTGCAAGTTCGAGGCCAACTCTTGATCGAGATAGTATGACACTGTAGAAAAACACCAAACAGCCCCCCCAAAGCGTGAAGGATAAGAAAAGTTAAAAGAAAATACCATGTGTCTTTTTTCCTAGGAGAAAGAAGTTTTGCTATCACAAGGAAGCAGGATTTACAAGATTTTTCTCAGTAACTGGCCACCTGCTTTGCTCCAAGCACTGTAAATGATCAGGAATGGTTTGCTCTGTACAAAGGCTCAGTAATAACTCTGGGAACGAAGACAAGTGGAGTGACTTATTCAAAGTCCATGAGAAGCAAATGGAAGAGGGACTCTGCTTCCCGAATGGGGAGGAGCTAGGAGCCCATGACTTGTGACACTTTGCATACCCCCTTTTCTTCTAGCGTTTAAGGATTTTTCTAGCATATTCTACTTAGATCAGATTGACCAGAACCTGTCACATGGCTGGCCCGCCCTCAAAGAAAATCTGAGAAATATCTTTATGCTAAGTTGGTCAAGTCATTGACCCTCAAAAATGTTCCGAAGACAATGGAACAGAGGTTCTGCCTCAATTGGGAAAATTCAAGAGTGACATGAGAGAAAGAGAGTCACTGTTTGACAAGAGGCTAGCCAGGGACCATCTGGCAGAGGACGTTACCTGAGGGGCTCTCCAATTGGCCAGCCGATGAGAAGTCCCACCCACGGCTCCTACCTTTCCCAGATGGCCTTTCTGTGTAATTCATGGATGGGAGGAAAACAGTTGGGCCTGGTGACCATTGCTGGTCCAAATCATATGCTTGCCCCAGAGTTACAAGGGCAGATGTTTATAGCCTGACTGTGTATCAAAACCTAACAATGGCTTACTGATCTTCAGTAGGTAAACTGTGGTACACCTAGATAATGCAATATCACTCAGTATTTAAGGAAATGGGCTATATGGCGTGAAAAGACACAGAAGGAAGGAACTTACATGTATATTACTAGGTGAAATAAGCCAATCTAAAAGGCTACATGTGGTTGTTCCAATTATAAGACACGTTGGTCAATTGGTAAATTGTCAATTTGATGGAATTTCGGGTCACCACAGAAGCAAAGCCCTGGGCATGCCTGTGAGGGAGTTTCTAGGTTAGGTTATGTGATGATGGCAGCATTCCATGGGCTGGGGTCCTGTGCTGTAGCAAAGAAGAAAGGCAGCAGGGCAGGAGCATCTTTAGGTCTCTCTGCTTTCTGATTGTGAATGTAACTTGACTACTGCCTCAAGTTCCTGCCTTCTCTGTAATGAGGACTGTATCTTCGAGCTGTGGGTTCAAATACACCCACAAGCCGCTTATTGTCACAGAAATAAGAAGAGTAACTGATACAAATGACAACTTTGGAAACAATAAAGGATAAAGGTCCCCAGCCCTTCGCGGGGCAGAAGGAATGAAGGACGGGACACAGAGGAGTTTTTAGTAGGGTTCTGTGTGGCGCTGTGGTGGTGGATGTACTGTGAAGACCCTTCAGAATGCACAAGCATATAGAGCCAATCCTGATAATGATGAGCTGATGAAGGTCAGCCCTGATGGCTGCCCCACCTTGGTGGGGGATGCACATAGTTGCTTGGGGGAGGGTGGGGGAACAAGGAGAATCCAGGAAATCACTGTAACTTTTGCTTGAGTTCGTTGTGAAATTAAAACTACTCTTTATAAGTCTATTAAGAAAGCAGATGTTAAAGCAGCAATAAACTTAGTTATCTCATGATCTGTGGGAGTTAGAGATTGGGGGTGGCTGTGCTGGGAACTCAAAGTCTTCTAGGCTTTCGGTCAAGAGTTTGGGTGGAGCACTTGTAATAAGGACATATGCTCCACTATGTTCATAGCAGCCTTATTTATAATAGCCAGAAGCTGGAAAGAACCCAGATGCCCCTCAACAGAGGAATGGATACAGAAAATGTGGTACATTTATACAATGAAGTACTACTCAGCAATTGAAAACAATCAATTCATGAAATTCTTAGGCAAATGGATGCATGTGGAGGATATCATCCTGAGTGAGGTAACCCAATCACAAAAGAACACACATGGTATGCACTCACTGATAAGTGGATAGTAGCCCAGAAACTTAGACTACCCAAGATATAACTTACAAAACACATGAAACTCAAGAAGAGGGAAGACCAAAATGTGGATACTTTGTTCCTTCTTAGAATGGGGAATAAAATACTCATGGAAGGAGTTACAGAGACAAAGTTCGGAGCTGAGACCGAAGGAAGGACCATCCAGAGACTGCCCCACCCGGGGATCCATCCAATATAAAACCACCAAACCCAGACACTATTGCATATGCCAGCAAGATTTTGCTGACAGGACCCTGATATAGGTCTCTCTGGTAAGTCTATGCCAATGCCTGGCAAATACAGAAGTGGATGCTCACAGTCATCTATTGGATGGAACACGGAGCCCCTAAAGAAGGAGCTAGAGAAGGTAACCAAGGAGCTAAAGGGGTCAGCAACCCTATAGGAGGATCAACAATATGAACTAACCAGTACCCCATATAACTGTGTCTCTAGTTGCATATGTAGCAGAGGATGGCTTAGTCGGCCATCAATGGGAGGAGACGCCCTTGGTCTTGAGAAGATCATATGCCCCAGTACAGGGGAATACCAGGGCCAAGAAGTGGGAGTGGGTGGGTTGGAGAACAGGGCGGGAGGGGGGAGGATATAGGGGACTTTGGGGATAACATTTGAAATGTAAATGAAGAAAATATCTAATAAAAATGTATTTTAAAAAAGAGTTTGGGTGGAGCAAGAAGCATCTAAAGGCTTGAATGGCACAGATTCTAAGGCAGGTCACTCATACAGCTGGTGTTACCAAAGGGTTGCTTGGGAAACCTTACCCTATGGCAGTTGGTAATCTGGAAAAGGACAAGGTGGAGTTATAGTATCTTTGCAACATTGACATAGCTTTGGAGACCACACGCTGTTATCTCTACAATACTCTGCAGGCCACACCAGTCAGTTCTGCTCCCTTTAGGAGTGCACCACGTGATGGTGTGAAGAGCAAAGACTCTTAGGGACCATTTTGAATCTCGACATGCATAGTGGGTATATGATATGTGAACCAAAGACTTTGAGTCAAAAATTTTCCTTCCCATTGAAACAGATTTTATTAGCAGAGGTAAAGTAAAACTCAAGATCAATACTTACAAAATCAGGCTGTGACCTTTGTAGATTCAAAGGAGTTGGGATGGCAGGTTTGGAAATATGCAGATAATGATAAGACCCAGGAAGAATCCCTCCTAGAGAAAATGGCAGATGGCCATATCAGAAATGAATTATTGGTTCGGTAGGGAACAGTTCATATTTCATCAAAAAAAACCACATGGAGATGTCTATAATGTCTGCTCCTGAAACTGCAGCCAATTAGCAAGGTAGGCCCTAGAGTGGTTGAGCTTTATTTAGTCAAATCAATACCCTATATATATAATATATATATAATATTGCCACCAGGGCAAGATGAGCAGAGATGTGCCTTGTGACTTCCCACACCTCCCACGGCTACCAATCCAAACCAAAAACTCCAGGATGTTGTCATGGATTTGTCATTTCCTACATTTCTCCAAATAAAATATTAAAAACTGTATTTTCTATGGATAGTTAACAAAGTTCCTCGTTCAATGCTTTAGAAAACTATTATTTTACCATAAAAATCCTTAGTATTTTGTCAATAAGCTTGAGACTGACCAACCTGTCCTCTTTGAGGATCTCTGTTCTCCTACCTGCCTGAGGTCATTTCCTAAGGTCTCACCCAGAGGAGAAGCAGAGCAGGCACTACCTTAGCAGGAGGAATGTGGACCTTGGTCTGGTATTCCATTTACTAGAACAGGTTTCATAAATACCTTCAGGGCTTACGTATGCATGCTTTGCAACTTAGCCTGTGAACCTCCGAGAATCGCACATGGAATTCTGTAAATATGTGGGGTTTTTCTGGTGGTAAGGTCTACAACATCTAAAGACATGGTTTTAAAATATCTCTTCTCCTATTTCTTTTCACTCTCAACATAAAACCTGTTTTCCTCTTCCTGTGGGCAGTTCAAGGTGACCTGTGAAAATGGTTTACTCCTCTCTTGACTCAGAAAACTCTAGAAAATCAGGCAGATCAAGAGGTTCATACGCTTACATTTGCTTCAGAATACCCATGAAACTGCCCAGGCCATCAGAGGTCTGCAAATCCTAGAAGCTACCAAGTATCTGAAGGATGTAATTTTGAAGGAGTTATGTGCACCATTCTGGTGGCATAATAATAGAGTCTGTAAATATGCCCAAACCAAATAGTAGGGCTGGACACAGAATTGATGGCCCCCAAAGAGAGCTTAATTCCTGGTGTACAAAAATCTGAACTTAAAGTGTTGGATATAGATTCTGTAGTCACTGAACATATCCAAGCCAACAAGGAACCAAGGCATGTCTTTGAACTTAAAGAGCTCATGGTTACATTAACCGATACGCTGCTTCCCTCTGCCACATGAAGAGGATCACCATAAAAAGGGAACAAATTGTTTCTAAAGATTGTATAGAAGAAAAAGATATACCTGAAGAAAATGAATAAACAGAAGTTTGGGACTCAGGAATACGTTAAGCCTGAAATACATGCAAAAAAAAACAAACCCTGCCTTACATATGAAATTATCTTCTTAGGGGTCAACAAGCCTTAGGGAGTGAAAATGGGCTATTTCTCAGCTGTAAATGGCTGAACCAATCTGTGAAGAGAGCAGGCTAAGGAGGCTGGAAAGACGGCTCATGGTAAAGGTTGCTTGCTACTTTGCAGGTGACTGGGGTTTGGTTTCCAGCACCCATATGGTGACTAACAACTGTCTACAACTCCAACTTCAGGGTATTCTATGCCCTTTTCCAGCATCCACATACATGTGGTACACAGACTTAAGGCAGCACAACCATACACAGAAAAAACCAAACAGATAAATATTTAAAGAGAGAAGGCTAAAGAACAGGCTGCGGAAGGGTCTCTTCATCTCGGAACTTATGACAAGGATGGAAAATTAGGATATGATGTCAAGGCAAACCACTCTCCTGAGATCTCTAAGCTAGTTACTGATGTTTTCCAGTCTACAAAATGGGGTCTGTTAGGAAGGAATCCCTAATAAATGTCCAATGTGCAAATGACAGAATAATGATATTACCATGTTTACCCTAGATGCCAAAGAAAGGTGATGGGCTCCTATTCCACCTCCATAACAGCCCATTAAAGACCAAGAGATATGTCTAAGAAAAACATGGCTGACCTTGTCAATTGAGGAGGAAAAAAGGAATCTTCTACATACCTTGGATCTTGGCTCCCTTGTACATGGGGATGAGGCGGTCAAGGTCAGCTGGTGGTTCAGTCACAGGCTCAAGGGTTGGGTCAAAGAGACTGAGCATAGCTGCAGCCAGCTGGAAGCCAATTTCTTTGGAACTGAAATTGCTGTGAGTCCACTCATTTGAGTAATATCGGTTGGAGAATTTGGTGAGGGAACCAGCAGCTCTGATGGCTATGTCATTGGTGTGGAAGGTAGTATCGATCACAAGTCGGCCATCATAGACAAGGCATGCATCATTAAATGCTTTAAATGTTTCGTAATCCACATTCTTCTTGTAGAAGCTGAAGAACGCCTACAAAGAACGAAAACCCACATCATTAATGGGTGTGGTGTTCTGAATGAGAATGGCCTCCACGGGCTCATACGTTTGATGGAACTGTTTGGAAAGGATTAGAAGGTGTGGCCTTGTCGGAGGTGATATGTCACTGAGGGTGGGATTTGCAAATTCCACAAAATTCTCAGCTTTCTCTCTTTGCCTCCTGCTTGTAGATCTCAGCTACTGCTCCTGTGCCGTGCCATGCCTGCCTGCTGCTATGTTCCCTGCCTGGTGGTCAGAGACGCTAATGCTCTGGAACTGTAGAGGAGCCCAGTGAAATGTTTCCTTTATAAATCTGCCTTAGTCATTGATGTCTCTTCATAGTGGTAGAAAAGTAACTAAGACAACCGGTTACTCCTTTTTGTGTTTCTGGCTGGGGATCGTGAAGCTGGGCAAGTACTCTACTGGGCATTGCTCTTGATTTCACCTGCCCCAGAGTGTGAACAGTCTTCAGGGTACAGAAAAATGTCCACTAACAGTTTATCATAACACTGTGTGACAGAGATGGGGAGACAGAGGGAGGGGAGGCAGAGGAGATTCCAGGCCTTTATGAAGAGCACATTAAGACCGTCCTACACCATTCCTTGTCATTCAGCTTATATACAATAGGAAAAAGGAAGACACCAAGTGAAGGAAGCTAGCACAGCGATGAGAATTTTCGCCCTGTAAGAAGGCGTTCATCTGTACAGGCCATGTTTTCCCTGTGGTCTAATACTTAAAAAGTTGTCACTGTGGCCTTTTCCAGCTCCTTAACCTGTGTCTGACACAGGTCTCTCAAGTTTCCTTCTTGGAGTCATCTCATCTTCTCTTCAATTTCAGATCAGCACATTCATGAATTTTTAAATGCAGCAATCCTTTAAACAGTAACTACATTTTATTTATGTGTTATATGTGTATGTATGCCTGAGTGTGTGAATTCTGTAGCTTGCATGTGGATGTCACAGGACAAGTTGTGGGAGTCAGTTTGCTTTATCCATAACGTGGGTTCTAGGAATCAAGTGTAGGTCATTAGCCTTGGCAGCGAGAGCCTCTATACTCTTAGCCATCTCATCAGGCTGCAAGCCCAGCAATGTCATTGAAAGATGTCCCATAGAGATGTATGCTGTATCTACCAGGCTAGCTCTTTCCCTACTGCTTGCTGCCCTGGAACAGCAGGCAGGGATATGACCAGTAGCCACAGGAGCCTTCATTTCTCTGAGTCTCTTCTGCCTCTAAACATGTGTTTTCCTACACACCTTTCATTCCTTCCTTTTCCTCACTTAGGTAAAACAAATTTCTACCTGTATGAAAGCAGAGAAAGATAGTTGATATCAATTACACATAAAAACAGTGCCCTTCACCTCTCGAACCTTTACATTCTTCAAAATCATCCACAAAAGTTCTTCTACCTGTTAGTGGTTTTCTAAACTTTGTTAGTTATGGTATAGTAACACATTTAACAAATATTTTTATCCTAATATTTTAGCTGTGAAGATTATCAGCACCGTGCTCTGTTATCTACACCGCTCTGGGGCACACACCACTTTTGTCGCAGTTGGATTTTGCCCAGCAGTAATTCCACACTGAAAAGTGATCAGCGAATCTAACAAAGATTTGCTAGATCTCATTCATTCACATGTGCAGACAGATACGTCCCTGCTAGATACCTGTCAAGGCTACAGGGCATCTCTTGGTGAAAAAAATTAACGATGGAGATTACTATGTAATTAGACAGAGCGATACCAATACACATGAAGACTTTTTACATAGCTGGGGATTAGACTGGCTGGAGGCTGCCCACCTGCCAGGAACCCAAGAGGAAGGGCTACTAGGCAGGAATAGAGAACTTTAGACTTGGGTGAAACACCAATTTCTGTTTGTTTGTTTGTTTGTTTTTTCAAATCTGTATTTATTTGTGTGTGTGTGTGTGTGTGTGTGTGTGTGTGTGTGTGCATGTGTGTGGAGGTCAGAGTTATTATATATTAGTAGACATCCATGGGTTTTGAGACGGGGTCTCTGACTGACCTGGAGCTCAGTGAGTAGGCCCGACCAGCTAGCCAGAGAGCACCAGAGGTCTGTCTGACTCCACCTCCTGAGACCCAGGCCTGTCATCACCGTGTCAACTCTTTGTTTGCCCCACCAGTTTCAAGGCAACTCTGCTTCTAGAATGATGGGATGGCCTTGAGACTGGCTCTCCCACACAAAATAACCATAAACTCTAGTCAAAATGGAAGGGCTGTGACCAAGGGTCCTGATGGCTATTTAAAGTCCCAGAGATTGTATATGACTGTAAAAAGCCGAAATGACCAGCATGGGACTAATTTTCCATATTTGGAAGCTTTTTTTTGGAAGCTTTTAAAAGAGGGTGGGTTATAGGCACTTTATCATAAAATAAAATAAAGAAAATCCCTAATAAAAGAAAGATTAAATTTTGAAATAATATCAACAGATTTTTCTGGTTAAAAGAACAAAGAGAAGAAAATCTATTTTAAAAAAGCACAGCTTTAAAGCCTCAGGAAACACTATATACAATTGGGGATGTAATTAAAGTAGAAGAGAAGAATGGGGCCAAATAATGGCCAAGAATTTGCTAAACTTTTAGTGAAAGCCATGGATTTATAGACTCAAGAAACTCAGTGAACCACAGGTAAGATAAAAACTTAAAACATAATAAACATAAACCATCAACTGCATCAAACTTCCGAACATCAATGACAAAGAGAAAGTCTTACACGCGTTCTCACGACCGGCCAGGAAGAACACAACAAACCAGAATCTTCTGCGGCAAAACTTTATTGCTTACATCTTCAGGAGCAAGAGTGCAAGCCCCAAGCCCAAAAACGAAAGCGAAACCCCGTCCCTATTTAGGAGAGTTATCCTTCGCCTAGGACGTATCACTCCCTGATTGGCTGCAGCCCATGGCCGAGTTGTTGCCACGGGGAAGGCAGAGTACATGGGGTGGAGAAATACCCTTGGCACATGCGCAGATTATTTGTTTACCACTTAGAACACAGCTGTCAGCGCCATCTTGTAACGGCGAATGTGGGGGCGGCTTCCCACAGTTCCCCCTTTTCTATTAATAAGAGCAATAGGCCACCCATATTAATGAGAGTGGAGATAGAGGTCAAATCCCCAGTGTGCAGGTAAAGGAGCCGTACACTTAACCTCCTTCCAGGCTCATCACCTAGAGGGGTCCTGGTCTGGTCCCGTGTTGTTTTTCCTGGAGGAAGGACACTTGAACACTCAACCTTCTTGAAAGATGACATGTCTCCCTAGAATAGGCTCATATATGCCGCAGAGCCCTTCTACTGCAGTGCTTAGCCGTGCAACTCTCTCGGGCTGCTGAAGCACACTCACTCTATCCCGTGCAATGAGACTAGCCTCGTGGGGTGCAAGAGCTGAATGGCCAGCGACCTATTGCATAAGCATAGATATATCAGGGGAAGCACCATGTTCTAGAGCTGCAAGTGCCTGGGCAATAACCACCTTGTCTCTCCTAGTTTGGGCCTTAAGCTTACAGCCCAACCAAAGAAGCAACACTAATCCACAGCAAAGTATATCTCCAAATAATCCCACCCATACCCATTCTTTAAAGAAGGAAAATGCTGAGGAGATCCAATTGGGTAATCTTTTGGTCAGGGACAGGTCCAAGCGTGTGGAGTTGATCTGAAGTCTCAATTCCCGAAGGAGCTGTTCAAATTCAGCCGTCCAATTCTGTAACATATACTGAAAAAGACTTTTTGACAAATTAGCTGCCCTAGTAAATTTCTCATACTGAATGGAAGTAATGGACAATCCCGGAAACTTTTGTTCACATCCCAGCTGAGCTATTTGCCATAATACATCTAGTTGTTTCTGGACAAGATCTATGAGTTGATTAACCAGCATGAGACCACCCTGTATCTTGACATTAGCTGAGGCCTGTTTATCTATGACTGTAGTCACTGAGGCTGACAAAGTGTTAATGGTGTCAGTCGTCTGGACCTGTCCAGACAGAGCCAAGGCTGTCTGAATCAAGGCCAAACCCAGTCCCTAGTTAGTGGTAAAAAAGCAGGGGAATACTTGAGCATTATACATCACCGGCATTGGGAGTGGAAATGTCGACATTATCTCCCAACGCTGCTCTCTCTTTGTTATTGTCGCCCTGGACATCACCAAGACGAGGGACATCAGTATTCCCTTGGTCAGTCTGGATTTTTCGGGTGAGTCTTTCTGGTATCCAAAATGGGTTGTCTTCATTCTGTGGGAAAACACAAATAGCTCCCCTGGATCTTATCAAAATAGGATCCGGGCCATACCATTTATTATCAAGGACATTTTTCCATTTAACCATCTCATTGGGCCTATCTGGCTCTGAACAATGACGTTCAGCCGCAGTATGGCCATGAGCATCAATATTTAAAAAATTGAGTGTAAAGAGTGCCATAGACACAGACACTCTTGGTACTCGGGGTAGAGTCTCGACTCCCCTCTTCTGCTTTATTAGATAGGCTTTGAGGGTGCGATGCGCACGCTCAACAATACCCTGTCCTTGAGGGTTGTATGGAAGTCCAGTCAGGTGGGTCACGTCCATCTGACGGCAGAACTGCTGGAATTTTTGAGATGTATAAGCTGGTCCATTATCAGTCTTAAGGAGTTTGGGTTTCCCCCAAGCACTCCATGCCTCAAGACAATGTTGAATCACATGTGAGGCTTTTTCTCCGGTTAACGGAGAAGCAAACATGATGCCAGAACATGTGTCAATGGACACATGGAGATATTGAAGTTTTCCAAAGGAAGAAACATGTGTAACATCCATTTGCCAGACCTGTAGAGGTCGAATACCGCGTGGGTTAATTCCCACATGAGGAGTAGATAAAATTTGACAACAATCTAAAGGCATTATTAAGTAATCAGAATCATTTTCAGTAGAACCAATCCCTCTGGCGGCTCGAGGAATACCAGAGGAAGGAAAAACAGCCATGTAGGCTTGGCAAAATTATTAGTTGAGCTATTCTGTCCCCTTGTGATATAGAAAAGACAACTTGAGGACAAGAACAGAGAACCTGAAGTTCCCCTTTATAATCCTGATCTACAACTCCAGGGTGGACAATAAGACCTTGTAGGCTGCAAGAGCCTGCCTTAGTGAGAGGTCCCCCAAGCTCCCGACAAACCCTGAGCCAGTCTTGTAAACCTTTGTTCTTTCTTGGGGCTATGGCCGCTCGGCACTCCTGTGTGGCTTGCTCATAAATGAGCTGTTCTACCAGAGGTGCGGCTTGCTCTGAATCTCCAAAAATACGCTTTGCTGCCTCTGTCATTCTGGCCACAAAATCTGAGAAGGACTCCTGAGGTCCCTGGACGATCTTTGTTAGTTGTCCAGTGGCTTCACCTGCTCGGGAGAGCGCCTTCCAGGCCCTAATAGCTGTGGAGGAAATTTGGGCATAAGCTCCCCAATGGTAGTTTGTTTGATCAGCAGAATAAGCTCCCTGACCCGTTAACAAGTCAAAAGTCCAATCTCTCTGCTCTGGAGTCAAAGCAGCTGCGTTTGCTCGGGCCTGCGCTTGTGCAGCCTCTTGCCAAAGAGCTCTCCATTCCATATATTTGCCCATACTAGGGAGAGCGGCTTTTACAATCGTTTGCCAGTCGGCAGGAGTTAGTGCCATGCCGGCAAGCCTGTCTAACTGCACCAAGGTAAAATTAGCACTGGCTCCATATTTACGGACCGACTCGGCAAGCTCTTTAATCTGCACATATTCTACCGGAGCGTGGACACGCCCACCCTCGGCTCCTTCAAAGACCGGAAATGCCTGTTGTATTTTCCTTTGTTCCTCTCTGGGAATGAATGAGTCTGCGCATTGCCTCTCTGCGCATTGTCTCTCTGCGCAGGGCTGACGCACTACGCAGGGCGGGGGCTCCGCATAGGGCGGAAGTGCACCTTGAAGCCGACTGCCCGGAGGCCAAGCAGCAAACTGGCCTTTGCCAGCCGCTTTTGGCTTTTTCCTTAACCAATTAGCTCGCATTTTATCTGGCTGGCACTTTTCTCTCTCATAACGAGCTGCTTCTTCCTCCCAGTCTGTTTCTTCAGAGGAGAATTCGTCATCTGATTCAGAGCTACTAAGAGCTGGCTCCTTGAGCCCATCTAGTGATGAGTATAGGCTCCTTCTCCTAGAGACCTCCGCTAATTGATCTTTTTTCTTTTCTTTTTTCTTTTCCTTCCTTCTAATCTCTCCCCAGGTATTCTTACCTGACCTTAACTTTTCCTCGGGTTCAAGACCCTTGGAAAGGCCTGTATACTTAGTTTGTGTACCATATTTCCTCTTTCCTCCTACTCTCTCTCCCCGCTTTACTTCTGATAGATTGCCCTGAATTTCATCCAGAATTTTCAGCCCTATCTTAATCACTTGATAACATGTGAAAAAGAACAAAAAGGCTCCTAACACTAGAGAAAGTTCAAGGCCAAACATACCTTGTAAAGCTATTTCCCACTTTACTTCTGATACTGTCTTGAATTTCGTTAGAAAGTTCAAGGCCAGGCGTACCTTGTAAAGCTATTTCCCACTTTACTTCTGATAGACTGTCTTGAATTTCGTTAGAAAGTTCAAGGCCAGACTTACCTTGTAAAGCTATACTTACGGGTACCCTGTTCCCCAGCTGAAGAGTTCTGAATTCATGCAGTTGAATCCTTCTCAACAGTCTGTGTTGCGGGAACACTTTATTACCACCGTTCCCCAGCTGAAGAGTTCTGAATTCACGCAGTTGAATCCTTCTCAACAGTCTGTTTTACGGGAACACTTCATTAACATGACCCGCAGTTCTGGTTCCGGAATGAGGGATCTTCCTTGCGCCGGTGATGGTAACCGTCCCGGTTTTTCTCATCCCAGGATTTCTCGTCCCGGGTTTTCTCGTCCCGGGTTTCAGCACCAACTCTTACACGCGTTCTCACGACCGGCCAGGAAGAACACAACAAACCAGAATCTTCTGCGGCAAAACTTTATTGCTTACATCTTCAGGAGCAAGAGTGCAAGCCCCAAACCCCAAAACGAAAGCGAAACCCCGTCCCTATTTAGGAGAGTTATCCTTCGCCTAGGACGTATCACTCCCTGATTGGCTGCAGCCCATGGCCGAGTTGTTGCCACGGGGAAGGCAGAGTACATGGGGTGGAGAAATACCCTTGGCGCATGCGCAGATTATTTGTTTACCACTTAGAACACAGCTGTCAGCGCCATCTTGTAACGGCGAATGTGGGGGCGGCTTCCCACAAGAAAGCCCTGAAGCCAGGTTAAATTTCCTCTCCCATCAAAAGGTCCTGTCCATCAGCACGTGGAATTCCTCCTTATGCTAATGAGGCGTCCCCAGCACCCTGGCCCCTGCCAATGATGTATGGTCACTCGATAGCCCCTACTCACCCCATGCCCCAGGGGGTTAACTAGCCTTTGTGTCCCCCATTAAACTGAGCTGTCTTGCTGAAGCTGCCTCTGGAGAGTCTGTTCTCTTCACACTCACCCCCCCCCCAGGTTCTTGCCACCATTGTCCTCCCAGGATCCACAGGTTGTAAATGGGCAGGGAATCAGAGCCTGAACAGCCCAGTATATTCCACAGTGATAAGGTCACAACTCAGAAGGTAATATCCAAGCCATCACAGTTCACGGGCTCAACAGCAGGGCAAAGAACAGAAAAAACGTAATTAAAGAGAGAAATAGACACTCCTACAATAATGCGAAATTTTAATAATGTTACCTCTAGTAATTACTGTATTTAGTCCAAAACCACTGGTGAAATAAAGTAAATATCAGTAAAGAGGATCCAGCAGCAATACCAGTCATATAGAACTAGTTATTATTTACAGAACCAGTATCTCCAACAGTTACTGAATACTTACTAATGGTATGTACACAAAATTCTACATTCTCTTAGACATAAAATACATCCCTCCTTCTTCTTAAAGGATTGGATAATGATCAACAGCAGCATTGAATTAAAAATCAACTAAAATATGCTTTGTAGGGAATCATAAAATTTGAAGCCAAATGATACATAATCCAAGGTTAATTAAGAATCATAAGGAAGGCAGACAATATTTTGGCTAAAGTGCTAGGAAAAATTCAATACATTAAAATTTTTTTGAGAGGCAGCTAGAATGTTGAGGCAAACTGAGGGCAGTATTAAAAAAAAAATACTGCCAATGACTCAAGACTCTACCTTCCAGAAGCAGAAAAGAGGACAAAGTGAATCCAATGCAAACGGGAGGAGGAGGCTAGTCAGAACAAAAAGAACAAAACCAGTGGAAGAGAAAATGAGCTTCCTTTATTGAGAAGTAAGCTTTGATTTTTATCTTTGAAAATAACCTCAATAAAATCGACAGGCCTCGATTTTAGCTGGCTTAAGATAGAGGGGCACAGGGACAGAACTCAGAAATAAATGAGGTGGGAAACTTCCAGATAAGATGGCTGGTGAAGCAGAGATGATGATGATGACGACGATGATCATGATAATAATGTCTCTATTCTGAAGAGAGGAAACGAGAGTAGGCCTTGGAAACCCACAAAGGAAGTGAAAGTATACATGGACAAAGGATAAGACAACAACAAAATGGGATGCAGAACAGTAAGGATAGTGTAGCCTTGGCCCACAGTTCCCTGGGAGGGGGAGGGAGGAGATGGAACAAAAGCCAGGATGAAGATGGACAGTCCTAGTTTCAGGAGAGGCCGACAGCCACCACAAGCCTTAGAGCCCATCACCAGTTTTAGGAAGACAATGACTTCTCTGGTACATGCGACAGTGAGTAGCAATAAACCCTACTTGGTCGCACTGCGTGACTGGGGTGCTGGATGCTATCTTGAAAGATAAACTATTGTTGCAAACTAAGCTGCATCAGGGAATCTCAGTTTTGCTGTCAGAGTCACTGGGTGAGGGAAGACCCAGAGGGGCTGCTGTGGGAGAGCAGGAGAGGTGGATGCTGACTTGATGAAGACAGGAGGTAGGGAGATGGGAGGCTCCTCTCACACTGGGCTGTGCACAGGAGAGACACCTCATTCTCAGCGGGCAAGAATAGGTTGAACTGGCTGAGAATACCCTGCAGTTTCTGGGCCCGAAATGTGTCAATGTGAAAAGTGTCAATCTCTGGAACTACCTATCTGCATTCACTGTTGCAGAGACTGAGACCTTTGAAGGTCCAGAGGGGTACTTGATCTCCACAGTGGTGTGCTTGCATATGACTGATTAAAATCAGAAGGTCTTGAAAGTGTGAAGGTGGGTCCCAAGTCTGTACTGAGCCCAGGGTGTGGTTAGATTTTAGTCTCAACACATCCGGAGACATCTACATAGGTAAAACATTAGTCACCTCATCAGGTATGATCTGGGGAGTTGTGGAGGTGGAAGGCAAAGGAACTCACCAAGTCCAAAGAACTGAAAAGCTAAACGTGGCCTTAGAGGTTCCTGGGACAGAAAGGAAGACAGGAATGTGCTGATAACCTATATGACAGCTCTCAAAAGAAGTAGAAATGACCAGTAAGTCAATAAAGGATAAGACAACAACAAAATTGTTGAAAATACTTGAAAAGGCATTCTACATCCTTAGCCAAGGGGAAATGCAAAGTAAAACTACTCTGAGATTGCATTTCAGTTCAGTAAGAATGGCTACCATTGAGAAAATAAATGAAGCCGGGCAGTGGTGGCATATGCCTTTAACCCCAGAACCTGGGAAGCAGAAGCAAGAAGATCTCTCTGAGTTCAAGATCAGTGTAGTCTACACAGCGAGTTCCAGTATGGTCAGGGCTACCCAGAGAAACCCTGTCACAAAACAAAACAAAACAAAACAAAACAAAACAAAACAAAACATAACAAAACAAGGATAGAAATGACATTTTGTTTGTGTGTGTGTGTGTTTGTTTGTTTGTTTGTTTAGCGTCAGGGTCTCTTGCTGAATCTGGAGCTGGACAACTTGACTAGACTCTCTGGTCATTGATCTCCAAGGATCTGTACATCTGCAGGTGCCATGTACTGAGACTGCTCTGTCTCCTGGCTGAGGATGAAGGCCCGAAGGGACCCTGTTTAAGAAGCTCTGTTGCTTCTGCCGCCCATGTGCTCTCCTGTGTAGATTGGTCTCGGTGATGCCAGGATTCTGGGTGTGCTAGGGCCTGCCTTTGTCCTTTGACCATGTTGCTGCTAGCACAAGACCCTCTTGATTTTTTTGGAACTGATGTTGTGTTCCACTCACCAATGACCTCAAGATCCCGGGTGTGCTAAGGTGCCTGCAGCCCAGAATGAAACCCAGCCACTGGTCAGGCAGGTGTTCTTTGTCCCTGTTCCTGCTAGCACAAGACCCTCTTGATTTTTTTTGGAACTGATGTTGCGTTCTACTCACCCTTCAATTAATTTTTAAGTTGGCATACAAAGTAGTGGATTTCACTAAGATGTCATCATACACTTAAATCATTGTACTTTTTTTGTTTCCCACAACCTCCCGTGGAGTTTCCTCTCTCCCTGAACAGTCTCCTGTTTTCATGTCACATATATCCCCCACCTTCTCCCCATATAGTTTCCTTTTGTACTTTCACATCAGTAGAGGGCTTCTTAAAAGGTAAGTATCTGTGGGGCAAGCAGACTGTGCCACCAGACAGAAGAACTGGTAAGGCTGAGAGAGCTCAGACCCTGGGAATCTCAGAGACTTGAGATGGGTCATATATTGCAGCACCTCGAGCCCTTCCCCCATGCAAATAGAGCATCACAAAGGTCTCAAACTGAGCCGATAGGAAATATCTACCCATAAATCCCGCCCCACTCCTCCATCTTTATACAGTCCCTGTCCACTTGGAATAAAGCACACAAGTTGTTTCACCCAGGATCCTGAAAGTGGCTGTTTTTACTGAACTGTACCATGTGGGAAAGCGTTTTCTCTACCCAAGCATTCATCTCTGGACCTTAGACCCACCTGGCTGGCCAGGCTAAAGCTGTGTACAGTGCCTCTCTCTCTCTCTGCCAATGGCTCAGGCACTGCCGGTAGCTGGCTAGAGAGACCCAGGACCTCGGTTCCCTGCCCTACACAGGTCACCCAAACTTGTTTTATCATCCAGAGGATTTTTTTTTACACTATTTTAGTTTCCTAGAGATGCTGTAATACCTCAGAATGTTGGAAACATATTTTCTTATAGTTCTGGAAACTTGCAATCTAAAATCAAGGTGTCATGGCCAAACTCCCTCCAAGGGCTCTAGGGAAGAGCAGAGCCAGACTCTTCCTGGCTTTTGGTGGTGCTGCCATGCTTGCCATATGACTTCCATTCTCTGTGTCATCCCAAGTCATTCTTCCTTGTGTGTCATTAAATCACTCTCCTCATAAAGAGCACGAGGAATCCAGAGCCCAACCCAGACAGACCCAGGACGACCTGGTCTTGCTTACCCCAACCAAGCCCCTACTCCAAATAAGGCCACACTCGCTGGTGCTGAGAATTAGGACATCAGCATGTCTGTCTGAGAGATGAAGAAAACCTGGGAACCCGTCACAGCACAGTCGAGAGACACGTTCATTCCCATCTCAAGTTGCCTAACTCCCTGACAGATGATGATGCTACGGGGCGGGGAAGGGGAGGGGAGCTAACCACTCCCCTTTCCTAATCGCCCACACATAACAACTGCTGGCAAAAAAAAAAAAAAGATGCAAACCATAAGTTGGCAGATCCCTGGACATGTCTCTAGAGACCATTCCTTGGGAGACAACACAGGTCTGGTGGTTTGAATGAGAATGGCTCCCATGGGTTCATGTATTTGAATGCTTAGTCCCTAAGGAGTGGCACTATGTGACAGGACTAGGAGGTGTGGCCTTGTTGGTAGAAATGTGTTTCTGGGCGTGGGCTTTGAAGTTTCAAAAGTCCCTGCCAAGCCCAGTGTCTCTTGGCTTATAGATCAGGATTTAGCTCTCAGCTCCTGCTCCATCTCCTGCTTGTGTGCTGCCATGCTGTGGGTCATGATAATAGTGGACTAAACTTCTGAAGCCATGAGGAAACCCCCAGTGAAATGCTTTCCTTCATAAGAGTGGCCTTGGTCACGGTGTCTCTTCATAGTAATACAACAGTGACTAAGACACAGGAAAGGAAAGGCCTGGCCTGCTCTAGGATGAAGACTGAGCCGAGAGGTATACCAGACCAAAGTAAAAGCAACCAAAGGATGTTTCACTATGATTCCAATTTGTATCTGAATAGTGAAAAAAGGCAGAGGGCCTTCTGGAGAATCAGTATCTAATGAGACTTCTTAAGAGGGTTTCTTTACCCTCTGTTTCCTAACATGAATGTGTACCAATCTCCAGAGGTTCCGTAGAAAGATCTGGCAATCTTCGAGGGTCATGGTTTGGGGTAGAAATTTGAGGCTGAAATACTTTCAATTCCCCTATCTTAGATGAGCACAAAATATGTAAGTGTAGACAATGTAACTTTCAAAATAAGATTTTTTTTTCCTTTCTCATTGCTGAATCCTTAAGCCACAAGACACAGTCTGGGACTTATCTGGTGTTCCATAAATTCTGTGGAGTGAATACGTGAACAAATATGGTAAATAGCAGATTAGAATATTTCTAAGGACCTCAGGTCTCTCAGATCACACCCTCATGCCCCTGAACACACCCTCCACGAAGGGCTGATGTCATCTGAGCTGGGTTCTTAGGTTCTATGATGGTAGGAAGGAGACGAGGCCTAGAGGAGCTACAGGCAAGGCTTTTTGATCAGAACTGTGAGAGGAGTGAAGCTATAACCCAAAGCTGGCTGGCCAGTGGGCGTGGCTTTAGGAAAGCAAAGGGCATCATGGCTAGTTCAGCTGCAGCAGCTCTCTGGTCAGTGGACTCCACATCTGGTCATTTTCAGGCTTCCTGGACCTGCATGCCCATTAGTAGGGCTGCTATGATTTTAAGCCTGGGATTGCCCATGGGCCTGTGTTCCCACTGTACCCTTTTTGGGGTATGTTATAAGAAATCAGAACAGGGACAACCTTTTTCAGCACCTGGTACTGTAGCCCCTTGGGGGGTGGTCTCTGCTCATCGAGGTTGCTTCTTTCCCTTTTAATGTACAGTGGGCAGAATTACTTGTCTGTAGGGAGGGTGTGGCTGCAGACATGCTGGCTGACAGCTGAGGCCTGGTCTAAGGGGTAGACACCCCAGTTTCTGTCCCATTTGCTCTTACAACTATCATTTGTTTGTTTGTTTGTTTGTTTGTTTGTTTGTTTGTTTTGACAAAGCCCAGGCTCAAGAAAATTCCAGCTGAAGTTGATCTAGCATCAATAGCCAGAAAAGTTAACGTGTCTTCTAGATGATTCCAGCTTGGTCTACTGTTGTAAATTCAATTACAAAAGAAATCTCCTGTGGGAACTACCTAGTTGGGCCAAGCAAACCCCTAGAGCAGAGGTAAAAGTGACAATAAATTGTCTTAAGTCCCTGTGTTGGTAGTAGCTGCTTGCTTTTGAGTGACCCAAATGGTTTGAAAACAGACCCCAAATGTACATTCTGTACTAAAATCTTTCAGCGTCCCTAGTTCTGGGGAGGTCAGCACCCATGCTAGGCCAGAGATTCTCAGCATTCCTAATGATGCGACTCTTCTATGCAGTTCCTTGTGTTGTGGTGACCCCAACCATAAAGGTATTCCGTTGCTACTTCATAGCTGTAATTTAGCTATTCTTGTGAACTGAAATGTAAATATCTGATGTGCAGGCTGTCTGATATGTGACCCACAAATGGGTCACGACCCACAGATTGAGAACCGCTGCCTTAGGCAGACAGTAAGTGTGGTTCATGCGGATGGACTTACTGAACACTCCAGTCTGATAGGCTTGGTGGAGGTGGTGAAGCAGGCATTGTAGATAGGATCCGGGTGCTGGCCATGGTTCCACTGAGCCAACAAGGCGTCATGAAAGACTGTCACCCCAGCGGCACTGAGTGCATCTTCCACGGCACTCTCTACATCATTGTTGTTGATACAGGTTATGTTTGATTCAGTTGGGGGATGCACAAAGTAGATGCCGCTCCCCTTCATGCCAATGTTGAGGAGTGTCTCCACTGTTGTGTAAGCGTCGAGTGTATTCCCGTAGACAATGACCTTCCCTAGAAAGAGAGGGAAATGTTAAAACATACGGCTAAAAAAAACAAAACAAAACAAAAACTTATTAGTCAAATGCTAATAATGCCAAATTGCTCCCTCCAACCCTTTCATTTCTCAGCTGCAGGAAGCCAGCAGTGTTACCTAGCAACGGCGACCAAGATAATTTAGTAAAGAATTGGCACAAAACATCCCACAAAGTAGTCAAGTACTTCTAACACAGAAGTAGGACATTCATTTATGTTCCTATAATTTGAAAGTTGAAATTATGCTGGAGGAAATGGTCTAGAATAAAACCTTTTATCTTGTTTTTGTTCCCTATTTGCTACACTTATTAAAGAAACAAAATTGCTGAAGTCTGCCATGCATACAACTTCTTGTGAACCAGGAAAGGACACTGGTAAAAAACACATTCACATATGGGATGTGACAGCGGGTTTTAATATGTAAATGTTGACCTGGGTTGATTTCAAGGTATTTCCCTTCATTTTTGAGAACTAATAGTTAGAATATTCTGCTTTCAATTGGTAATTTTATAAAGATCCAAATTGCTGGTTTTAGAATTTAAAGTGTCAAGACCTAGCTAGAGAGACTGAATGCTGCTATTTTGCTTAGCAAATATAAAATCATAAAATAAGCTTGAAAGAACCCCCTGTATAAGAGCATTCTGAGGGTAGCAGCCAATGCCATGTAGTCACACTTCTCAGAGATGCTACAGGAATAATTACAAATGGTAATTTATTATTGTGCAAGTTTTAAGATCTATAAACTGAATGTATTTTCTACTATTTTTGACATTGAATTGGTATTTTGTTCTAACATTTCTTTATAAAGAAGAAATGCCTGTAGATGTGTTTTTCAGATCTGTTGAAGGAATTTTACCATAAAGTATAAACTCAATGAGTCTCTTGTTTTTTTTTTCCTTGTGGTTCATACAATGGTATGAAAAGAAAATTCATAAGGCAAACTAAGCAAGTGTATTTATTCAATTTGGTTGAATAAATTATGCAAAATCTGCTTTCCTTTTCTTTCCTTTTATTGAAAATTGATTTTTCATATAATATTCTCTGATTACAGTTTCTCAGCCCCAACTTCTCCAAGATCCTACATCTCCTACCATCCAAATCCACACACTTTTGGTCTCTCATTAGACAACAACCAGGCATGTGAAGAATATTAATAAGAAAATAAATGCAAAACAAACCAGAATAAGACAGAACAAATCAATAAAAGAGTCAAATAAAAAGCACAAGAAACACACAGATGCAGATACACACACACACACACACACACACACACATACACACACACACACACACACACACACACACACACACACACACAAGCACATTTGCACACATAGAAATTCCATAAAAATACAAAACTGGAAACCACAATATATACTCAAAGGATCTGAAAAGTTTTCTTTTTTAAGCCCTGACTCAATCTTATGAGAACTTCTTCATTGCGGTGGGAGGGCAAACTGTACAAGCACTCTGGAAATCAAGTCAGCAGTTTCTCAGAAAATTGGGAATAATTTTACCCCAAGTCCCAGCTTTACCATTCTTGGGCATATACCCAAAAGATGCTCCACCATCTCACAAGGATACTTGCTCAACTATGTTCATAGCAGCTTTATGTGTAATATTCAGAAATTGGAAACCACTCAGATGCCCTGCAACTGAAGAATGGATACAGAAAATGTGGTTCATTTACACAATAGAATACTACTACTCAGCTATTACAAACAAGGACATCATGAAATCTGCAAGGAAATGATGGAATTAGATACATATGTCACAGAGGATGGCCTTATCTGACATCAATGGGAGGGGTGGGAGGCTTGATGCCCCAGTGTAGGGGGATGCTAGAGGGGTGAAGCAGGAGTGGGTGAATGGGTGGAGGAGCACCCTCACAGAGGCAAAGGGGAGGGGGAAGAGGGGATGGGATGGAGGGTCTGTGGAGGAGTAACCAAGAAGGGGGAATATCATTTGAAATGTAAATGAATAAAATGATTAATTATTAAAAACATAACATCCTGAGTGAGGTAACTCAGACCCAAAAGAACATGCATGGTATATACTCACTTATAAATAAATATTAAAGTACAGGAGACCCACATTATAATCCATAGACCTAAAGAAACCAAGTAACAAGGAGGGCCCAAGAGAAAGTCAAATAGGCATTGGAGGTGGATGAAGGGAGGAATCTGGGTGGGAGAGGAGATGGGGACAGAAATGGGGTGTGGGGTCTACATGTAGGGAGGGGCTGGGGAGAGAACAGAAATCAGCAGTGGGCAGGGGCCGGCATCTCTAGAAGTGGGAGCCCCAGGTGGTCTATTGTGGTGACTCTAGCTGATACTACCAGCAATGGGAGACAGCAAGGGAGCCTGAAGAAGCCACCTTCTGTAGCCAGACAGGACTCTCAGTAGAGGGATAAGGACACCCACCCACTCACAAAGACCTTCTACCCAAAATGTGTCCTGCCTACAAGATGTACAGGGACAAAGATGGACCAGAGACTGAGGGAATGGCCAACCAATGACTGGCCTGACTTGAGACCCATCCCGGTAAGCACCAATTCCTGACACTATTAATGATACTCTGTTACGCTTACAGACAGGAGCCTAGCATAACTGTCCTCTGAGAGGCTCCACTCAGCAGCCGATGGAAGCAGTTGCGAAGACCCATAGCCAAACGTTAGATGGAACTGGAGAGTCTTATGGAAGACTCATGGGAGAAGTATGGAGGGACCTGAAGAGAAGATGGACCCCACAAGAAGACTAACAGAGTCAACTAACCCGGACCCTTGGGGGCTCCCAGAGACTGAACCACCATCCAAAGAGCTAGCATGGGCTGGACCTAGGTTCCCCTCTTCCTGCCCATATGTAACAGATGTGCATCTTGGTCTTCATGCAGGTTCCCCAACAAATAGTGTGGGGGGCTTTCCCTGACTCTGTTGCCTGCCTGAGGCTCCTGTTACCCTAACTGGCCTGCCTTGTCTAGCCTCAGTGGGAAAGGATATGCCTGGTCCTGCCAGGATATGCCAGTGCCTTGATAGGCCAGGATAAGGTGATATTAAGGGGGCTTCCGTTTCTCAGAAGAGAAGGGGATTAGAGGCTGGGCTGTGTGAGGGTGGAACTGGGGAAAGGAGGGTGGAACTGGGGAAAGGAGGGGCTGCGATTGGGATATAAGGTGAATAGATAGATAGATGATAGATAGATGATAGATAGATAGATAGATAGATAGATAGATAGATAGATAGATAGATAGATAGATAGATATTATGAGAAAAAGAGCCTCCAGAAATGCCCTTTTTTGTTGGCTATCTATTGCTGGGCATGGGAATTTACCCTTAAAAGTGGTTTGTTTCCTCAGTGAGATTCTCTTGGAGAAAATGAAATTTTCCTTTGCATGTGGTTATCAATTGGAGATAGCTTCTGGGCTAGGGATGGGGCGTGTGTCTACTTTTTCTTTCGGCTCAAGGACTCCATCTGGTAACAGTCCTGTGCAGGCCCTGTGCATGCTGCCTCAGTCTCTTGTGAGTTTGTGTCAGTACTGTTGTGTTTAGAAAGATTTGTTTCCTTAGTGTCCCCCATCCACTATGCCTCTTACACTCTTTCTACTTCCTCTTTTGCAGAGTTCCCTGAAGGGAGAGATTTGATGGAGACATCCCTTGTAGGGCTGGGTATGTCAAGGTCTCTAGCTTCTTGCCTATTGTCTGGCTGTAGGTCTCTGTATTCATTCCCATATGCCAGGAGGAAGCTTCTCTGATGATGACTGAGCAAAGCACTGACCTATGAGTATAGCACAATGGCTGGCATCAGGAGTTATTTTATAGCTATGGTCCTTTTGCATAACAACAGTATTTGATTTCCTCTTATGTTCTTGGCCTATCTGGTCTCAGGATCTTGACCTCCCAAGCAGCATCAGCAATAGGTTCCATCTTACAAAGAGAACTTTAAATAAAATCAGGTATTGGCTGGTCACTCTCACAAGCTGTGTGCTATGGCTACACCAGCATATCTTCCAGGCAGGTCGCCACTGTAGATCAGGTTTGTAGCTGGGTTGGTGCTTAGCTTTCTCTTCTGGTAGAATGCAGCATACCTTCCATTACCTTGAACACTAGTCTGTAGGGTCGAAGACTCTAGGCAGGCACCAGTTTGACTTCTATGAGTTGTGTAGGTGTTGTCTTCAGCAACAGGGCATTACTGTCAGCTTCTAAAGAGGAACCAATAGTCTTGGCAATAGCCTACATTGTTTGGGGGTTCCCATGGGGTTCCCATTGGGTCCCCTTGGCCAACAACTCAACTAGATGTAGCCTATTCCCAGTACTAGAGGCTTCATTTGGAGATGAAAGATGTCTAAATGGGGCTCTATTTCTCTCATTATTTGGCAATTTAATTTAGACTGCATTCATATAGGTATATATTTTAGGATTCTACTGTGTTAGGCTTCCATACAACCCCTCAAATGGCCTTAGTTTTAGATGTCCTTCCATGCACCCCCTCCTTTGGCCCCCATTTCCTTCCTCCTATCCATTTGATTTCCACTTTCCAGTCTCCCACCATGCCTGTACCCATCTATAACTATCTATTCTATCTCCCCTTCCTAGGTAGAGCCCTGCTAGCTTCTTATTCTCTACCTAACCCTCTGTGGTTATACAGATTGTTGTAGCTTGCTTATCAATGACTTAACAGCTACCATCCACACATAAACAAATACATACCATATGTGTCTTTCTGGGACTGGGTTACCTTACTCAGAATGATTTTTTTTCTAGTCCCATCCATTTACCTGTAAATTTCAAGATTTTATTTTTTAAAATATTATTCTGCTGTATAAATGTACCACAGTTTTTCATCCATCTACCCATTGACAAATTTTCAATTTCAATTTCTGAATGTTAAGAACAGAACGACATTAAACATGGCTGAGCAAGTGTCTCTGTAGTAGGATGAAGTGTCCTTTGAGTATATGTCCAAGAGTGATATAGCAGGATCCTGAGATAGATTGATTTCCATCTTCTTGAGGCACTGCCACACTGATTTGCTCTCCCACCAGCAGTGGATGAGAGTTCCCCTACTCTGTATTCTCAACAGTATGAGCCTTCATCTGTTTTATTGATCTTGGGCATTCTGGGTGTTGTAAGATGAAATCTCAAATTAGCTTTGATTAGCATTTCCTTGATGACTAAGGATGTTGAGCATTTCTTTAAGTACTTCTCAGTCATTTGAGTTTCCTCTTTTGAGAATTCTTTGTTTACAGCTATACCCCATTTTTAAAAATTGGGTAATTTGTTTTCTTGATGTCCAGTTTTTTGAGTCTTTATATTTTGAATGTTATCCCTCTATCAGATGTGTGGTTGGTAAAACCCTTTTTCCATTGTGTAGTCTATTGCTTTGAATATCCAGTTTTTCATAAAGAAACCAGAAATACACAATAGAAAAAAATAGCGTCTTCAACAAATGATGCTGGTCAAACTGGATGTCCGTATGCAGAAGAATGTAAACAGATTCATACTTATCACCCTGCACAAAACTCAAGTCCAAGTGAATCAAGGATCTCTGATACACTGAATCTGTTTCTGGTACAGGAAAAGACTCTCTGAACAGAGCACTAATAGCACAGACACTAAAATATAAAAAAGGAGACCCCATGAAACTGAAAAGCTTCTGTACAGCAAAGGACACCATCAAAACTATCTTTCGATCCAAAATTTAAAAGGAAGGTTATCTATTTAGGAAATAGATAAGCTCTAAGGACTTTCAGGTGGCCTCTCTGGGGGAGCCCACGTCAAGAAATTATTACTGTGCACCTCTGTCTGCTAGAGAATGCCAAGCCAGCAGTGAGGGTGGGTCATCCTCACCAACCTTGGCCAGGGGCTTCCTACTGGCTCCAGGAAGCAGGTTCTTCAGACCAATAGGCTCCTTGGCTGACAGAGCCAACATTTTGTTTAAAGTACTGAAGCTCCTACTTGCTGCAAAATAGCCATCTTGGCTGTCCAGGAATACCAAGAGTGGGACTGCCAGGGGAGACAAGGTGTAAACCTAAAACTATCATGGGTTGTGTCTTCCTACTCTTTCTACATAGACATTCCAAGCATGCTCAGTTTTAGCTGAAGACATTTAAGTGCGTGTGCCCCGCAGACACCACAGTGTCTCCTCTCTGCCATGCTAGCTGAGAGCAATTTCACTGTGACCTTTTTGCTAGAAGATCAGGGGAAAAGGGCAGCTCTGCTGCGTGTGCGGCAAGCTGGACTCTCTAACAAGCACTTCCCATGGACTGCCAACAGCTCCAATGGTGCGTTCCAACTCAAAAGCAATATGTGTTATAAGATAGATATATATAAGATAAGCATAATGAAAGTCTAAGCCACAGACTGTTTTGGCTATTATGTGACAAAATTTTTGAGAAATATCAACTTATAAGGAAGAAAGATTTATTTTGCTACCCAGTCAGAGGCTTTGATCATGGCCACTTGGTTCTGTTGCCTTTTGGACTGGGTTGGGGCAGAGCATCAAGGTAGGGTGGGTGTTTGACAGAGGGAGTCTGTTCATTTTCTGATGGTTGGGAAGCAGAAGAGACAGGAAAAGGACACGGCGGGAGCGTGGGCTGGAATCTGTGCTGGGGTGTAACTCCTGAGGGGTGCAGCCCCTGTTTCCTAAAGGTCCCATGGTCTTCCACAATAACAGCACTAGCTGGGGAACAGATGTGGGAGACACCAGTCCACAGGAAGAATTTTATATCCCATCCACATCGTTCTGCTGTCAGTCTCCATGGGCGCATGCCAAAGACCAAGCAACAGCAAGGTGGATACCAAGCCCCACCGTTCTGTGTCTGGCACCTAGGACTCTGGAATCCCTGGGCTCCAGTAGGCTTTGGTAGCCCTGGGGCTACCATAGAGCTCTGGTACACACATAACATCTCTCTTGGGCTATCTCTACCCAATGACCATAGCTTTCCTTTGGGAACATTCCATATTCCTGGCATCTGAAACCTAGAGTTTCCACAGCAACTTAAGCTTCACTTCACAGTTTCACTTGATGGCCTCTCGGGGCCTCCCTGCCAGAAATCTCCCAGACACACTGCCTGTTCTCAGCCCTTTTCTGGAAGCTTGGTGTGAACCTCCATTACTCCCCACCTCTTTCCTTCTGGATCTCTGCAAAAGCCGCGCTGGGTGGATGCTTCGGTCAAGTTCTGCTGCCAGCTTGAGACGTAGCTGGCTGCCTGAACCATGGATGCAGTGGCCAAGTGTCTGTGTGACTCCAGAATGGCCAAGAGGAAATCAGTGAGCACGGTAAGAAAGACTTAGTCACCAGACAGGCTGTGGAATGCAATCCACGTTCACCTGAACAACACTGGATCTGATTTTAGGTTTCCTGTGTAGCTCACAAAACCCCACACAATCTTCAATGTACCCAAAGCTGTGTGCAACTACAACCAACAATAAGTGTCAAATAACACTCCCACATATATGCACCAATGAAAGTCAGGGAAGCAAGAAAACCCTTGTTTGCTTTTTTGTTTTTGTTTTTCTAGAGCACGACACAAGTGAGCTGTTTTATTACAGAAGGAAATGATACCCTAACTTTTAAAATAATATACTTTTTAACAAAATCAATGTATGGGGGCTGTGAGCTCCCCACCCCCATCTCACCAGAATGATAAGCTCTTAGTAATGCCACCAACAATAAAAAGCCAGATTCTTCAAAATGGTGTTCACAGTCTTGCACAGATGCCCCTATTTAGTCCAAAGTTAGAGATGACCAAGTTGGGAAGTAAATTTCAAGAGAGCCAGAGAGGGCCAGTGGTTGGGTCTGAAGAGGTGCTTTCTCTTGCATCCTAATTTTTGAGTTAGTTGCTTGGTGTGATTTGCTCATTTTCATATTTGTCTTAAAGTAAGATGATTTCAAATTAAAAAAAAACCAACAGTCTCCCCACAGCGTTGACCCTTTCCTATTCTGTCTTAAAAGCTCACATAACTCCACCTGGGGGTGGGGGAGGGCTGGGAAACTGAGCAGGGTGTACAGCTGAAGAGGAGGGGAGGACTCCTTTTGTAATTTATATTTATTTGTTTTTAAAATTAATTGTGCACACGTGTGCACAGTACACAAGTGGAGGCTAGAGGGCAACTTGGGGGAAGTAGGTATACTCCTTCTACCGTGTGGGTCGAAGGAACTGAACCTGGACTGCTTTGGGCTTGGGGGCAAGCGCTTTTACCCAGTGAGCCATCTCCCTGGTTTGTGATTGGGATTTAACGAAGGTCTGTGATTGACACAATTCTGTCTGTGACAGTGACATGGCTGCAGTCACAGGACAGCCATAGGTCTCTGCCATGGGGGTGAAAGCCTTTCTGCTGGCAGGTTGAAATCTCTTGAACGCCATAGTCAGTTAACTTAAAGAATCCAGTCTCCTGGAACTGTGGGGAGCAGACAATTGCTATGGACTCTGGTAACATCATTTGATAGGAGCAGTAAGTGTGCAGATCCACACTGGACAGAAAGAGCGTTTGGGTTGGATGAGTATGTCTCCAGCCAAGAGTGAAGAGTCTAAGATCATTCTGCATAAAGAAAATTTCTTCTTCATTCTCTGTGTGGCCATAATCAGGCCCACCACTTTGTCTGGCAATGAGAACATGTGTGACTGTTTTAATGTCCTGATTCAGACAGACATCAGGCAGATAAAAAGATGGGTTTCTAAAGGGGCCACGGGAGCTTCTGGAGGCTCTTAGGGCCTTTACACTGCAGTGTTGGACTTGTTTTAGATTTCAGGTTGTAGAACTTTCTTTCATTTTAGATGGAGGGTATCCATTGCACAATTACCACATTGCAAGGGTCAGATCAGTTTGGGGGTTAATCGAGTCAGAATTGAAGAGAACGCAAGAGGGACAGAAAGGTAGAAGGACAATGAGAGCCTGAGATACCAACTGTCCTTAGTCCTCAGGTTACACAGGAAAGGAAGAACCCAAAAGCCATGGAAGGAAAGTGGTGTTTCAAGTATATTTCAGCCGAAGTGAGGGATATGTGAGTTAGGAACAGGAAGGGACGGAACATTCTAGGCTTTGGTGACAGCTGCCTACCTTTGCCAGGAGAAGGACAAAGGACATGGAAGGGGTCCCCCCAGGCACAGAACATACTGGCCCTGGGAGTGAGGAAGATTCAGGCTATATAAGATCTCCGTGACCATCACTCTTGACAAGACAGTGGCTTTGGTTAAAGGTGAATTTCATCAATGCAATCCCAAGGTTCGGTGCTTTACAATTCTGTATCTCTCAAGTCTTCTGGAGAGAGAGAGTTTTCCAAATATAACAAAAACACCAGGTGCCACTTTGAAGTTTGTATGTATGTGCTGGCACTCTCAAGAGGGAAACGGGAGGATCTCTGTTGAGGCCAGTTTCGAGCTAAGGAAGCCTATTCATGGTGTGCTTTCCAGCATCCCTTCCACACCTGGTCAGACAGGTGGCAGACAGAAGGTGAACTGTCCCACCATGAAATAACTCTGTAGAAGTTTACATAGGATGCTAGTACCTCTCTTCACTAGATTGCAGACCTGGGAAGGAAGGCAGGGTCCCAGAGGGCAGCCCCAAAGGTGACCTTGGGGCAAGAAGGAACAGGAAGACACTCTCCTGCTTGGTGGCAGCTGCCTTTCAAAGGAGCTATGCAAGTAGCTTCCCAGGAGATGGGGAGATGGGAGCATCTTTAGTACTGACCTCTCAGACAGAGAGGAAGTGTGGGGAGGTGATGCAAGTGAAGATCTGTGTGGACTGAAGATCCCTTGCTTCAGACTGAAGTGAATTTGTGGGAAAGGTGCCCTGCCTCTAGTCCTCTCTTTAGGGCAGAAGGGTCCGGGATTTATGTTAATGGAGGGAGTCAGTTTTGTCTTCCTGGTTCCTGATTACAGTAACATGGTCAAGGGTCTGAAAATCCCCTCAGATGTAAGGGTAAGACACTTTGTAGGAACGGAAAGCTAGGTTAATCTTTCTATTAAGTTCAAGGAACAAAACGCAGTGCTTTTTTCCCCCCCAGTCAGACATTTACTACAAAAGTAATGGAACAACCTTTCTAAGAAATCATGTCAGAAGAGGCCAGGAGATCTCTGTTCTTTCAGCTCAGACACTGGGAGAACCTGCTCTGTTCCAGCTCAGGAGCTCACTGACCCCCATTTGGCACCCCAAAAGGTGAAAGAGGCTTCTAGAGAGACTTCAGCTGAGGAAGACAGGAAGGACACCCTGACCTGCAAACAGGCAGCTCAAGAACTCAAGAAAAAAAAATGAAAAAAAAAATCTTTGTATGTAAGTTGGAGAAGGATCACCTTCTTCCAGGCTACGTAGCTGAGGATGACCCCCAAATCCTGGGATTGCCGACACGTACCACAAAGTGGGGTGTGTGTCGGGGGGGGGTGGTCTTTAATTTTTGAGACAAGGTTCTCCTAAATGCTGGGATCACAGTGTGTACTACCACCCCTGATCTCTGTTCAGATTTATTGTTTAAATAATAATAATGATAGTTATGATGTGTATTATTATTATTTTCTGAACCCTGGGGTACATGGCTGTCATGGCATGCTTGTGGAGGTCAGAGGGCAGCAGTCTGGAGTCAGTTCTCTCCTTCCACCCTCAGGCTCTGGGCTCAAGCTCATGTCACCAGTTGGCTCACAGAGCCCGTCATCCTCTGAGCCATCATCTCTCTGGCCCTATTCTGTCCTAGTTTAACAAAGACTTCTGTTTCCTCCGTCCACTTCAAAAGAGACATATGGTCATTCTCTATGACCTCTTCATCCCCAGACAGGCCTGGAAGATAGGTTTTATTGTTATCCCCACCCCACCCCACCCCCACAGAAAGCAGAGTGGAGAGGTCAAAGTCACATTGCAGCCAGTGGGTGGGCCCAGAACATGCAGACATAGGGAGAAGGCTTCCCACCCAGCAGCCAGAGCCTGTGCTGTGCTTGCAAATGGATGCACGATCCAGGATTTTAAAATACTCTAATTGGAATTTTATCTGGATGAAATCAAGAACTTGCTAGTTAATGAAAGAATTTTTTAAAAAATCATAGGATACTTTGAAAAAACACTTGTTGACAAAGCCTATCTTGCCTACAAATAGACAATACTATTTCTGCTTTGTATAAATCAGAGCATAAGGTTTCTCTGACCCCAGCCTGACCTGCCTCATTTTTCCCTGCCAAACATAAAGGGAAGAATGCATTCGCTGTAACAAAGGTTCTGTCGTCGGTGACGCGTGCACTGGAATTTTAATGTTTGTTCCTCCACAAACATGCTTTTAATAAGGCAGTAAACTGTATTTAGCTACAGATGAAAATAATTGATCCATTCCAAGCCATTAGGGTGGTTTGTTGTTTTTGTTTTTCACTTTCACCCTCCCTTTCATTTCCACGGAAAGTACAGAGGTAAGGGCAGATGAATTTCAATTAGTTTCAATTAATGCCATAAACGGCGCTGATGTCTCAGTTCCTGGGTTCTATTAGGACACCCCCACCTGGTTTTGTCTGTACTTGAGAGCACCATTTGAGCCATGACGTCACTCACTGTTCTCCACGACGCCGAGCCACGAGCATAGCTGGGGTAATTGACATCTGTAACTCTAGAGGACAGAAAGTGGAGTCCCAGCTGCTTGCATCGCGGCCACTGGGCTCTCCTTTGGGAGCAGAGGACCGTGGTGTCAAAGAGCAGCTGGGAGAGGGCCCTACTCTGAAGTGACATCTGCGTGTGTACAATGGGTAGTCTACTCCTCCCTGGGACAGTCATTGTCCCTGATGTCCATTATCCACTACTCTTCTAGAACAATCGCTCTGTGATACAGGAAAGCCAAGTCTGGCTTTTCCTAGGACTTAGGGAATGGACCCAAGAGATGGACAAGCTCCTCTACCACAGCCAGTAGATGTAAGGAGTTATGCAACTGTGTGTGTGTGTGTGTGTGTGTGTGTGTGTGTGTGTGTGTGTGTGTGTGTTTTCAGAGAGAGACAGAGACGGAGAGAGAGAGAGATGAATGCAGGCATGTGCATGCTACGTGCACGTGTGGAGATCGGAGGACACTTTCAGAATTTGCTTTCATTTTCCCACCATGGGTTCTGGGAACTAAACTTAGGCTGTCAGTCTTGCAACAACAAGAGTTTTTATCTGCTGGGCTATCTTGCTAACCCATAAACAAAGTCTCACTCTTTAAAAGCTCAGGCTGGCCTAGAACTCTTGGCGATCCTCCTGCCTCAGCTTCTTTGTTCTCAGATTCTTTAGAGAAGGGTCCTATCTTTGGTTGCTTTCCCCTGCCCGCATCTCCAGCCACCTGTATACAATGAGAATTAGTTGTGATAGTAAAAGAAAGCTATTACAAAGAATACCCACATTCCTCCATATGAAGAGGAAACGGACTAGCTGTCCAGCTCAGCAACAGGGAGCTGTAGCCCATCTTTCCGGTCGCAGGAAGGAACACAGCCTTATTCTTTTTATGACACACCAGACTTCCTGGCTCTGCCCTCAAATACCACTGATCCTCCAACTAACTTGAAAATAAACTGGAAGTGGTTGTGCTCACCGGGCCACCAAATGTAAAGATGACTATTTTTGGCTATCACTTGCACCTATGACTACATGACCATCTTTGACTGTTACCGTACTTGGTAGCTTGATTTTTCAGGTCAGTCTCTCTCTGCTGACATGCAAATACAGATCACAAGATCACCCCGTTTACTGCTCCTTGACCATCACCCTTCACCGGGTTCTTATTTCCCAGGAAGTAACCAGTTAAACTTGACCTTGGGTAGACACCCGTGTCCCCAATGCCCTTCTTCTACTTGATAGTGAGCCTTTATCTTCTGCCCTTAACAAGCTGGCTGTCCAGACCAAGTATTAGTCCACTGTCTTTCCCCTCCCCGGCATAATATTTTTATTAATTATTTGGGAATTTTATACAATGCACCCTATCACACTTACTTTCCACTCTTCCCAGGTCTACCCTCCCACCCTCATGCACCCCCGCACCAAAAAATCCCACTAAGTCCAGTTTGTGTTGTCTATATACTCACTGGAACATGGTCAAACTCCCAGGGGCCAGCCCCTTAAAGAAAAAATGAGTTCTTCATCACCTCCAATCCCTATCAGAAGCCATCAGTTGTAAAGAGCTACACTTGACCATCTTTATCACATTTCCAAAAGACTCTCTTCAATAGCTTTCTGTCTGGACTGTTTCTTTGGGGGAGGGGCTGGGAACAAAGTTGTCACAGAAGCCTTCAATGTGTCTCACTTTTGGTTATGAGAACTACAATAGACATTTCCTTACTCACAGCAGCCAGCAGCAACATATGTCATGGATATCAGCCTGGTCTCTGCCAACTGCACAGATCACAGACATCAATATGATGATCTCTGTTGTCAGTATGAATCACGGGCATTGGCATGGCCTCCAGCAGCATTTAGTCTTTTGAGAAGAGGTAATCCAGAAAATGAACCGTTCTTCATCTTAGATATCTTCTTGTTGCTCACTGTCAGGGTGATCATGTGGATTGTGTGTTTGAGCAGCGTGTTCAGGGGCAGGACCTGTGTGAGCTCTAGGCCTCTGTACAACACTGAATGCCCTGCTAATACCCTTAGAACAGCCATTGTGCTGGCAACCCATAGGCAGTGCCTGGTCCACTGTCTTTGGAGACAATTAAATTTCCCCACCTCCCCAATCCAGAATAAACAAATATAAAGCTTGTTCATTCTGTCCTTGTTAAAGAGGAGCTCAAGTCCTTAATGATATCCCAGGCTCTCGTGAAGGCCACGATGCCTCTACACAGCACACACAAATGCACACAACCATGTGTGCGTGGATTTCCATCTTTCATGTGAAGACTGATATTCTTGAGGTCTCTGTTACCAGTATACTCAGCATGAGCTGAAATCCATATGCCAGGGACTTCTTCGGGTCACAGTATCTCCATCAACATGGCCCATTCTGAGACCAGTACTGGATGACAGAAACCATGGAGGACAGTGCCATATACTACATCTCTCCAAAAAATACACACCTGCCACAAACATTTGCATATGCACTTAAACGAGGCATCCTGTGGCTTTTCTTTATGCAAAACTGAACTATCAACATCATTATTCTTGTATTTTGAGGCCATTAAATAAAATACTTAGAGAAACACACTTCCATATTGTAACAGTAGCTCTGATAACCAGAAAGGCAACTAAGTGACTAATGGGTTTGTAGAGTATTCCGATTAGATACACTGGACAAAAGAATGACTCCTGTCCTGCGTGGGACTACATATGATTTTATTATGCTCCTGAGAACAGTGTCCAATTTAAAACTGAAGAAATTCCTCTTAGTTTTTCATAGCCTTTAAAAGTTTCCATTTAATAGTTTCAGTTGGTTGGTGGTAACTAAAACCTTGGAAAGGAACCCAGATAGGGAGGGCTACCTTAACACTTAAAACAGGTGTGTCTATTGAACTCTCTTTGTGGCTGAGATACTGTACTAGGGAACAACTCATTTGGCTCCTCAAATCCTCCCAACAACCCATGTGAGGAAACTATTATCCAGACTCTAACATACAAAGGGGTTCAATAACTTGCTTAGGAAGGTAGTGGGCTTCCAAATTGAACCATCAAGGCCAAAACTTGGGGTGAGTTGGCCTGACAAAGGTGTTATTTGGTGAGAGGAAGTTCCCTCAGCCTGCTCAGCCAATGTGCATCCTTGCAAGAAAAACAAAGATTGATTGATTGATTTATGAGTGTGCTCAATCTCAGCCAAAGGTGTGCCTGTCTTCATCACAATTGGCCACCAATTTCCAGGTGAGACTGAGAGTAAGAAGTTTTGCTGTGACTCTGCTGGTCGTGATGGTGCATACCTATAATCCCAGAACCCAGGAAGCTGAGGCAGAAGCATCAACAGTTCAAGTCCAGCCTGTGATGCATAGCAATACCCTATTTCAAGATCCCAAACAAAAACATTATGAGCTATCTTCATTTGTAGATTTGTAGTCACTAAAACCTTATTGAACATTCACTGCACACTAGACTTGGTTTGAGTACAAGTGATATTGAAATAAATCACACACAAACACATACATGTACATATACACATACACACATACATACACATATAAATATTTGTATTTCAAAGATGTGGCTTGGAGTTTCAGCAAATTATGGCTTTTAGATGTCTCTATGACACTGTTTCTGTAACAACTAGTTCCCTTCCAAAGTGCAGGTTTAGCAAGACCTCAAGGACATTTGACAGTATCAGTGCGAACTTGAAAGTCCACTGGTGAAGATGGGGTCCCATCATGGAGAGGGGAAGTGGACAAAAGCCCCCATCCCAAACCTAGAAGCTATGTCAGACATACACACACACACACACACACACACACACACACACACACACACACACACAGTTTTCTCCAACAGAATCTCACTGGGTATACAAACCACACTCAGGGGCAGGTTCCATGCCCACTAGTAGATGGCCAACACAAAGTGAACTGAATGGCTTTTTTGGACATTTTTAATTTCATAATGCTTTGTTTGGGCTTTCTTTTTTTATTACGTATTTTCCTCAATTACATTTCCAATGCTATCCCAAAAGTCCCCATACCCCCCCCCCCACTTCCCTACCCACCCATTCCCATTTTTTTTGGCCCTGGCGTACCCTTTACTGGGACATATAAAGTTTGCATGTCCAATGGGCCTCTCTTTCCAGTGATGCCCGACTAGGCCATCTTTTGATACATACGCAGCTATAGCCAAGAGCTCCGGGGTACTGGTTAGTTCATAATGTTGTTCCACCTATAGGGTTGCAGTTCCCTTTCTTTTTTACCTATTTTTTTCTTATATGTACAGTTTCTGGTGTTGTGTTTTTAGAATTTGTGTGTGTGCTTATAGTGATTTTTGGGTTTTTCTCCTGTTTGTTAATTTTATTTTATTCCAGTTTGTTTGTTTGCCTGCCTGCTAGTTTTCCAAGGAGAGGGAGAAAGGAGGTATGGGGTTGGATGGGTAGGAAAGTGGATAGAATCTGGGAGGACACGAGGGAGGGAAAACTGTGATCAGAATGTATTATATGAAACAATTATTTTTAATTAAGAAAAGGAAAATAAAGAAAGTTCAGGAATGAGTCTCACAAGAGCTCAGTGAGGAGATAGGAGGTCACCAAGGTGACTGGCAGGATACAGTGTAAATGCTTTTCCCGAGGGTCTCCCCTCTCTGCTGAACATACCGCCAGTTGTTCAGGATTTCTTAGGGGCTCTCAGTGGAGCCCTCTTTTCAAGCTGCCTTTGTTCTATGCTGCAGAGTGAGCTCAGTCTGTTGTTGGCTCTTAGCTCCCACATGCAGATATGCTTTCTGTCATCAACTGGGTGACTATGCCAGGCATACCTGTCCTGGGATTCACTGTGCTCAAGTGATTCTGCATTGTCCAGTAGCAGCAGGGAGGGGTCTGCAGGAGGGTGGGTACTGGAGGAAGGGACAGAAAAATAAGTTCAAGACCACAGTCTGGGTGGGACTAATTAAAATCATGCCCAAATATGACTCGAATTATGGAAACGCTACACAGGGAGCTTCCTTAAGGCGGGAGGTAATGCTTTCTTTCTTACGCTTTCACACATGAGAAGTCGTTTGAAAAGGACTCTAGACAAAGCTAACTCAGCTGCACTGGACCTGGTTCCGCAGACACTCTCCAAGCCTGGTCTCTACGCTAAGGACACCTACCTGGGTGACCCGGGGAAAACAGTCTGCATTTAAGATGGAACTAGTTTGCACACACTTCTTCTCCTGGCCCTTGAGTGGACAAGAGTCCTACATCTCAAAACAACAACAACAACAAACAAACAAACAAACAAAACCCCCCAAAACGAAAATAACAAAAGCCAAGCAAACAAGCATGCAAACAAGCAGGCAACCAAGCAATCAAACACCAAACAACCCAATAGCCCTCTTCAAGGGCAATCCAGGGATCCAGCGTTTCTGACCGCCAGTCACATTTACAGAAGGGCAGGTTCTCCCCTCACATTTGAGAACCAAGACAGTAAGAAGACACTGGCGGTGGTGGGAGATTGAAGTGCTTCTTGCTTGCCTGCTATTGGGTTCAACCCGAAAAGCTTACATTGTTGTTCTCAAAGGCTCATGTCTTCGTCAAGATGTTCCATTGTCCTAGCACCCCAAATACTCAGCAGCACCCCAAATATTCAACATTCAAGGTTAAAACACTGCCCCCTGTCAGGACCGTTCCAATCCTAGGGCACACCGTGTCCTTTGGCTTTTCTGCTTTCAGTGAGTTTATGTTCTGCTTTGAGTCTGATAATTTGATATAATTTGCCTCAAGTTATATGGATTAAAGACAGTTCAGTGAATGTGGCTCATTACCTGGTATTGTAAAGGTTTTCTGGCACCCAGCCATGCCCAGGCATTTTGGTGGCTGCTCTCTTATTGCAGCCTCGGGGATGAATATCTTCAGTAAAGACTGCGTATCCTTCAAAGCCTAAAGTATTCACTTCCTAGCGCTTTATAATGACCATGAACTAATTCTCCTAGATTAGACAACCCCCTGTAGATCTGGAAGCCTACACCGGTCAAATATAGAGATTATGAAATCTATGGTGGTTATTTTTAAAAGGAGTAAGATGGTGAACTAGGTTTAAATATATGAGGTTAGGAATCTGAAATACTTTAGGACACATTTTACACCTGCTTGCTGGGCATCCCACTTCTGCCAAGGGTGCCAGGCCCACTTGGGCTTATGATGACTCGTGTCTGGCCTTTAGATTACCTTTATGCCAAGCTCCCTGAAAAGATGGCAAGAGCCAGAATGGCCTTGTGATACTAGTATTCTCCTGAGTCTAAAAACCCGACAAGGAAAGCCTATCAAAGAAAATTACAGGCCATCCTCATTCATATTAGCAAATAGAATGTAGCAGTGATGTGAACGCCATTTGATACCCACTTTCATGTAGTGAATACACTAGCTTCGGGAGTTTTAGAAGACCCAGGTCATTAACTGAAGATCAAAAGAATCTGCATTTACTACTACTGAATCGACTGTATTAATGAGTGGAATAATGCTTAACACATGAAGATACTTAATTTGGCAATCTAGGTACTGAGAGGTCTTTCCATCCTATGCCTGAACTGCAGGTGAGGATGCGAACCTCAGCTCTCCCCACTGGGACTCAACCTGGCCTTGGGGAAGGCTGCATGCAAGATCACCTCCGTTTCCTGGATTGCAAGTTTCAACCAAAGATCCATGGGAAGCCAGGATCGGTTCTGGTCGTTTCACAAGTCAAATAATTTCAATGAAATCCAAACAAGGGTGATGAAGATGCCTGGCCAGTGCTTTTGAGTGGTGCAGGCATTCATGCAAATGTTTTCCTTTCACAGTTGGGTTTGAAAAGTGGTCTGCAGCTCTAATATGCCTGTTTGTGGGGAGGACAGAGCAGGCAATGGCAAGAAAGAAAACAATGGATCCAAAAAGAAGAAAAGGGCCCTTCCAATGCTGGCCTTTCTTCCTCCTCCTGGGTCTTTTCAGCTTCACAAAGGGAGACATATTTTCCATATAATTGCTAAACATGTTTGCTTATTAAATTATTCTTTAATTAGTTAATGATTTTAGCCATGCTTTGCTCTTCGGATATTCATTTTGTATAATAAAATAATTATAGATAATTAAACTATCTCAAGCCGTTTTCTTTCCCCCAGAAAACATTCTGGGTATCCAAAAATGACAACAAGTTGTAAATTAATCTGGAAAACAAAGCATGACAGTTGAATGATTTGGTTGGAATTAATTAGGCACTAATTATATACTGGAACTAGATGAAGAATGAGTCTCATTATAAAAATAAAACGCTGTTTTGAAAGGCTGCCGTTGCAGGAACTTTACCTTCTGTGAGGATGGAGCTGTTTCTCAGCCAACAGAGCATCCTAACGCAGTCTTCCTCGTCGTTGAGAATGAACAGGTTGGAAGGAACAGTGCCGGTGTACCGCTGCTTGCTGAGCTCCAAAACCTCTCTGTTCGTCAGGTGCTGCTCAGTATCAGCCCCTGTGGGGCACGGAACCTGGGATGTATCACAGAGGTGTGAGTCAGAGGTGATGGGGCTAGCAGAAAAGAAACTAGTCATGGTGACATTCCATACTGTGGTGTGGCCTTTTCTGTCCCTGGCTATATTAATTAGGTTTTAATAAAGAGGGGGAGAAATACACAAATAAACAGACGGAATGACCACTTTGAGGCACTTCTTGGACTGAATTGCTTGAGTTACCTAATGCTATGTCATCAATTAGTCCAAAAACCCAGTGGCAGAAACCAGCCACTTAATATGTTCTGATCCATACTCTTTTTTGTAGATCAGTGATCCAGACAGGACAAGTCAGGGGGCAGCTTCTCTCTGTGCTACAGTGTTGAGGCCTTGGCTGAGGAGACTCAGAGGCTAATGGTGACTTGAGGCTCTGCAGTGGACTCATCTGGCCATGAATATCAGTTCTTTCTCTTTCCTCCAAAGACTATACCAAATATCTCAAGCTAACACGTTGTCATCAACCGTCCGAAAGCTGCTGCTCCCCGTGGTCTGGCATACCCACTTATGACACAAGTGGGACTTGGGTATCCCACGCTGTAGGAGCTGAGTCTCCAGGGGAAAGGTCTTGAAAAAGGAGCTTCACACTTTCCTCTAGCTTAGTCCTGGGACTGCAGAAGTGTCTTCCCACAAGATTCTGTTCTTCATGGGGACGGTGGAGCTATAGTGGCCTGTCCAAGATCGGGGGACCAAATGCCTGTGAGAGGATTTGAGTGCTTTGGAAATGGAAGATGTGGACAGTTAAAACTGTCTTCTACAGGTGCTGAAGTCTACGTATACAGATGGACCAGGCGGAAAATGGGAGACTGGCATTTACCTATAAAAGGCTTAAAGCTGTCGTTCACTTTTTCAGGAGAGAAACTGTCTACTTCATTGTTCTTCTCCCTCTCTTCCCTCCGTGCACCCTCTCTTAGACAGAGCTTCCTTCTTTACAACTTTTCTCTCTTGCTGCAGGCACAAGCATGAATGAGACCAGCAATTCCCCCTCTGCAATAAGAAACTGACAACGAAATCACAATAAATGATGATGACCAACACTGGTTCTCCATGTTGAGGACACTTTGGCAACCAGAAGTCTTGTGCTTTAGCCAAAAAGTTCGGCCATGCCTCAGCTTCATCCAGCTACTGCCAGGGAAGAACGCAGGCTCAGGATGGCCAGATCTGATTTCTCAAGAAATGTCAAAGCCTTGGGCTTGCATGTAGACTCTTGACTTTTTATTTTTGATTCAAATTAAAACCAAACAAACACTGTTGTTAATGCCAAATGAAATGGCACTGTTGCTTGAGGTTGCCTAGTAGGACACTTCTCTTGCCCTTCACTCTGGCTGCCAGGTGGAAATTGTGTGGACAAAGAAGAAGCCCAGGGAACTGAGAAAGGCCACTTGAGCCTTTGATGGAAGATAGACGGGTGTAGACTGTGTGGCAGATTCGCAGTGGAAGACTGAAACTGTGAGCCAGGGAGAGTTCTACAATGACATGGACACAGAGGTCTGCTTGCAGTACAAGTCCTCGGATGAATCATGTACTTCCCCCCACCCCCCAGACCTTGGCTCTAGCCATCTTATAAAATGGGGTTGACGGCATGCCACCAACATGGCTCTATCGACTGTGAAGATTGCATTAGCTACCTTGATTGTCTCATGAAGAACACTCCATATCCTGAAGGGATTGTTGTCTCTTGATAAGGATGCCCAGGGCAGTCACACCCATCTCCCGGGCATGAGCAGTTCTGCTGGAAGCAGACTTTCAGACTATGAGAAACTACTATGTTTTCTATCTTTCTGGGCAGATATGAGCCTTCTCTCCACCACACCCCTAGAAGGGTCTGAGGACTGGCTGGCCATCTTGTCAATCCTGAGTCCTCATCCCTACAGCTAAGGATCACAGTCACTCCAAGCCCCTGCAGGGGCTCAGTTTGTTCTTTCTCCTTCTCAGTGTAATTCTAGGAAATGAATAGAATCACTAGGACTTTCTGTTTTTGTGGCATGTCCTTTGATTAAAAAAAAAAATCATGTTCAGCAGGGAAGGAGTTTGAAGCTACTGTCTACACAGGCATCAGGCATTTCATCCTTTGTTCCTGTTAATACTTTTCTTTCTCCAGTTTTCTTGTGTTGGGTATTTCTAGTGCTCTTTTGTGGATTTGCTCCAAATCACTGTGTATTTTTCCTTTAAAATATATTAATGTTTTATTTTTATTTTTTACATTTGTTAGCATGTGCGTGCGCATGCATGCGTGTGCGTGTGCGTGTGCGTGTGCGTGTGCGTGTGCGTGTGCGTGTGCGTGTGTGTGTGTGTGTGTGTGTGTGTGCGTGCGCGTGTGAGTGCTTGGGCCAGAGACCTTGATTTCCCAGAGTTGGAGTTACAGGTGGTTGTGAGCCACTCAACACGGGTGCTGGGAATCCAACTCAGGTTCCCTGGAAGAGCAGTACTTCCGTGCTTTTAACCACTGAGCCATCTCTGAAGCTCTTAATATTATTTCTTTACATTTATCTATTGTCCAGGGAGGGAGCATACCTGCCCTGATGTACATGTGGAGATCAGGGGATGACTCATAGGCGTCAGATCTCTACTTAGATCTCATGAAACTCAGGCTGTAGCCTCGGCAGCAAGTGCCGGTTTTGTATCCACTGAGCCATCTCACTGGCTCCTCACTGGGTGCTTCGAACGATCTTTTAAAGATGATTTGTTTTCAGTTTATCTATGTGTCGATGCCACTGAAGGCCAGACGACACTGTTGGATCTCCTGGAGCTGGAGTTACATGTGGTGGTGAGCTACCTGATGTAAGTGCTAGGAATGAACTCAGGTCCTCTGTAAGAGCAGCAAGCGCACTTAATCACTGAGCCGGCTCCCCCGCCCTTTAACTGCCTTTATATTCAAAAGAGGGTGCTGGGTATCATTTTGATCGGATGCTTTGCTCCTATTTTAACAGTTTGCTATAAATATGGCCTTGGTTGCACATCATGACAATCTCTGCTATAACTTCAATTTCCCCTGTGTCGTTCTGGTTTATACTTTCACTGCTTCTGCTTCTTCTCCTTTCTTCTCCTTCCTTCCTTCCTTCCTTCCTTCCTTCCTTCCTTCCTTCCTTTCTTTCTTTCTTTCTTTCTTTTCTCTCTCTTTCTTTCTCTCTTCTTCTTCTTCTTCTTCTTCTTCTTCTTCTTCTTCTTCTTCTTCTTCTTCTTCTTCTTCTTCTTCTTCTTCTTCCTTCTTCCTTCTTCCTTCTTCCTTCTTCCTTCTTCCTTCTTCCTTCTCCTCCTTCTTCCCCTTCTTTTTGTTTTTCGAGACAGGGTTTCTCTGTGTAGCCCTGGCTGTCCTGGAACTCACTCTGTAGACCAGGCTGGCCTTGAACTCAGAAATCCGCCTGCCTCTGCCTCCCAAGTGCTGGGATTACAGGCGTGTGCCACCACTGCCCGGCATACTTTTGCTTCTAACGACTGCATTCTTTGCTTTTCTTTTTCTCACCTTTTACCTCGTCTGAGATTTGGTGGGTGAATCTCTTTGTGCTGCTCCTAGGCACTCTTTGGCTCAGTTCCTCCCAACAGAAAGCCTGTACCACTGAAATGCTCGATGGCTGTAGACAACGCCCCCACCTCCTCCTCCTCCTCCTTAACCAACCCTCTTTCCAGTGCCATCAATTTCCTGATCTTTATTACATTAGTTTAAATTGAGGATTATTAGTTTTCTGTTTAGTAGGTATGCTTAAATTTTATGAAAATTATGTTTATATTACTGTTTGAAATCCTTCACGGGCTGCCATCTGTGTCCTCTAATGACTGTAAAATTCTGAATTCCCTGTTCATTACTTTGAGTACAAATTGCAGCAGAAAAAAAAAAGCACAGGAGATCATTTTCCTGGGGTCTCACCTATAAAAAATGGCCACTGCTCGCCTTCTGAGACCGATGTGACCATGTAGCCCTCAGACTCTGACATCTCCTCCAGGATTCCGTGCTGTTAATTAGTCCTGCTTTCTTTTCTCATTGAGTGTCAAGACAGGAGATTGTTTAAGCCTCTGATATCTTTTGCTTTTATGGGGAGCATTTGACAATCTGTTATTTTTCTTCTGAAAATTTGTTCACTGCCCCCAACCCCACCCCCTAGTACTCCTGAGACAATGAGAAATATCCCACTCCTTGACATTTGCCAGAATGTAGCTAACTGAGAAGGGGGAAAAAAAACCTTTGATTTTGCTTGGAATCAATGGAATGAACGATTCCTTTGTGGGCTACTGAGTAGATTCTTGCCATGAGCCTGTCCCGAGAGGAGACCCAGACCCCAGCTCTCAGACGAAAGGAGATCTCTTTCCCTTCTGCCTCCTCACTGGACTCCATGTCTGACACAGAGGTGCCCTTCCCAGGCCTGTTCCTGGGAGGGACTGCAGTGTGTGTATTCCTCCTTCCCAATCTGTCTGTAGCCAGCTTGTAGCCTTCAGCCACACATCTCTTTTCTTACCCGGTCTGGAGGACGTGTGCCTTTTTCTGTAGACACTGTGTTTCCGAACCACACCCAGGCTAGTTCTGTGGCTTTGTCTCTCATTTGGTTGTTGGTAACTGATCCACCTATTGGCTTCTGGTGGTCACTATCCCTTCAGCAGCCTGTGCCTCTGGGTTGTTGTTGTTTTCTTTTCTTTCTTTCTTCTTCTTTTTTTCTTTTTCTTTTTTGATATTTTCTCCTGGCCAGTGCTAAACTCATTTGACTTGGACTTGACAAGTTTTATCCTTCCTTTTGAGAGAGGTTGCCAAAATCCTGGCATGGGAAGGCATCTCTCTCCACTTCTCCATAATAGTCCACGACTCAACGTGGCTCTGTGATAGCACCAGGAAGCAAGCTGGGAGTAGTGTTCAAAGCTGGCATGCGCTCACCATTAAAAATGATCACAATGGGCTGAAAAGATGGCTTAGCTGCTAAGAGCACTTGCTCGTCCCCTAGAGGACCCAAATTTGGTTCCCAGTACTCACATCTTTCTGAACTCATTTGTATGGCTCACAGAGGCCTGCTACTTCATGCCCTCTTCTGGCCTCAGAAGACACTTGCATAGAGGTGGGGCATGCACACACACACAGATATATACACATGCATACAAATAAAAATATTTAAAATATAGATGGAAGGGGTAAATTACAGACTTAGAGGTTGTTAAAAGCGAGCTAGCTGAATCTTCTTCCAAAGAGGAGTAGATGTGTGACATTGACAGAGCAAGGTCAAAAGTTTCATCAATGTACTCTCTGGAACTCGGAGGGTGACTGCTGACAGAGTAGAAATGTTTCCAACTGGAGATAAACGTGGACTGTGTGAGAAACTAGCCCTCCCCACTCTCTGTTCTGCAACACAGCTTAAGGTATTACTTTGTGACCAGGTTCTCTGAACAAAAACCTTGAATGGCGTGTATCTGGATATTGAAAACACTGCAGAATGTTTTATTTTTTTTTTAAGATTTATTTATTTATTTATTATATGTAAGTACACTGTAGCTGTCTTCAGACACTCCAGAAGAGGGAGTCAGATCTTGTTACAGATGGTTGTGAGCCACCATGTGGTTGCTGGGATTTGAACTTCAGACCTTCAGAAGAGCAGTCGGGTGCTCTTACCCACTGAGCCATCTCACCAGCCCTGCAGAATGTTTTAGAATAAAGCCTGCTGACTAGAGGATAAGGGCTGTACTCAAATTTTATGAAATGTGTTCTTCTTGCTGTGGGTTTAAACTGTCATCATTTTAATGTGGCTTACAAATGTGGGACAAAACCGTGAGAGAGTTGGAGTCAAGGACACAGGAAAAGACATAAGACCTAGAAGGTCCCCAGTGAATTCAGCTGCCCTTTCTCCATCACTCTATGTACCTTTGATTTTTATGTCCTTCTGGAAAAATTAAATTGGAACTCCCCTTTATCACTTCTTCATTTCATTTTTCCGATTGCAAAAAGGGCAGGAGCTTAATGTGCTGCAGACTAAAGCTGCAGGGGCAGCTGGGCACACATGGGCAGATGCCCGAGTCTCTGGACAGCTGGCTGAGTCCTGGGCTCCATTTCCAAAGTGTGAGGCTGCGGGCAGTGGCTGCAACCAGTGGGCAGGTGAGGGGGGTCAGGCTCGCGGCCACACCGGATTTCTTTCTCATTTAGCGAGAAGCAGAAGGAATATTTAAATGGCGAGAAGAGGTGTCTCTCCAGTTCTCTTTATTCTTTAACCAGAAAGACATTTCTTTCCTACCCTCTGAGAATAAGGTTTCTTCTTTAAAACATGAAAAGCTTTTTTTTTTTTTTTTTTTTTTTTTTTTTAAGAAAAGATCGATCGAAGCCACTGAAAGAGCAGTCCATTCACAGAAGCACTGGCCTCCCCAGGGAGCTTGCTAGACACTCTTATAGCAGGGTACCCTCCCCTGCAGCTCCGTGCTCAGAGCTTTGTCTTAAAGGGATGCTTAGGGGTAGTGTGTAAACAAACAATGTGTGAAGTGTCTGTCATTGCAAGGTGCATATAAGGGATTTAAGGTCAAGAAAGTTGAAGTGGATCTTCACCCCAGCTTTGGCTCATCTGGGGCACATAGCAAGGATACTGGTGGCCAGCCCCACCTAGAATAACTAGAGCAAGCAATTCCTGGGGACATGGATGTAGATATGTTTTGGAAGAACCCCAGGAGGTCTCAAAGTGCAGCCAAAGATGAGAATATCCATTCAGTGATACCCAGGCTATTCAGCTCATGCAGACCAAGGGTAAACTGAGGATCTGAGGGGCTCGGTGCTGCCTACCTCCTCCCTGCCTTTGAGATACAAAGGAACCACGCATACTCCGTGGCCAAATCCACAACGCTGGTGAGATAGTTTCAGACCCCATCCTTGAGTTATAAAGTAAACCTATTTACTTGAAAGATGCCTGGCTTTTGTGCACCCCACAAAAGGACACTACGTAGGGTGGTGTGGGGAACCCAAGATCTGCCATTCTCAGACTGGGAGCAGCTTGGATTCTACCCAGCAACTCAAACAGAAAGCATGGTCACTGGGAAACTAGTCAACCTGATTTCCTAGTTTTATAACTGAGAGACAAAATAAAATAAGGGCCGACAGAAGGTGCACATGTTTGAAATACTTTTGCGTGAGCACATTGCCCCAGCCAAATGCTAGCCTCTTGAGGCATAAATTAATTTAGCACAAATGCATGCCTGGTTGGGTCTGGAGTCTGCTATGATGATCCATAAGTGTTAGACTTTGGGAAAACAGCTTCAGTAATGACATTTCCCCAACTAGCTGTGATTTCTTTCCTTTCCTCTTTCCTTTCCCTTTCCTTTCCTTTCCTTTCCTTTCCTTTCCTTTCCTTTCCTTTCCTTTCCTTTCCTTTCCTTTCCTTTCCTTTCCTTTCTTTTTTCTTTTCTTTCTTTTCTTTTCTTTTCTTTTCCTTTCCTTTCTTTCCTTTCTTCTTTTCTTTCTTTCCTTTCTTTCCTTCCTTCCTTCCTTCCTTCCTTCCTTCCTTTCTTCCTTCTTCCTTCCTTCCTTCCTTCCTTCCTTCCTTCCTTCCTTCCTTCCTTCCTTCCTTCCTTCCTTCCTTCCTTCCTTCTTCAACAGACTGTTTTTCTTGGAATGGCTTTCTTGGGAGGGTTTGCAGACATTCTGGTCATGTGTACAGGCCTTGAAGAGCACTTTCATGAATACAGACTGGCAGCTGTGCAAGAAGACAAGACGCTCTTTACTCAGAGAGTATGCACCCCAGTAAGCATATTGCCGTGGAGATCTCCTGGAGTGCCAGCGGCACCCCTGGTGCACTCATGTGCACACAGCCTTACCTGGTACTGCAGCCCGGTACAGAGAATGAGGTGGTCGTAGAACACGATCTCACTCTTGGAAACCACAACCTGCTTGGCTGCTCGGTCTATGGCCGTCATTCGACCAACCACAACGTTCACCCAGGAGCACAGTGACATCAGTGCATAATCCTTATCATTAAAACAGTGGCTGCAGAGAGAGAAGCCCCGTCAGTGACATTTGAGCAGCTGACAGCGGGCATTAATTAGACATCTGGCAAGCTGGTTCAAGTCCCCTAGTGAGCTGGGTCTGTGCTCTTGCTGTGAGTTTACCAGGACCAAGACTAAGAGATTTTTCCCCCCTTTTGAAACACTTAGTCACAAATGACATCCTCCCATTAAAGCAAAATTGCTCCACCTGGCTTACGATGGCCCAAAAGGGAAGGGTGTGTGACTGTGTGCGTGGGATCTCTTACACTTCCTTCTGTCCCTATTTCATGAGGATCAGAATCTACTTGAACTGTTTGTGTAAACTTCCCTACTGGCCACCGATGGCTCAGTAGTTGAGAGCCCTGGCTGATCTTCCAGAGGATCCAGGTTCGATTCCCAGGACCCACAAACACCAAAGGAATGTATAGGAAGGAATATAACACCATGGGGAACCCCCAAAGTCAGGTGTATGAATCCTAAAATGTGGGAGAAGCCTCCCACTTGCTTCAAACAACTAATTCCTTGTGCACAAGTAACAAAACCCGTTTTCAGAAAATGTCACTTAGAGAGTTAAGTTCACAGTGTGTGCGATGCCTGGTGATTTGGGAGCCCAGCAGGTGGGGCAGAGGTGATCTATGGGGAGCCAGTACTTCCCCATCAGCCTGGGGAGGCTGAGAGCTCCGGGGCTATGGGATGCTGGTGGCTGAATGAGCTCTCTTCTTCTTTTCCCCGTTCTGTTTCGATTGAACATTCTATTGTTATGACAGCTGAAGCAGGATCCTTGTGGTTTGAGTTTATTTAGAAAGGTGGGGCTTTTTTAAAGGGGTTCTACAGAATTTTCTTAAGGGTTTCACCTTCTATAAGTGACACTTTCAGGATCCTGGCTTGAGGGTTGAGAATCTGCATTGACAGGACAACAGGTAATCCATTTAAATGTAGGCTGCATCATCTTTTCTGCTAAGAACTGTGCCAAGGTCTGTATCTTTCTTCTTTTGCCAATAAGCCGGGACCCCAGAGACCCTTTATCCCTGTCCCCTCACCTCCCAGTGTAGGATAATGAGCCCATCCCATGTGTTCTGTGAGAATGTAGGAGATGCTGTTTTGTCGAGCGTGATGCATATGTGAAGGCTCTTATTCTAAATACTATTAATGATACATAATCCTGTTTACTCGCTTTGGAGGCAAACAGGATTCTGAAGTGGTAATGGGAGGACATTTTTTCTTTTTGATCCACGCATGAGTCTGGTCTTACGACACAAAGAGCAGTCTCGTAATGGATGCACATTAGACCCCGTTACGGGGCCTGTGAAAGGAGACGGGAGCACTGGGCTTTGTGCTTCTCCATGCAACAACACTTAAAAACAAGAAAATTTCTCCTTAATAAAGAGGAAAATAAGGGGCTGGCCTGTCACAAGAAAATAATGGGCAGTGAGATGAAATTCTCTTTTTAAAAAAAAAACCATTGATAGCTTTACAGGAATATATGAAACTTCGCTGTTTCCACACAGTGTGGGAGACACACAAAGGATTGTTCGCATTTGATATTCGGTCTCTACCATAAGCCATCCAAGATGAAAATAAATAAATAAATAAATAAATAAATAAATAAAGTTTGTGCCCAGGGATTAGTCTTGGGAGGATTTACCCAAAGATTAAAGGATGGGGAGGTGGGGGTGGGGAACTTGTGGGCAGCTAAGACAATGCTGTTCCTAATGGCAGTGGGACAGTGGGGTTGGCAAAGTCAGAACTCATGTTTCAGAGTTAGAATATGAAACCCTGTCCAATGAGAGCTGATGCTTAGGAACACTGGGTTTTAAAGAAGCTTTGCTGGGACACAAAAAGAAGCTCCGAAGACAGTGGCTGATAGTCGCACAGTCTCTTAGCTTCCTCATTCCAAACGCCATTGTGTAAACTCATCTCCTCATCTGGGGTAAATATTACTACCCCTCTGGACTGTCTGCAGTGCCTCCACCAGATGAGTCAAACTATCTATTGTGAAATTCTCTGACACATTTATTTATTTATTTATTTAATTTTTGCTAAGCAGCATTACAAGCCTAAAGACTTTAACAGAGGGGCTGGAGAAATGAATCAGTGGTTAGGAGCACTGACTGCTCTTCCAGAGGTCCTGAGTTCAATTCCCAGCAACCACATGATGGCTTTCAACCATTTTTAATGGGATCTGATGCCCTCTTCTGGTGTCTGAAGACAATGACAGTATACTCATATACATAAAATAAATATCTTAAAAAAAAAAAAAACCTTAACAAAGCAGAGACTGCTTCCCAGCTTCACACCCTCACCCGGGTCCTCTGGGGAAAGAGGCAAGGACCAAGGAGGCAGCACAACGCATAAGGATGGGAGTTCATCTTCCACAAGCAAGCTTGGCACTGACTCAAAAGTCACGAGAGGGGACTGAAGATGTAGCTTGGTGCTAGAGTGATTGATTGCCAAGCATGCACACAAAAAAACGAGAAAAACGCAAAGTCATCTTCATAGAAAGATTTGTCTATGGAGAAACAGCGGGGAGCGGTGGCACCGGCCTTTGTCCCAACACTCCGGAAGTGGATAAGCACTCCGGAAGTGGATAAGCCTGGGAGCCAGAGTGAGGCCCTGTCTCTACAAACAAAAACATTTCGGGGAAATTTCTGGGAGGCAGCATAGATAAGGTAAAGGAGTGCAGGAGGTGTGGTCTTCATATCAATGTCATACAGGCCTGAAACCCGGAACCCGGAACCCCGCAGTGAGAACCAGCCCAAGCCCTCAGATGCACGAGCTGAAGCTACTCCATAGAAACAAAGGTCTGAGCAGACTCACACCTCAAAGGACCAGAATTCTTCAGAAGTGGAAAGAAACTTTGAGGTTTGTAGGGGATTAGCTGTGACACACTGGGAAGGACTGCTGTAATTAACTTTCAATTATTCAGGGTTGATTGCCCAATTAGTGGCTTTCTCCTGCTTCCTGTTTCTCTTCCCTCCCACACTTTTTTCCAGCTGCCTCCTAGGTACATCGTTAGCACCTCAGCCAGAGGCTAGACAAGGGGGTGGGGGGTGGGAGGGCAGGGTGAGAAGACAAAAGTGGCTATTTATTTTATTTTATTTTTTAAATCAACAACAGTAATGAAGTAAAGAAATAAGGACAAGTTCACTGTCCATGGTCTTCTTAACAGAAGAAAGAATTTGGATTATTAGACTTATGCACGTTATTATTACTGAACACCATGATCCTTTCTGAGGACCATTGAAAGGCAGTGCCCTATTCTGGGGTCAACCTCAGGTCCCTGACCATCCTGATTCTGTGACGATTCCCACCCAAGCAAGTCTGGTTGTTGGGTCTTGTCCTTCATGAAGAGGACGTTTGCTGCTTCTTCTGAGGTGATCTTCATCTATTTCACGTTATAAAGTCCCTGCTATAGTGGAGTGCATATTGTCCCTTAGGACTTGGGATGGAGATAACAGATGCTGTCTTACAAGGATGATGATGTAATATTTAGGAGGATTTCATGAGGGGAAAAAAAAAAAGAGCGGAGTAAGATTTAGTTGAGTGTGTTGGTTGTTGTAAATAAACGTGATAGTCAGTTTAGATTGTGGGAGTGGACATTCAAGTAAAAGGAAAGCAAAGATTTGCCTGCCATGCTTGGGGCGCATCTTAAGATTGCTGGTCTGGAGGGAATGGAGAGGACTCAGCAGAGATAATAAATGATATCGTCTGTGAAAACAGGTAGATTTTTAATAAAGTTCATGTATTCCAGAACACTCTGTGATGATGGCAGCATACTGAAGGTAGTTATGCTACTGCGGTAGCATGCTAGCTGTTTGAGCCAGGGAGGCAAATGAGAGTGGGGAGCTGAAATTTCCAACTCATTTCATTTTAATTAATTTAAACGGAAACAGCCCCTTGTGTCTTGTAGTGACTATGCTGGACAGTGGAGTTCCGGGAGGCAAGGAGCTGATAACACCTGAGTAACATTTGTGTGTGTGTGTGTCTGTGTGTGTGTGCTGTTCAGGGGACTGGGTTGAGAGGCAGACAGACAGGGTAGAGGTCTGGAGTAATAAATACCAGATTAATCCATGCAGAAAAGCAAACCCATCATCCTCGCTATGTATGGTATATGACATGCCCAACATGGAATGGGCATGAAACTTCCACCACGTTGACTGACTTCAATTCACATTTCTTTAGAATAGTATAATTTAGAAAATGAGAACAGGGCTGGAGAGTTGGCTCAGCAGCTAAGGGCACTGGTACTCTTGCAAAGGACCTGGGTTTAGTTCCCGGTACCCATGTGGTGGCGCACAAACACTGGTAACTCCAGTTCCAGGGCATCTGGTGCCCTCTTTTGACCTCAGCAGGCACCGGGCACACACATGGCACACACACACACAGACAGGTAAAACATTCACACACATAAAATAAAACCAACCTTTAAAAAAAAAGATTTAAAAAGAAAACGAGAAAGCAGGAGAAAGGGAGACCCATGGGTCGACCTCTCTTCCTGGCCAGGACTCAGTTGTACGCTTGTTTTAACCAAAAATAAGCACTTTTTTTTTTATACAATCAAGAAAAAGTAGATTCAAGGTAAATGTAATTCCTTGTCTAGACTGTAGTGGTAGGAGTGATTCTAGATCTGGAATACCCAGTGAAGGTAAAACAAGTTTTTCTTCAAAATGATAGTGCCTGGCAAATACAGAAGTGGATGCTCACAGTTATCTATTGGATGGAACACAGGGCCCCCAATGGAGGAGTTAGAGAAAGCACCCAAGGAGCTGAAGGGGTCTGCAACCCTATAGGTAGAACAACAATATGAACTAACCAGTACCCCCAGAGCTCATGTCTCTAGCTGCATATGTAGCAGAAAATGTCCTAGTTGGCCATCATTGGGAAGAGAGGTCCCTTGGTCTTGCAAACTTTATATGCCCCAGTACAGGGGAATGCCAGGGCCAAGAAGTGGGAGTGGGTGGGTAGTGAAGCAGGGCAGGGGGAGGGTATAGGGGACTTTCAGGATAGCATTTGAAATGTAAATGAAGAAAATATCTAATAAAAAATTGAAAAAAAAAAAGAGTCTGCTATGCCACCGCCTGCCCCCCTCCCCCCAATCCGGGGCGGGAACAATTTCCTTTACTTTCTTGCCACTTCAAACACTAGGAGACTGTTTTTCCAGCAGGGAGCCTGTGTTTTCCTTCCAGAAACTGAAATTGGTGGACGGTATACAATAAGGAGACATTTCTAAGAACAGGTGTGGTCAAACGGTGCTTCTACTGGAAAAGAAGAGAGGAGCTCTCCTGGCCCAGTTAGCACACCAGCTCCTGGTGCCTATGGTGAGGGAGGGGAGAGAGAGACTCACACCCTAAGGGGATGCTCGTGGGGTACACACATGGCCATGATTTCTCTGTCCTGTTTCTCATAACCCAATGTAGAGGCAGCTGGGCCAGTGAGCTCCATTCAACTGTAGGAACAGGGGAGCTTTCTCCCTAGATGCAAAATGCCAGCCCCATCCTGCCATGCTCATTCACTCATTGCCATAGCTAGTCTTGTGTCAATGTGACACAAGCTGGAGTCATCTGAAAGGAGAGAGTCTCAGCTGAGAAAATGCCTCCCCTCCATAAGATCTAGCTGTAAGGTGTTTTTTTTTTTAAAGATTTATTTATTTATTATATGTAAGTACACTGTAGCTGTCTTCAGACACTCCAGAAGAGGGCGTCAGATCTTGTTACAGATGGTTGTGAGCCACCATGTGGTTGCTGGGATTTGAACTCTGGACCTTCGGAAGAGCAGTCGGGTGCTCTTATCCACTGAGCCATCTCACCAGCCCCTGTAAGGCGTTTTTTATTAGTGATTGATAGAGAAGATTGATAGCCCATGATGGGAGGTTCCAACCCTGGGATGGTGGTCCAGGGTTCTATAAGCAAGCCAGTAAGCAGCACTCCTGTGCCAGCTCCTGCAGGTTCCTGCCCTGTGTGAGTTCCTGTCCTGACTTCCTTCAGTGATGAACGGTGGTGGGGAAGTGTGAGCCTTTGCCAGACTATTTTGTCACAGCAGTAGAAACCCTAATATGATCATTGATGGGTTTGAACTTGTATTTCCCAGGTAATTCCTGGACTCTAGGGGGAAAGTCCCCCACTTTCCCCTTTCCACTTCAAAGATCTATTATTCAACATTAAAAAAGGAAGAAAAATAAAAAAAGACTGCACACAAACTAGGAAGTCAATTAGGAAGGAAAAGGAATCATACTCGCTTGCTAGAAACTTCCTCTGTTCGTTGTGCAAAAGTCTTTTTCCTGGGAGTCCATGAGTTGAAATCAGGGTGAGATTATTAAATTTCAGGTGAGAGCTGAAGAGAAATAAAAAGAAAAAAAAGTTAAAAAAATGACTGAACAAAAATTTACTGCGATTCAGTTCATCTGCCATCCGACTCTTGGCCTTTCCTTTGGTGGTAGGACCTCTTTCCACACAGATCTTCAAATGGAGCCTTCACAGCAGAAAAGACAGTGGCGTGGAAGTGGCTGACTGCAGAGAATTCTACAGGTTATGCCATGTTTGAGTGTCAGCCCACTTCCAAGAAACTGGACTCCTAACCCCCACAGTGCAGCATTTCCCTTGGAGTCCTCAAGGCAATACAGTGACGTCAGTAGTGTTATTAGCTCTATTTTTCTCAGGTAAAACTGAGGCACAATGGTTTTCAGAGACCATCCATATTAAGTGTCACCTCACTTAACCTCTGCCTGTACAGTCGCCCCCTAGAACTGGAGGTGTGTGCGATGGGACGCCCTGTTGAACACCAAAATCTGAAGGTGCCCAAGTCTCTGATTCAAGATGCCATGACAGGCACACATAAGGTATATACCACCACTTGAATACTTAATATCATCGCAGAATTGCTTATAACAACTTACACAGAATAAAAAGTAAGTAGCTGGTCTACTGTGTTGTATTGGAATAAAGTCTGCTTGTGCTCAGAGCAGTCAGGTTTTTCTCCCAAGGATTCTCTGCTGATGCCGCTTGCATCTATGGATGAAAACCCCCAGGGAAGACTTGCAGGAGGCACTGTCCTGTGGGCCTCAAGTCGTTCAGATGCTTTTAACACATCATCTAACTCCCACCGTTCGACACCAGCCTTTCCACTTTCAGACATGCACAGTTATCCGTGTCAGGGCACCAAGACTGTCACCTAGCAGAATAGTCTACAGGATCCTTTCTGAGAGCAAGGCTGTCACATGGCATGACAGCATACAACTACAATTCCAGAACTTGGGAGGCTGAGGCAAGAGGATCATCAATTGCAGGCTACTTTTGGCCACACAGTTGAGTCTCTCTCTCTCTCTCTCTCTCTCTCTCTCTCTCTCTCTCTCTCTCTCTCTCTCTCTCTCTCTCTCTCTCTCTGTTTTTTCGAGACAGGGTTTCTCTGTATAGCCCTGGCTGTCATGGAACTCACTTTGTAGACCAGGCTGGCCTTGACCTCAGAAATCCACCTGCCTCTGCCTCCCGAGTGCCGGGATTAAAGGCTTGCCCCACCACGCCCGGCGAGTCTCTGTCTTAATAAACCAAAGCAAACCAAAGAGACAAAGTGTTTTATATTTGTACCATGCTGTCCAGAGCCCGAGGCACTCACAGACGTCATCACAGAGATTAATCTTCAAAACCATCTCCACTGTGGCTTTGGAGATAATCGTAGGTCATGTGTATTTCATGTGAAGGAAAACGAAGGCTGGCAGAGGTAAGCCCTTTGCTTCAGGTCTCCAAAGCAGCAGGAGACAGTGACGCAATTTTTGCTCTCCAAGCCCAGACGGTGTGGGCGTGGCACTCCCTCTACTCAGCAGCACTTTTTTTGATTTGTTTATTTTATTTTTGTGTGATTTCTTTTTTTTTTTAAATTAGGTATTTACTTCATTTACATTTCAAATGCTATCTCGAAAGTCCCCTATACCCTCCTCACCCACCCACCCACCCACTCCCACTTCTTGGCCCTGGTGTTTCCCCTGTACTGGAGCATATGGAGTTTGCAAGACCAAGGGGCCTCTCTTCCCAATGATGGCCGACTAGGCCATCTTCTGCTACATATGCAGCTAGAGACATGAGCTCTGGGGGTACTGGTTAGTTCATATTATTGTTCCACCTATAGGGTTGCAGACCCCTTAGCTCCTTGGGTACTTTCTCTAGCTCCTCCATTGGGGGCCCTGTGTTCCATCCAATAGCTGACTGTGAGCACTCTTAAGAAGTCCTGTGGGCAGGCCAAGTTCCTGTACTGTAAATGGTTCAAGGAACTCACATGCTTAGGACTCATTCTTCTCTAGTGGCCTTTCAGTATTCCATATACTCCTGCTGCAATTTAGCTTAGAGTCAGCAAAGATGTTTTGAGTGAGACCTTTTCCTGGGATTCTCTCTGATAGGAAAGGCCCCTAAAAATTTCTGCTTGGTTTATGTGGCTCCTTTCTATCAATCACATGCCAAAAAGGAGGGGACTTCACTGGGCCAGAGGAGAACACCTGCCTTCTTTTCTCAAGAGGAGGCTGGAGATCTTCCAACTGGAAATGCTACCAATTTACTGGCAGCCTGTTACGTAGCACTAAAGACAGGACTTTGGGTGATGGCACAGGTGGCAGGCAATGCACTCAGCTGAACCTGACATTTAAAAGCAGCTGAATGCTAGGAAAGGTCTGGAGTCTCTAAGGATGGCTACCATTTAAGAATGAATATTTCCCCTAATGGAGGAGCTAGAGAAAGTACCCAAGGAGCTGAAGGGGTCTGCAACCCTATAGATGGAACAACAATATGAACTAACCAGTACCCCCAGAGCTCGTGTCTCTAGCTGCATATGTAGCAGAAGATGGCCTAGTCAGCCATCATTGGGAAGAGAGGCCCCTTGGTCTTGCAAACTTTATATGCCCCAGTACAGGGGAATGCCAGGGCCAAGAAGTGGGAATGGGTGGGCAGGGGAGCAGGGTGGGGGGAAAAGGGTATAGGGGAGTTTCAGGATAGCATTGGAAATGTAAATGAAGAAAATATCTAATAAAACATTGTTTTAAAAAAGAATGAATATTCCCTTCCATGTGGAGAAAACCAAGCTTGACTTATCCTCTAACAATAAGAATAAAAATCCTGACTCTCTTCAAATAGCACAAAGGCCACTGTTAGTCCCGCCTACTCAGGCTGTCAGTCTGCAAGTACACACCAATAACAGGCCTTGGATTTATAACTGTCCCATGGAAACCACAAATGATGAGGGTGTGTTTACATCCATCGACAGTTAAATTTTACTCTGGTTCTGGATCAAAATGTACTTTAGATTGTACTAGGGAGAGCTGCATACAGGTGTCTGTTACATCTCCATGCAGACAGAAGGCTTAATGAGTATGCATGTGGCTTTATCTTTTACAACAAAACCCATCCCTTTGGTATGAATCATTTGAATTGTCTAGCGGCATGAATCAAATGACTTTTAAATTGCCAAATTACCATATTATGTTATCCTGAATTATGCTACAATTAAGTTTTTTCCCAAAAGATTAAAGAATGTTCCCAGAAGATAGAGGACAATTCTGTTGTTTTCTTTTTCCTTTCCCGTTCTTCCCCTTTCTTTTCTTCCTTCCTTCCTTCCTTCCTTCCTTCCTTCCTTCCTTCCTTCCTTCCTTCCTTCCTTCCTTTCTTCCTTCTCTCCCTTCCCTTTCCTCCCCTCCCCCCTCCCCTTTTCTTTTCTTTTCTTTTCTTTTCTTTTCTTTTCTTTTCTTTTCTCTTCTTTTCTTTTCTTTCCTCTTCTTTTCTTTTCTTTTTAACATTACCTAAAAATGACATAGTACAATTTTTTGGGGGGAATCGGATGAGATTTCTTGAATTGTGTTTGTCTAAAAGAAACATCATTTCTTTCTTTTCTGCAGCCATAGTGAGATTCCTCTTGTATTCTTCCCTGTGGCTGCCCTGGTCTTCAAGTCCTGCTGTGTCCTCCCTTGCCCATTCTGTCCTTATTCCCCATTTATCACATCTTTCAAATCTAAAGAAAGTACACAGAATTCCTTGGCTTGCAACCTTTCCCTTCTTGCATCTACAAGAACATCTTCCACTCTGAGGGTAGGTGTTTGCCAATGATCTTGGTCTCCTTATCAAATGCCCTTGCCAGCTTATTTCCCTTAGGACACTTCAGGATGCCAATCCAGCACTGATTAAGATGGCTCCCTGGAGTCAATGGGAACAAGGTCCTGTTTCTTTGCTTCTTCATGTGTGGCATCTATTCTCAAAGTCAGCCTACATCCACAGTAGCTCTTGGGGCTCCCTCCACCTGACATGTTACTATTATGGTCAGAAGGAAGGAAATGCAGTGGTACAAGGCAGAATTCCTCAAGCTAATTATTTCAAATAGAGTTCATGTAAGCCAAGGGGGAAAAAAATGATGTGCCAACTGGACAGCACCCAGGAACTAGAGCAGTTCATGAGAACAATGGTCAGAGATAGCATTTGAAGAAAACACAGATGAGACATAAAAAAAAACAACTTAGTGGAATGCAGTTTAGTCAAGTGCCTACTCAGTTGGTTTGAGAGTCTCCTGAACCAACCTTTCCTATGACTGAACACACATTGGTTTAGGTTGGCCCACTGCAGAAGCCTATTCCTAATCAATGGCTTCTCAGCAACGTCATCTAACAGCAGGAAAGACAATGTACTAAAGACCCTATCAGGCAGCCCTGTGTAACATTTCTGCTTATATTAGCAGAACTCATTGCCACTGCCACATGTCTTTGCAAAGGAAGTCAGACAACACCGATTTTTATGAGACATGGTGTGATTGTTTTTGCCTCCCTAAGAACCACATGGCCCTGAGTTCTGTCTCTAAACACAAAGTACAAATGAATCTAGGGAGACAAGTGGCACAGCAGCTGATGAAGGAAGCAGGGGATGAGGATGAAAGAAAAGACTTAGGAATCAGGATTCAGGGGGAAAAATGCAGGACAAACTTCACAAAGTCTACAAAAGGGATGCTTACACAGAATGATGAGAACTGAAAAGAATAGTGTGTCATCCAGGAACTAGCAAGGTGGGGTGCCAGAGGGTCTAGGGAGAGGGTACATGGGAGAGGTGGGACAAGTAGGGGATTGTCACTTGGGAGCTATGGCCACATGCTCTGCTGTCATAACGATGTTTTTAGTGACTTTTTAATTAGCCAGCTCTCCCTCATTTGTGCATTTATTTCTCACCAAGTTTCCCAGGCTTCATGCCCACTTCCCAGGGTGATTTAATCCATCACCATCTTACCTATTTCCCATAATGCACTTGACTATGCTTTGATGTTTCCTCCAAGCTCTGGACCTAATGTCTAAATTCTCCAGAGTCATTCCAAATTCATTGTGTCCAAGCTAGGATGCTCCGGGTCACATGTACAGCCAAACAAAGCTCTTGGCAGTCTCCACCCCCCTCCATTCTCCATCAAAGTCATGGCCAACCTTATCATCTCTTGAGCTAAGAATGTGGAAGTTCACCTTAGATTCCTGTCTTCTCACCCCCCTCCTGCTCCCCCTGCCAGTCACTGTGTCCAGTCGTTGTCACCTGATCTGTATTCTTGAGCACTCCATCTGCCAGTCCCACAGCACACACTATGGTAGCTGTCCATCACCTCACTAGAAGAAACGGGCTTAAGGTTGTGTCTCTAGTACACATCTTGCTCCTGCCCCTCCGCCACACAGCTACTAGAGATGTCTTTTTACACTAAATTGCATGTCAGTGCTTTCTGGATAAGTCCAACCTTTGCATGGAACCTTGGTAGCCTTGAAAAGTAAAAGCACCTATGCCTTGAGAGTCAGGCTGTCTTAGCTGGACCAATAGTGCTGTCTTCTTGACCACGGGGAAGTTATTTACCTTTTCACCTTGTAGACTGCGAGGGATAGAACACTAACGGGTCTTAGGGGAGCTGTGTAGATGAAAGGAAATGGTACCTAACGATGTTCAGAATCTGTCTGGCACAGAGAACGGTTTCAGCGTATATTAACCATTTCATTGACAAGATATTAGTCCAGGTTCACTAGCATGATAGCTAAGTCTTCATGGTCACAGGCTAATTGAACCTTCCCATTGTTTGTAGTATCAGCCATCTCACAGCTCACCGAAGGTTCCCTACCTCCCATGCCTCCAAATGGAAACACACCAGCGTTCTCATTTTTTTTTCTCCAACTTCATATCTTTGCTACGGTGGTTTTCTGTGCAATCTGATGCAGCCACATCTGAATGCTTTATTTGATTTAGCTCAGTTGTAAAATTGAGAGCGCTGGGGACAGAATATGGAGATGAAATGTTTCAGAGTGCACATTTTGCTTATGTGTGAATATTCAGAAAGTTTCTGCAGACAGAACAGCAGGTCACTGGGTACGGCTTGGCTTTGAGCAAGCACCCCAGGAAAAGGCAATAAACAGTAGAGGCCCAGATAAAACCTCTGTCTCCGATTTAATGGCGTTGGCTTAATGTATATCAACAATATCTAGCAGCATTGTGAGGCCTCTGCTCCAAAACCAAAGGTCACCACAGTGGGTGGAGGTGGGAGGGGGGGTTCAAGTTAAGTGCTCAGGCCAATGAAACATTAAACAAGTGCACCTGCATTTTCCGCAGCAAATAATTCCAGTGGGGATTTCACGTTGCTGTGGATACAAAGGGAGACAACAGCTCAAAAATACTTGTAAAGCAGGGAGGGATTAGAGTATCCAGGGAAATAAGTAAAAGGTTTTGTGTTTCATTCCGAGTTTCAGGAGGACAGCTACAAAATTAGGTCTAAACATCCTTATCCTGCAAATAAAGAGCACACTGCCAATTTATTGTGAGCAAGAAAAGGATACAAAACTTTTCACGTTGCTTATCGATCTGCTAGGCGCTCAGTCATTAATTTTTATATTTTTGCTTTGTGTGTGTGTGTGTGTGTGTGTGTGTGTGTGTATGTATGTGTGTGGCATGATGAAGGCAGCCAGCCAAAGTGAGTGATTTAATTAACTGGCTTTATTAATGCTTCTCTTTGAACAAATAGATAATGTAGAGGAAAAAAATAATTACCTCACATCCATCTAAATGTTTCAATTTAATTTACTAAAACCTCCGCTTTCAGAATTGTTCAAGACAGTGAAAAAAATATTTTCCAGATGACAATAAATCCTACCTCAAGATGGATATGTGAGGAGACTGTCTATTTTACAAGCAAAAGGACAGCTCAGATTTAGCTCAGTCTTAAAGATACAATTAATGATAAAATGCTATCTACAGGAGGTAAAGGTTGGGGGTTGTTGTGAATTTCCACAACTGGAAGACAAAAGTATTGAAAACCAAGTCAGAACAAAGATTCATTATAAGCACAGGAGACAGTAAGAGAGCCTACCTGTTTTTCTCTGGAAAGCAATTAACTTTCTTTAATGGTGTGTACATATGCATGACGTGAGCATATGCATGCAGGGGTGTGTGTGTGTGTGTGTGTGTGTGTGTGTGTGTGTGTGTGTGTGAGAGAGAGAGAGAGAAAGAGAGAGAGAGAGAGTGTGTTTTGTATGTTTAAAACATGAAAGACTTTTTGATACATCTCAAGGTATTTGTTTCATTTTTGTTCAGCTACTAAAAATACCAGTGGCTGCATCCATGGCCACAGAGTTGTCAGTAATGGCAAACTCTGGCTGTCAGGGAGACCAGAGAGGACTGAGGGGAGGACTGAGGGGAGGGCTGAGGGGAGGACTGAGGGGAGGACTGAGGGGAGGACTGAGGGGAGAACTGAGGGGAGGACTGAGGGGAGGACTGAGGGGAGGATTCTGAGCACATGTAAGAGGCTAAGGCTTCCCCCCTGACCTCTCTTGTTTGGGGACAACCTTGCCTGAGTCCACCTTGAGTGGTGAGCCAGAATTCTCCTGTTCTCATTAATCCCTGGAGCAACTGGGATGGAATCTGGAGAAAGGAGACAGCAAACAGCCCTCACATGCCTACCTTGAACCCAGCTATCTTCTGGGAGTGACCTGGGTGCCCTGTGATGTCCCCATGGACCTGGCAGGGGACAGGCATGATGGCCAAAGTCATGGTCTGTGGGGAACATATGGAGATTAAGGATGAGAGATGAAATGTTTCCGCACCACTGCTCAAGAGAAACTCATGAGTCCTTACGGAAAAAAAAAAATCACATTTGGAAAACGATGAGAATAAAGTTTAGGGGTCCAGCAAAAACCGCTATAAATACCAAGAGGCCATCCATGAGACAAACCAGACAAGCTCTGAACACAAGAAATACAAAACACAGGCATAAATCAATCAGGTTCCCATGACTGGACCAGAAGAACCAGTGACATCACTTCTGATGATGAAGAAGGGTTCATATTTTGGACAAGAAGTGGCCATTAGCAAGGCTTTATTAACACCATATGGGCTGGCTTTTTCATGTTTGGCAGTTACTTCTTGGGCTCCATTCTTTACTGGTGATAGGTTCAGTGTGTGGCTTTGTGGAAATTCTTTCTACTAGGTCCAATTTATATGTAAATTCTGGGACCAGGAAAATGACCTCAGCTCCATAATGTCAATGATGGCATGATAATTAGGCTTGGTAGGCACGAAAGTAATGATGTAAGTTAGAAGTTATATGATTTCCTGAGAATTAGAAAATGTGGTTTGGAAAACAAAACCATAAACTAGTTTACCTACAATGAACAATTACAGGGGGGAAGTTGTTCCCTTCAAGATATGTCTGTCAACTTTGAGGAAATGTCTACATAAACGGTTCCTAAACCCAGCTGCATTGCAGAATTATTTGCAGCCTGTCAAACGAACATATCCCTGGAATCTACTCCATCCCCCTGAGTTGTAACACCAGGGATTGGGGGCCCAGAAACTATATTTCTATAGCTCTCTCACCCCCACCCCAGTGGCTCACCTATGCGGAAGTATAGTCTACCATTGTAGCTTATAGAAAGATCACTCAACATTAAACCTAGGTCTAGGAAGTGATTCACAGCATACACTCTTAAAATAAGGAAATTCAAAGTCTCCCTTTTATTTTAAAGCCTGAATGCCTTACTATATTGGTAATTTTGGATCATTTCCTTGAAAAGAATTATCTCCCAAGTACTGTAGTTAGAGATAAGCATGCTCTTCAGAGCCATTTTCCTCAGTCAATGGTCTAGTCTGGTTGGGCTTTCCCACAGTGGCTCACAGAAGCTCTACCACCCAGAGATGATGGCTACCTGCTACAGTTTACATCTTAAATCTTCTCCAGGGGCCACATGCTGAGGGCTTTCTTGCTCTCCAACCTGAGGGGCTACCAGGAAGTGGTGAAACATTAAGAAGGTGGGGAGGGAAGGGAAGAAGGGAGGGAGGGGGAAGATGGAAAAAAAAGATGGGAGGAAGGGGGGAGGAAAAAGAGAGGATGGAAAGGAGGGAGGGAGGGAGGGAGGGAGGGAGGGAGGGAGGGAGGGAGGGAGGGAAGAAAATAGGAAGGAAGAGAAGGGAAGAAGGAAAGGGAGGAAGATGTAAAAGGAAGGCAGGCTGGCCAGATCCTAAAGAATAAGCTTTTGGAGGTTGGTCACAGCCCTTTTCTCCTTTTTTTTTTGGCTCCCTGGACACCATGAGGTGACACCTGTAACACCATGTGGCCCCTGCCATGATGCTACCCTTGACCAAGGCTCAGAGTGATAAGGTCATGCATTCAAACCTCTGCACCTGCAACCCCAAATAAACTTTTTGTCTTTTTCAGGAGATTTTCCTCGACCATTGTGCCATAGTGCTGGCCTATAGCGAACGTTCCACCTGTCACTTCTACTGAGGGGTTCTCAAGACTGGGTTTTCAGACCCATATCTTTCTCTGCCTCTCCTACAAAGTTCTATCCAACATCAAGTGATAAGAATGTCATCAAGTGACATTCCCTTATTCCTCTCAGAGCCCCTGTATGTAGTTCTGGTTGTAACCGGATAAATAATTCAGCAGGTGCTGGACAGTCCTTCCGTGCTGCATCAGCCACAGAGTCCTGGCTCGTTCACAGGCACCCCTAATAAGCTTTTCTCAGAACCGAGCGAACTTTACATTCATCCCCAGGTTTCTGACTCAGTCCTGACAGACACTAGGGTCTACATCTCATACAGGCTCCAGGAAATATTGAAGGTGCTAGGCAGGAGGTCACAGCTTTGACTTCTGACACAAAGAACAAATAATATTTGTCTATGCATCTTTTTAAATCCTAGTAAGAGTTGGTTGTGACGTTGAAGAAGTGGACAGGTAGGAGTCTCTTACAGCCACAAGAGTGGCACAAAAATCTCTTTGTCAAACCCTGGCTTTTCCACCACCTCTGTCTATGCTCATGTGCTTTGGAAAGGGCGACAATAAGAATATTGGTGAGAGGGCATATATCCAGAAGATGCCCCAACTGGTAAGAAGGACACATGCTCCACTATGTTCATAGCAGCCTTATTTATAATAGCCAGAAGCTGGAAGGAACCCAGATGCCCCTCAACAGAGGAATGGATACAGAAAATGTGGTACATCTACACAATGGAGTACTACTCAGCTATTAAAAAGAATGAATTTATGAAATTCCTAGCCAAATGGATGGACCTGGAGGGCATCATTCTGAGTGAGGTAACACATTCACAAAGGAACTCACACAATATGTACTCACTGATAAGTGGATATTAGCCCAAAACCTAAGATACCCAAGATATAAGATACAATTTCCTAAACACATGAAACTCAAGAAAAATGAAGACTGAAGTGTGAACACTATGCCCCTCCTTAGAAGTGGGAACAAAACACCCTTGGAAGGAGTTACAGAGACAAAGTTTGGAGCTGAGATAAAAGGATGGACCATGTAGACACTACCATATCCGGGGATCCATCCCATAATCAGCTTCCAAATGCTGACACCATTGCATACACTAGCAAGATTATGCTGAAAGGACCCTGATATAGCTGTCTCTTGTCAGAGTATGCCTGGGCCTAGCAAACATAGAAGTGGATGCTCACAGGCGGCTATTGGATGGATCACATGGCCCCCAATGAAGGAGCTAGAGAAAGTACCAAAGAAGCTAAAGGGATCTGCAACCCTATAGGTGGAACAACATTATGAACTAACCAGTACCCCGGAGCTCTTGACTCTAGCTGCATATGCATCAAAAAATGGCCTAGTCGGCCATCACTGGAAAGAGAGGCCCATTGGACACGCAAACTTTATATGCCCCAGTACAGGGGAACGCCAGGGCCATAAAAGGGGAGTGGGTGGGTAGGGGAGAGGGGGTGGGTGGCTATGGGGGACTTTTGGTATAGCATTGCAAATGTAAATGAGCGAAATACCTAATAAAAAATGGAAAAAAAAAGAATATTGGTGAGAAATAAGTAATCTGCAAAGAAACAAAGAACATGAGGGGTACTCTGGTTGATGGTATGAGTTCTGTCTACATCATCTAAGCCCACCTGTCACCAACAAATGATTCTCAAGCCACCAGCACTCCGCTGCCTCCAGAGGTCTGCCAAAGGGCTTCTTCTAAACGTGGGAGAACAGACCAGGGTGCCAATCAACAACCAGGACAGGGATGGGTGGATAACACTAGAGCATCCTCACCCCAAAGAGGGACCACTTTCAGTTGTCTCTCTCCAAGAGCCCTAGCAGGATGGGGGTGGGGTCTCAGCTTCCCAGCTGAAAAGCTTTCCTCCTTCTCTTGTCTGACGAAGCATTATGTTGCCAGACCCGAGACTATTCCCATTCCACACCCCAGGCCTTTGTGTTCAGCTCATTTGGAAGAAACACAAATCAAGACAGCAGTTGATGTTTTTGTTTCAAAATTGCACTTTTGTGGGGTCATGAAGACTACATCTTCTGCCTCCCACCCTTAACTACAAAGAAGCATCAAGAACCTATGAAACTTGTGATAGGCTAAGCCCTCCTTCAAAAAAGGCATAATAGTGACTATAAAAGGATTGCACTTTGCAGGGGGGTGGGGAGAGTATGTAACTTGGTATTCAGAGACAGGAAATACCTTTCTTGAAAGGAACAGGAATGATAACTTTAGCAAATGAAGATACTTTTATTTAATACTAATTACATTTAAATATTGGAATTGGCTTAGGAAGCCTGGTTATCATCCCTGGAGATGTCCCCGATCATTCTTTTCTGACGGCTCAGTGTTTAGTCCTTCTGCGGTGGGGCTGTGGGGCCCCTGGGAGGCTGAGCCACTGTGCTTAGCATGCTCTCCAGGTCACAGCTCCTCCCATCCCCAGCTACCAGACGGACCTCAGTACGGTCCCTGGTGATCTCTTTGTAGTTCCAACACCACAATAGGGCAAGATGCAACCTGCCCTTACATTTCTGTTTCAAGTGTCTGCCTGTTCTCTGGGCTCTAGGGAAGTTGATATGAGCATGCCTTTGCCCTGCTTTTGTTCTGGTGTGAACAAAGCAAACCAGGGGACCACACGCCCTTTCAGTTCCTGTGATAGGACAGGGCACTCACAATCAACTTGCTCATGGGGGTTGGCTCTGAGATCAGCAAGCAAGCAAGCACTATTATTAGTCACCTAATTAGTGACAGGCCACACTGAAGGTTTCAGATGTCCTCAGACAAACATAAAGAACGTAATTAGGCTGCTGGCATTAGGCTGGCTACTGCCAGTGCCCACAGCTGGGCCAGATACTGAGTGGAATTGTGTCACCTCATAACAGGGTTATGGTCACTTAAGAGTCAGAGCTGCAAAAACTTCCTGGTTCTGAGCTATTCTTTACCTCAGTTTTTTTCTACCAGATGAAGGATCAACGTCTAGACTAGGGAGCCTGAAGCTTTGTCCATTAATGGATTGTTTGGGTTTTGTTGTTGTCGTTGATGTTGTTTGCTATATCCACTCCAGTAGTGACTTGCTCAACAGGTTTAGAAACCTGGAAGCAGTCCCGAGGCGAAGAGTTTCACGGAAACTTAGTCTCCTGGAACTGTGCATCCCATAGCACGTATGCTCCAATTTTGTCCTTGTGAATGGATCTGTGTACTTCCTTTCAGTATTGCTTTGTTATAGGTGCCTCTAAGCAATGACTTGCCAAATACCTAAACAAAATCGAACTTTGCTTCCTGGCCTTCACCAATGCCCTAGGTAGTCCTTGAGCCAACCCTGGGCTTGGAATTCAGTAAGAATGTTGCCTATTCAGTGACATTCAGAATTGCCTCTAGTATTGTAAGAGAGATAGGGAAAGAAATCAAGCATTACTATCTACTGCATAGAGTTAGAAATCTCAGGGCAAGCTTAGCAAAGTAAGTTTAGAACTCTTATTATATTTATATATGGCAGACTACATTACTTATTAGTAGAAAAGTCCCCCACACTATCACTTAGAATAAAAGCCAAGTCGCTCCCATATACAGGAATTTACAGTGGTTTAGGAAGTAGATCAGGCTGTGGTTTTAGAGTATTGCATTATTCATGAGAAGGTTAGCTAGAGCGGAACTCCCTAATTAGAACCATGACTTGGGTGTGAAAGTCCTTGCCCTGGGAGTGTAAAGATCTCACACCTGGCTTCTAAGACTATAGCTGACCTTAGATAGGGCTGACTTTGTCTCAGTTGTTTTATTGCCCAGTTCCTGTCAGTCTTTGTGTTTGCATTCCTCTGTTTTGTGTTAGAGTCTTTAAGCATCCGGTAAACTCATTGTACCTTGTCGATGTGTCACCTAACTTCCCTATTCTGTATAAAAAGTTTGATGCTCAATTTGACGAATCACATTCATTGTAATTTGACAATTACATTGTCACCCATTCTCACCGACTCCATGTCCACTTGCTGGAACCACTGATTCCCATGGATTGAGGGGGGCTGACTAGGCCTGGTCCATGGCAGTTGTTTTGGGAAAATGTCTCATTCTGTAATCCTGGAACTTCAAATGATCTGCCTACTTCTGCTTCAAGTGTGGGGATTAAAGGTATATACCACCATGATTGACTTGGTTATTTTTTGAGCAAATTTTTCTCAGTATTAGTAATAGAAGCAACAGTACAGGCTTTATGGCGCCTATCAGCACCTCCTGTGAATTATAGTGTATATTTGTCTTATCATATACAGAGTCATGGGGACACCTCCTGGGGCTGTTTCCATTCAATATTATCCCATGGATCATCTTTACATTTTTTTTTCCAGTGCCATCTCTGGCTCTTCAAGAGATTTCTTTGCCTTGGAATTGACTTAGTAAGGCTTCAACATTAATAGAGAAACAAGAATTGTGCAACATGAAAAGATATCATGAGATGCAGAAGATTAGAAACATCCATAAAGGGAAAGGGTAAAATAGTAACTACTTCAACTCAGTGAGCTGATGCCCAAAAGAAAGTGAAAAGGCCATTCTTGTGAGTAATTGTGGGAGAAACCACAATGAATTGGGGTACTGTGGGCCAGAGCCTGAGGTGACAGGTGGCACCCATGTCCCTGGTCCACAGACCAGGCAGTGACTAAGAATAGAAAAATAAGACAGGTTTAAAGACCCAGCTCCAGTCTCGGCACCCTTTGCTGGCATAGCATTTCCATATTCCTTTGTTAAAAAAAAAAACTGATTTTTACAAACCCCAACATATTCAAAGTATTTCATCTGGGCAACCAGTGGTGTGCAGGATGAGCAATAAAAGTCTACTTACTAAGCAAATAAAAATGCAAATGAGCCAGCATAATGTGACCGTTCTGGTGACTCATGGAGGAGACTTCCAATCACAGTTATTCAGAAGAGGTAATGAGAGCCTGTGCAAAAGGAGCCACCGTTTCAGAGCATGGATATCCAATCCTGATAACCAGGCTCAGACGCATCTTCATTAACTAAGATAGGAACCATTGCAGTCCATACATTTTTGTCAATGAGAAAGAAGGTGCTTTTTAGTTTTGTTTTGTTTTGTTTTGTTTTGTTTGTTTGTTTGCAATTCTTGTCGTGTAAAAATCCATGATTCAGGATTTGAGGAACTCAAGCATTTTCTGCATCCTGCTGTTTATGAAAACATTTTCCCTGCGGAAAGCTGTCAAGATGCTTGAAGAAGTGATGACTGGTGGGAGGTCAGGTGAATAATGTGGATGGGGCAAGCCTTTGTAGCCCAGTTCATTCACCTTCTGAAGTGTTGGTTGAGACTGGGTAATTATGGAGGACACTGGGTCCAGTCTGCTGCCCAACGTGGGCTGTAGGCCACACAGTGTTCAGTGCACCTCACTGGTTTGCTGGGCACACTTCTTGGATGGAACGCTCTCAATGGAGTCAGAAGGCTACAGTGGATAAGAAGGGCAGTAGACACCACGTAGTGCCCAGCACCATCATTTGCTGCACATTTGGCTTCGAGAAGGGCTTTGGAGATAACTTGAGACAGTTGTCATATTCGATCCAGTTCCTGTTGCAAGTCACAACCCAACTAAAAAATGGTTCATTGTTGTTCTATAGATTAAGTCAGGATGACAGTTCAAAGTGACAGCTTGAAAAAAATCAGCATGAGCTCCTGAGATCCAACTTCCTCTATGCTCCAAATGCCAGCCATCGCGTGGTCTCTACTGAGCTCTTTGGCAATTTCGGTAGCTGTAAGAGGATCAGCTTCAATAACTGCCCTCAACTGGCCCAAGTCAACTTCCAACAGTGGCCACTGTGCTCCTCATGTTTCTCTGCCACACTTCTGGAACCACTGCACTGCCTGTTCATTAGCAGTCCCAAATGCACTGTTGATGTGTGTTGTCCCTGCCACTTCAAGACCCATATATCCACGATTCTCAGAAACTGCCTTCATGACTGTCTTTCTCCAGTCAATCTTGTACACCACAATCAATCTTTTATGATAATAACCAACATTTTCTTCCTTTGTGTTCCCTATTCCAAGTGGTCTGTACTCTCCTTTCCTAGATCAACTGCTGACTCTCACAGAGTCCTACGCCCTGGCAGAGCAGGTAGGAAAGAAAGCTAAACCACTCAGGCAGAAGGGGCTACCACTGGCCCTTCCTTGGCTCTCTTCCCGGCTGCTTCTCCGCAGTACCCTGGGTACTCAGATGCAGAGGACTTGAGGAGGAAACAAGTCACCTGCACTGGCCTTCACCCTGCATGACCTTGCACGCCCCCCATCATGGGACTCCAGGCAGCTGCAAAAAGAGCTGAGAGCAAGGCTTCTAGCTCCTCCACCCAATGCTTGTGGAGCCACTAGGCTAGACCCAGGAGGGAGGCAGTGAGCTAGGATGCTGGTGTGTGCATCGAGGGAAGCACCTGTCATGCCATTGGTGACTCTAGAGGCCATGTCATAGGGAAGATGCACGGCTGTTTTTCAAGGCCAAACAACCATAGACATGAGGATATGTCCCCACAGATACATGGAAGCTAAGGTTCAGATAGAACTTCATCATCATCATCACCATCGTCATCCCCAAACAGGTGTGGTAGCACATGCCCACAATCCCAGCAAATTAAAAGATGGATGAAAGAGAATCCCAAGTTTGAGAGCATGCTGGGAAATGCAGAGGAAGTACAGCCATTAAATTTCTTTTTTGCAAAGCTAGCCCCCTTATCCCCTGCACTCTCCCATGGCCGAGAACATCCTGGGTGCTGACTTTGAGCAAGCCACTATCTCACAGCACCCAAGCATTGGCAAGGCTGGGGAAGAGAGAGAGAGAGGAAGAGAGAGAGAGAGAGAGAGAGAGAGAGAGAGAGAGAGAGAGAGAGAGAGAGAGAGAGAGAGAGAGAGAGAGAGAGAGAGAGAACCCGCTGCTTTGGAAGGAAGAGGTGTGTACTTTGCCATTTCTTACATGGCAAGGATATAAGAGCAAAGAGTGCCTGTCATGTCACAAGGTGACAGAACTGAGGGGGCTGTCCTGGGCTTCGGTGGATGCCTCAGAAAAGCACAAGCTAAGTCTAACAAGGCAAACTCAAGAGGCCAGGCAAGACAACTTCCCCACCCTAAATCTTGCTTCGACAATTCGGGTTCAATCCTCATGGGTAGGTAGCATTTGGTCAAATGTCTTCAACTTCATTGCAGGCCCAGATGTGTACAAATTTAGTTCAAGTGGTAAGTAAACCAATAAAGTGAAATATGCAGTAAGTTACTATGGTGATTGCTAATTTAAAATAATTAGAGAAAATAATGAGAAAACTATTTCCTCTCTCAAGGATTAGAGATCTGTAAGCTGATACCAGTCTCCTTCTCGAGAACATAATCTCTATAATGAAGACAGAGAATTTTGAGTGCTTTAAAAAGGTCTCTCTGATTGGGGAATTTAATCAACCCAGCACTTATACCAGAACTTATATTTGTTTTTATTGAATCTAAGTCAATTCCATAAAAGGAAAATTACATGTATATATCTTAATGCAATCATTTTAAGCAGAACATCATAGGCATTACAGACAAATTAAGATTTAAGACCTGTTGATAACCATTTCTTGAGTTCTCCAATTTCAAAACCTCACCCCACTAATTCATCACTCAGTTATGGGCTGCCATAAGGCTTGCTGTTCAGGGTCTTGGGAGCAGGGACCCGGCAGGAGAGTTAAACACCCCAACTACAGCGCAGTACCCACAGGCAGTGTTCCTCATTTCTGCCAAGAAATGCCTTTAAGTGACTGCAGGGTTGAAGCTGTGAACTTTAGTGACAACACACAATGCATTTCTGACTAACTTAGGCTATCTTCTGCAGAGTTGAATAAGTTGGCTAGAAAGCTAAACAGTAAGCCGGTTCTTTTCCTTTCCTGGTTGATGCGCCCTCAGATGAGCAAGTTGTCCAGTGGGGTTGGCTCACCTTACTGTTAGTCGGGCGGGCATAAGAATTTGTTGGGGGGAGGGGGCAGCTAATGTCCCAGAAACCCCACTCATCCTCTGGAACTGCCAATTGTTGCCTTCAAGAGGAGTCATTTGAGCTGGATTTTCCTGTCTCCCCCTGACTTTTGAGCTCCCACATACACATACAGTAAATAAATGTAATAAAAATTTGCTAGGCATGGTAGCACACACCCTTAATATTAGCACTTGGGAGGCAGAGGCAGGCAGATCTATGTGAGTTGGAGGCCATCATCTTAGCCAAGGCTAGATAAACTATGAGTATATGGTAGACCAGCTACATTGCAGCATCTCAGGTTCACACCCTCTACTCACTTTGGAGGTCCTGATTCTGTTTCCCTGGTGTGGGTTGTTAGGGATCTAAATCCTTCCTAAATACTTAATGTTATTCTTGTGGTTGCCCGGAGGAAGGTGAACATATATAGGACAGGATGAACAAAGAGGCTTTCTGGAAGGGGTCTAATGGCACCAATTTTATATATTTTATGGCATTCAATTTTTTGCTGAGGTCCTCAAATGTGCAACTGAAGCACACAATAGTCACAAACAACACAAAAAAAGGTGATGCTAGCTGTGATCCAATGAGTACTACTGACAAACCATCCACACAGCTCTGCAATGGGTTGTCAAACAAGCTCAAAGTCTATTTTAAGTGGGGAGAGAGTCCCCCAGGTTCAAACAGTTCCAAAGCATTACTAAACCAACCCTTTGCAGTTAATCAAACCCAATAATGGTTGTGCAATTAACATTGAATAAGTAAAACGTACAAGCAAAGAATTTTTATTTCTCAAAAATAAACACATAAAAAATGACTGAACGGAAGGAAAGAACTCACCAAAACACCAGTGTCTCTAGGAATGAAATCCCAACACTGGACGCACCGACCACAACAATTCTGGCATTGACAGTGACTTTCGGTTCTAATGTTAGTTTTCTGTTGGTGTGGTTCAAGGCGAAACTCACCTGCATGGAAACAAAGAGAAAGAAAAACTTGAGGGAAATGTAGTTGAGTCAGCGCCCCAGATGAACGGTAACAAGGCGTTATTAAGCCAACCCCCTGTAGGAAATCAAGCCCCGATAATGGCCATGCAGTGGCCATAGAAAAGTGGTTTTGGAAGTGAATGAGGTGCTGGAGGAATGGCTCAGTGGGACATAGCACTTGCTGCCTGTCCATCCAGAGGACTGTGGTTCAGCTTCCAGCCACATCTGGTGGCTCAGAGCTTCCTCTAACTCCAGCTCCAGGCAATCAAATCCTCTTCTAGCTTCCACAGGAACCTGCTTGCATGTGGTGCACATAATTTCACACAGGCACACACATACATTGAAAATAAATAAATAAGTATTTAAGAAATGTAACAAGATAGTAATTTGCCTAGGCCCTGTCTCTCTCTCTCTCTCTCTCTCTCACACACACACACACACACAAAGATTGATTTGAATGTTCTTGTCTTATTGGTAGTTTATTGAGACCCACAGTCCTTGGTGATAGAAATAATCCTATAAGATGGTCCAGCTATTTGCTGGGAATTGCAGTCCTCTGTCTTTTCTTATGTCCAGAATTTTGAGTGAAATTAAATTACATCACTTGAAGCCAAGGACCTTCTGCACCCTTTACATCATTCAACAGAGTCAGTACTCTGTAGTCAAGAGATCCTTGATAGTATTTGTTGATTGACAACATTCGCTGAATGATAGAAATGGGTTAAGTACTAAGGGCTGTTCAGTCTTCAGGAGCCCCAGTGTCAGGGGGGAACTCTAAGAAGCACAGACCCTAACCGTGATCCCTTTTTAAAAAATCTGTATTTGTGAAAGTGACCCTGACAACATGACTGGTTGGTTTATCCTGAAGAGTCTGGACAATAACAAAAAAGTCGTTACAGAGAGGGAGTGTGTGTCTGGTAGATGGGGGTGTAATTCTTGAAAGAAAATTATGCAACACTCCGAAAGTCGTTAGTTCTATTTTTAACTCAACCCACGCTTTTATATGGTGATTTGTTGATACTTGATACCATGTGTCTAGACGATTATAATTACCACGGACTTTTCCTAGGAAACAATGGAGGCCAGAGTCAGTGGAATGGCTATTATCAACATTAAAGGAGCAGGAATACATCTTTTGGGTCAGAAGCTCACATCCTAACAGGCAAAATCATTTCATCTTCTCAAAATCCGGAGCTCCTAGGTGTTGGGAATCCAGTAGGTTGATGGAGATCACTTTAAGCTGTGTCATCCTATTCAGTGCCTTGGGTGTCATGACCTCAGGCTTTTCCACTCAGTAACTAACACCCAAGATGGGGACGAGTCCCCTGTGCAGCTCTAGTCAGCCTAGCAATATGGGAGCAGGAAAATATATTAACTATATATATATATAGTTAATATATTTTCAAAGGATTTTTAACAAAGTTGGAAGCATCCAGGCTCTCCATAGTTAATACTGCTAGTGCCTCTCAGCATGTTTGCTCCCCACACCCACCTTTAAATTGACACCATGGATTTTGGAAGCACCTGGGCCCATATCCATCTTAAGAAAGGATTTAATGGACAAATCACACAATCTTTTTTTTTTTTTAAAGATTTATTTATTATTATATAAATACACTATAGCTGTCTTCAGACACACCAGAAGAGGGCGTCAGATCTCATTACAGATGGTTGTGACCCACCATATGGTTGCTGGGATTTGAACACAGGACCTTCAGAAGAGCAGTCGGTGCTCTTACCCACTAAGCCATCTCTCCAGCTCAAATCACACAATCTTAACCCACACTCTACCACTGTCCCAGCATAAACATGTGACCTGAGTTGGCCCAATCAGAGTGAAGCCCAGGCCTGTTGTATGACTTAGGAGACCAGAAGCCTTCCTGCTTCCTGCACAGCCCGAGACGCAGGTGGGAGGCCCGGAATGGCAGAGTGTCATCATAAAGAACACCATCCTGGGTTGGAATGCCAAGAGAACCACAGAGAACCAGGACAGAAATGACTTCAACTGCTTCTTGAAGCCCATGCTACCTTTGGATTTTCAATGGCATAAGCAATGAGTATCAGTCACACATCACCACCATGGTGCTTCGTAACAAGCCATTCCAAACATACTAGCTTAAGACTGTCACTTGTTCTCCATCATAATACTGTGGGTTAGCAAGACGTGTGCTGATCTAAGTCTGATCCAGCTGCTGCTGTCTCCATCATGTAGATTCCTGAATAGCTTGTCTGGCTGTCTGCCTACACACACACACACACACACACACACACACACGATAGATGATAGATAGATAGATAAGTAGATAGATACATATATACATACATACAAACATACATGATGAATGGATAGATAAATAGATAGAGATCTCCTTTCACTGATAAGTTACATAATCCTAACTCCTCCTTACTTAATGATTAGCCTAGTACATTAAATATGTAATCTACGCTGACCTAATCAGAGTGAGGCTCAGAGCTGTGTGACACCACAAGGTGGAGATGTGAACCCAAAACGGCTACCTTATTCTCTGCCTCCACCCCACTTCTGATAAGAAATAGCTGGGGCTTATTCCCAGAGTAGCAGTGGTATAAGTGTGAGAAGGGCAGGTGAAAGTTGGTGTGCTTCCTGTTTCCAGGCCAAACAAATCATATGCTGGAGCCCGACACTCGGTTGGGTAAAGTTCCTCATCTCTGATGGAGGACATTAGGTTATAAAGCAAAGGTGCAGCCTTGGTGGTAGTGGTGGTGGTGGTGCGGGGAGTGGCAGGTGGGAATGACCAAGCTCACTGCGTGTCCTCCATCATTCAGTTGCATATGCAACTGAAAATTTCCTAGGTTGATGTGAGGAGCCGCCCTCACATTTGCCATTACAAGATGGTGCTGACAGCTGTGTTCTAAGTAGTAAACATAATCTGCACACGTGCAGGGGCAGTTTTCCCGCCATGTGTTCTGCCTTTCCCGTGATGACAACTGGGCCGATGGGCTGCAGCCAATCAGGGAGTAATACGTCCTAGGCGGAGGATAATTCTCCTTAAAAGGGACGGGGTTTTGCCATTCTCTCTCTTGCTCTTGCTTTCTTGTTCTTGTTCTTTTTCTTGCTTTCTTTTTCTTGCTCTTGCTTTCTTTTTCTTGCTCTTGCTTTCTTGTTCTTGTTCTTTTTCTTGCTTTCTTGCTCTCTCTTGCTCTCTTGCACTCTTGCACTCTTGCTCCTGAAGATGTAAGCAATAAAGTTTTGCCGCAGAAGATTCCAGTTTGTTGCGTCTTTCCTGGCCGGTAGCGAACGCGTGTAAGAGTTTGATACATTTCCTATGAAAAAGTACAATTCTTGAAATAAGCATCAGTTATGCAAGACATCAAGTTCACCGGGTTTGGGTGGGTGTTCCAGGATTCCACACTCCCTAGTTTACTGTGCTCAGCTTAATTTCTGAGACAAACAGGCTATAGGTCCGCTTAGCCAGTCTTGGGTTGGGTGGTTCAGGGGGGTGAAGGTAAGGAAGGGCCAGGTTGTTATGATGGCATCACTCCTTGCAGGTCTAATTAACAGATTTCAAATGCAAGCATCTTAACAGCGGTCAAAAGCCAAGCTACTCTTCCAATAGCAGGTAGGCTCAGATATTCGCTTGGCCTCCGTGGGAAGTGTAAACTAGCACTGAACCATAGGCAGTAATGAAATTCCCTGGTAAAGAGTTAGACATCAGTCATGAACCGGCTCCAGTATCACAGATACAAAGGCCAACTGAGAGGAGCAGAATGGCTTTTGTTTCCCCACACAATAGCGTTAACACCAACAGCTGCCAGGCCTCAGAAATCACCTTTCTAACTGCTAAATATGCAGAGTGGCTTTGGGGTGTCAGAAGTTACTGATCAGTCCCAGGTAGGGGTGGTGTCTCAGGAGACTGAGCATGTATCACAATGTTGCTCCTGTAAACGCAATTATGTCTCCAGGTTTTGATTAAAAACACAGTTGTTGTTAGATAGAATTAAGGCTCCTAAAGTAGGGGGCAGAGGGGCGGGGTGGGGAAGTCATCTTTTAAACATTTGTAGATGCAGCTATAAATGCCTGGAGGTTTTTCTCTCGGTGACAAGTGACAAGCTGGTGAACTGTGCTGCTTCTGCCTTTGAAGGATCTTGTTTTCCCTGTGAGCAAGAAGCAGGGTGTTGCTTAGAATCTTTCTTTTATGTTTCTTCAACTGTTCTGTCTGCATGGGGAATAAAACAGGTACGGTCAGGTGAGGTGCCGCCCATCTGTTAGCCAGTTCACAGGTGCCTAAGGATTGGAGGACCATGAGTTCCAGGGTGGACTGGGCTACAGGGCTAGACCCTTTCTCAAGATGACCAAATGAAACAGATAAGGAAGCGCTCTGAGCAGTGACAGTCTGGGTGCTTCTCGATGAGAATCTACCCCACCCACAACTCCACCTCTCTCATGAGTAGGAGATCCCTTGTGGGGCCTGACTATCTTAACAATAAACATCAAGTGAAAGTCTTATCTCCTGATGCTGGATTTGCCTGTTACTTTATTTTTTAAATATAGTCTCATGTAGCCCAGACTGGCTTCAAATTCCCTGCGTGGACAGACAAGGGTGCTTTTGAAGTTTTGGTCCTCCTGCTGTTACATACGTAACACGGTGATGGATAGGAAGCCACATTCTTCTCTCTGCATCATCTCAAACTATTTCTGATTCTGTTTTTCTAATGCTCCTGAGTGAGAACCTTACACAAAGGGATGGTTCCCACCACCGGCGTGACCGTGTACTCCAGCAGAAAGGGCTAACCACGGGTCATGATGTACACAGTAAATGATCTTTAAAATCAACATTGACTTTGGCAGTGACTTTAAAACATATACTTTAAATTTCATCCTAGAAATTGAAAAAGAAGTTATAATATTAGAGCAGATAAGATATTCCTGGGCTGAACTTGGAGGTGTGGGAAACACACAGTCCAGGTAAGGTAGGAACAGTCCAGGTAAGGTAGGAGCTGTGAAGAGCTGAGATAAGAAACTAGAAAGAGAGAGAAAAAAAAAAAAAAGCCGGGCGTGGTGGCGCACGCCTTTAATCCCAACACTCGGGAAGCAGAGACAGGCAGGTTTCTGAGTTCAAGGCCAGCCTGGTCTACAGAGTAAGTTCCAGGACAGCCAAGACTACACAGAGAAACCCTGTCTCGGAAAAAAAAGAAAAAAGAAAAGAAACTAGAAAGAGAATTATCATTTCCCATGAGTGTCTGAGCATAGCAGACTGGCTGTGAGCATGTTAAGTCACCGAGAAGAAATTTTGGTGGATTTTTAAATAAAATTGTTGTTAGTGGTGGTGGTGTATATGTAGTGTGTGTGTGTTTTTGTGTGTGTGTGTGTGTGTGTGTGTGTGTGTGTGTGTGTGTGTGTGTGATAGGTCATGGCACATGTATAGAAGTCAGAAAACAACTTGCAGAAGTCTGTTCTAATCTTCTCCCACATAAGTCCAGGAAACTGAACGTGGGCCATCAGGCTTGTTGGCAACAATAGGGTTCTCAGGTCTTATTTGTTTTCTTTCTTTCCTACCGTGATCCAACCTAGACACCTTTGCTCTGTAAGGTTGGGATTTCTTCTTTTTTCTCCTGCATTATCTGAACTCACCCTACATCTTGGTTCACTCAGAAACTAGTGAACGCACAGATAATCTTAGCTTTTCACTTCATGAGCTTCCCTCTACATATGTGATGTTTGAGTGTGTTATGAGGTGCTGAAGGGAGGGGCGTGTGTGTGTGTGTGTGTGTGTGTGTGTGTGTGTGTGTGTGTGTGTGTAGTATCTGTGTATGGGATGCGAGTGCGTTTGTGATGTTTTGTAATGCGGCAGCATGATGCAGCAGGAGGAGATACCTTAGTGAGGCACCCATACCTCCTCCCTGGGTACCAGTCTTATGACTATGAGGGGTCTGGTATAAAATGAAGTTTATTTGAGGCATGAGAAGAGAGTAGAGGCAGAGAAATAAAGGATACAAAGGAGGGAAAAAAGAGAGGAGAGAGAAAGGAGGGAAGAGGCCAGCCAGGAACACATAGAGGGGGAGAGGGGGAGGGGGGAGAGAGGGAGAGAGGGAGAGAGAGAGGGAGAGGAGAGAGAGAGAGGGAGAGAGAGAGGGAGAGAAGGAGAGAGAGAGAGGGAGAGAGAGAGAGAGAGAGAGAGAGAGAGAGAGAGAGAGAGAGAGAGAGAGAACAAACAGTCCTTTTATAGCAAGACAGGCTTGTACCTGGCTGTTGCTTGGTAACCGTTGGGTGGAGCCTAGAAGAAATGCTAACAGTTTGTGTGGGGTGTGTGTGTGTGTGTGTGTGTGTGTGTGTGTGTGTGTGTGTGTGTGCTAGGAGCAAGGGTAAGATAGCAACTTCAGGTTTGCTTCCATCTGATGTCACTTCTTGGTTCCATCCACCTTGTGATATATTGGCTTTGCTTCGCTTTGTTTTGTTTGAGACAAGTTCTCTCATGGCCCTGAAGCTCACCAAGCAGTCTAGGCTGGCTGGCAGTGAACCTCGGAGATGCACCAGTCTCTTGCCTCCCCAGCACTGGGATCATAACCTCATAACCAGGCTTGGATGTTGTTGGTTTTGTTTGTTTGTTTGTTTGTTTGTTTTGTTTTGTTTTGTTTTGAAGATTTCCTTTCCTTATATAAATGAGTTTTAGTTTGCACGTATGTAGATGCATCATGTGCATGCCATGGAACAGACGGTACAGTTTGCCATGAACCGCTATACTCTAGCTAGGACTCTAACTCGGTCCTCTGTAAGAATAACAGTGCTCTAAGCCACTGAAGCATCTCTAGACCTGTGCTTAGCGTTTTAGACATAGGTCCTGGGTGGGCTTAGGGGTTGATGCTCACAAGGCAAGCCCCTGACCAACTAAGTCACCTCCCCAGCCCTCAGGAGCCCTTTAAAGGAGTGTTGACATCATTGTTCAAAATTGTCTTGGTTGGTTCTCTTTCTAGTTACCAAAATGACTAAATAAATAACCTGACATGTTTAGAAATATTTAGGACTAATTTTTTTCTTATAGGATGATGTTGGTGTGTATTCTCAGTGGAGTTTGTGTGGTGACTCGATGATGGTTATCAGGAGACACGAGTACACAGTTTTCAGTTTCCCGTGTTCGTTACCTTTCCTATGTATATAAAATACTGATCAAATACAATTTTCCTGATAATATAAATCCATATTCAGTTGTTCTATTTAAGCTAGTTTCTTTACTGTATTTAAATTGACTTATAACAATGATGAAACATTCGTGAAACTCTATTTTAAAAACAGATTCAGGCCACGCACGATGGCTCAGTGATGGACTTGATGCTGAATAAGCCTGGCTACCCCAGAACCCACATAAAGTTGGGAGGGGTGAACCCACAGCACAGAGCTGTGGCTCACATGCGCTTGCCACACATCAGTAACAAATAAAACTATTTTTAAAAGCTAGATCCAAAATCCGAAGCAACTAACTTTATAAATAAGCCAGAAAAGTAGAAAGCAGATAAAAGAACTATAAATAGTGGCACGTGACAAATACCAAGGGACAATGTCTTTCTTTCCAAGGACATTTCTTTTGTAGTTATGATCTGCCTTTGGCGATGGACAGGGCATCATCAGTGTAGCAAAGTTCTGGTCCTGGTTGAGGTCCTGGGTCTCTTTTTCCTTACTTTGTTCAAATGGGAATAAATTAGAACTGGTTCTGCCTCTTCAGCAGGAAGGCATGCAGACTACTGGCTAAAGAAAGTCTATAAGCAATTGGTGCTTTCCAGGCAAAGACGCTATGCGAGGTAAAAATCACACATCTCTCCACAGCCATATGAAAAGAAAGGCAAATCTCCAAAAACACATTTTTAATGGACAAAACAAGAAGCTCAATTTTCATCTCACATCCACATGCATGCAGCTTTTGGTTACAGAAAGCTTCCAAAGACTTCAAAGGGCCCTCAGTCAGTATACAGGAGGACGCAGAGCTTCTAACCCATTAGGAGTAAAATGTCTGAGACCCTTAATAAGCCTGCTTTTGCTTTATACGTGTAATTTTTTTTCCCCTGTGCTTCCCAATTCTCTGGTTTCTCTTTGAGAAACCCCGTGTTCTTCCACAAAGTAAATGAAACAAATGATGACGGATTCGCAGCGCTGCAAATGTCAGGGTGAGCTCCAAAGGTCAAAGTTCACGAGTGGGAGCTCTTTAGGGCAAAGCATTACAGTTTTCACCAAATAAACAAAAGGTGGAATGGTGCGGCCACTCAGAACCAATCACCTGAAGTGCCTTCTACAAGCACAACGTGCATCTTCACAAAGTTGCCCCTGTTAAACTTATTTTTTAAAACTCAGAGGTAGATATGAATGACAACCCCTCTGTCTGGTAGAGCATAGGAAGTCAGTGTAGACACTGCTGTGATTTTGAGTCTTATTTGATGATGTATTCTCTTAATTTTTTTTTCCTTGAGTGGGGGAGGTGGGGCTCCAAACAATTCTGCATCGTGGAGATTTCAGAAAGAAAAACCAAAAATAAAAGCAAACTGTTCTATTAATATCCTTTGAGGGCAAGTGACCCAGGGACACTTTCGGGCTTCCTGATTCACACTGGAAGAACATACGTGAAACTGGAGTGTGGGGGCCAAGAATGGAAGTCAACCATTGCAGGGTTTGCTTGCCACCATTTCCCCTCCCCCATACCAGGCACGCTCAGAGCGCTTACTGAACACCCGACTAAAGGACTTATCCCGACTCAGGGTGCAGAGTATATGGTCTATGATGGCAGGGAAGCCATGGCATTGGAAACAGCTCACTATTGTGGCAGTAGGAGCTTGAGGCAGCTGGTTATACTGCAGAGAAAGCTCCAGCTAGAAATCTGTCCAAGCTAGAATCCATGAGGCTCACCCTGCATACATCTTCCAGCTAGGTACCACCTCCTAACATGGCCCCACAACAACTCTCCCAGCTGGGGCCAAGTGTTCAGACCCATGAGACTGTGCAAGAACGTTTTACAGCCAATGCACAACACTCACTAAATATCCATGAAGTAAACCTAGCACTCCCTTTGCCTCCGCAAAATATCAGTAACTTTACCCATAGCAATTTCTCATTTAAGGAACTATCATACCTCCAGTTCTTTTTTACAATCTTCATATTATTCCGGCAAGAAGTGGGAGCTCAAAAGATTCTTGTGGTATTCTCATGAACTGTATGCATCCTACCTGAAGAAAGAAGGCTCCTGTACCTGTTACAGTTATGCTACAGATCATATAATGCTCACACCTAACTGCAAACAGCCTAGAGAGGATGGAAGATGACGTAGCGCTTATGCAGAATGGAAACCTGAAAGCATGAAGCCCGGGGTTCTGCGGAGGCAAAGCCTTAAACTGATCGGAGGCACGAGTTCGTATCTGCACAACTTGCTCTCTTACCGCATGCTTTCCATCTGTAAGTATAGTGCAGGTGGCCTCTGGAGATGCAGACATTACGTCCTCACCCCAGGCAGCAGCAGGAGAGAGAGAGAAGAAAATCATTCTCTTTAAGCAGCTGTCCCAGAGTTTCCATCCCTACAACTTCTCAGTAGCCCAAATATAGGGAAATGTTGCCATAGTTCAACTCACCATTACTTTGCATATGACTGCCATTGCCATAGCGGTGTTGGAAGGGATAGGTGCAGAGGAGAGGGTGTGGCCTGGCAACTGGAGCAGGGTTCCTCAGCTGCTCCATCTGCCCCTCCCCTTCGTGCACCCGTGCTTCCTACTGCCATGGTTGCTCAGACTTGATCTGTTACTGTCCTTTCTTTTAGGCTTCCTTATTATTCTCTTTATTTATCTTTTTCTCGGTGTATAAAATAAGGGCTTGGTGACATTTTAATAGATGTATGTCATTGCTCATATTCACTCTCCCAACCCCCTTCTTGCTGATCTCTCTCCTCACCCACAATCGCCCTCCACTTCATGCCATATATATGTGTATATATGTATATACTGTACACACACACATGCACACACACACACACCTAGGCTCCTTGTATGAGAGAGAACATATGATATTTATCTTTACTTTCACCCCTCTCATTATCCTCTCTTGCTCTCCTTCCTTTTAGACCCCTCCCTCCCCAAGTCTCTCCTCTGTGTTCATATCCTATTTATGTGTACACATACACAGCTAGATTCCACAGGGAAAACATGCGACAGTTGGGTTTGTTTTGTTTAACATGAAGATCTCTGGTTCCACTCTTCTTTTTCTGCAACTAACATAATTTAATCCTTCTTTGCACCTGAGCGACGCTCCGTGTGTTTATATACCACATTCTCTTCACCCGCTCCATCTGCGGATGAGCATCGAGGCTGGCTCCGTGTTTTGATTGTTGTGAACAGTGTATAGTAAACATGGATGTGTAAGTATCCCTGTGGTATGCTGACATGGAGTTCTTTGGATAGATGCCCAGGACTACATGGCTGGATCATATGGTTGTTCTATTTTCAGATTTTCAAGGAACCTCCGTATTGATTTCCACAGTGACCGAATCCGTTCTCATGCTCACCAGAGGTGACATGGGGGTCCTCCTTCCTCTGAACCCTCACTGCCATTTGTTGTCATTTGTTTTCCTGATGACAGCCATTCTGACTGGGATGAGGAAGTTTCAAAGAAGCTTGATTTTGCACTCCCGCTGATGGCTAAGGCTGTTGCACACTTTTTTTTTCTCATATTTTTATTGGCCATTTCTGTTTCTGCTATTAAAAACTGATTGCTCTATTCATTTGCTGATTTGTTGATTGGATGATTTGTGTTCATTTTATGTCAGAAAACCATGTCTTGTAGGTAGAACGGAATAACGGTGGCGGCCTCATCAGGTCTAGTTTACATATTTTATCCAGGTTGGCATTCCTCAGATCTGCCCTGCAGCCATTCTCACCTTGACAATCACGGCGGAACAGGCAGGAACAGGAACGTGGTAATCTTTATCTGCTCAGGGTGAGCTCGGTGTCACCTCTTCGCAAGAGTTGTGTGCTACATGGACAGTATTTTGAGCTTAGCTGCCTCTGATAATGTCTTCCAAAGGATTTAGCATAATTTGGCATTGAAATAAACAATTGTTGTGTCTCCATAAAGGCCAGAGACTGAGCAGCAGGATACAAATTTGCCATTAATGAAACAAATATCCCTTGGTGAAGGAATGGCAGCCATCCCATATTTTCTTGCGGTGTAACTATTGAGTGTGTTTTTAGGAGCAAAATAAAAGATGATACTCAAAACTACATGAAGCCATGTTATACTTTGTTACCGAAACTCATATTAAATATCCTATGACTCCCACCAAAAAGAAATGCTATTGAAGAGAACATAAATAGCCTCCTTTCTAGGATGGGAGGGATTTCAAAGCAATGGCTTGCATGACTGATACACGTGCTACTCTGGATTTTCACTCAGACATTGGGTCATGGTTTAAATTAGACACAGTTTTTTTCCCTCAATGGTAGATGAAATACAGTTGTATCTTGCAAATGATGATGCCTCAGACTTGATATGATTAGGGGGTTACTTCCAAATAGCATCCTGAGCAAGTAAGTCATATAGCAGTTAAAAGGATGACAGACTTTGTACAACACACAGACGCTGGCAAGGGGGCATCACTGTTAGCTTCTAGGCACTGCTCCAAACCATTAACAGCACATTAGTATCCACACCAAGATAATCCTATGCAGCTCTAGGTACTGACCCTCCTGCCACAACAGGGTCAGGGGAGTGGGTCAAAGGTGTAGCAATGTCCTTTGAGCCTGCACAACACGTCCATATGTCACTGATGTCAACCACAAACTGGAGAAATGGCTTCTCTGGAGTAAGCGCATGGCGACAGGCAGCAGTGAGGTAAATCCATGGCAGGGAAATGTCTTACAGAAGCAAGTGTCCGATTTGCATCATTCTAAAAGTACAACCTGTGGTTGCTACAGTTCAAATGTATCTCATTTTCATTTATTTCAGACTATAATGAAACCATTTTTAACTGCTTCCCACCTGTGTGTGTGTGTGTGTGTGTGTGTGTGTGTAAGTGCACACCCGTCACAGCACATTTGTAGAGGTCAGAGGACAGTTTACAGTCAGTTCCACCACGAGGGCTCTGGGGATTGACTGAACTCCGGCTCTCAGGCCCATCCACGAGAGACTTTACCTGCTGAGCCACATCACCTGCTTCTAGGTGCATCTCTTTAAAAACAAAAACAAAAACAAAAACTTGCTGTCTTAGCATGTTGCTATGTATTCATTCTCAGATCCATATGCCTATGGAACAGCTACTCATATTAGCACATCAAACGAGAATACAGCCTCGGAAGTTAGAGACAACTTCAGACGCAATCGTAAGCATTCTTCCCGTTAAACTTCGGTCTTCCAAAGGGATGGCCCTTGCATATGGGTATCTCGGAGTAGAAGTTTTCCCTGCATATAAAGCTCATTAAAATCAGGGGGGGGGGGAAATGCAACAATGATAACCCCACCCAGTCTGCCTCTGCAAGCCCTCTCCCTCACACAGAACGCTTGACTTCAAACACATGCCATTTCCACCATATCAGGAAACTTCCCAGTAGCACTTGAGTGACCTCCAGTTCAGCTCAGTTCTTGGAGTCAGCACCCCAGGCCTGCTCCCAGGTGCTCTGTCGTTGCTAATAACAAGTCTAGTTTGTGGCCCATGCTGCTGACCAACTAACTGCCCGTAAGTTGGAGATCCCCATGACCCTTCCACAGTGGCGCAGAGAACTCAAGAGAAACAGTTTACTTACCAGGTCATGAGTTGATCATAAAAGGGTAGAGCTCAGACCTGGCCAGTCACATGGAGCATGGCACGGGTCACGAGGCTTCCTCGTGCCCTCCAGATGTGCTCCACTCTCAGCATCTCCATAGGGAGCGTCTCGAAAACCCTTTGGCCTTGGGTGTCTACGGCTGCTTCACCAAGTAGGCATGGCTGATTAAACCACTGGCTGTTGGTGGCTGACATCACTCTCCAGCCCTTTCTTGTTTCCAAAGCGGTTGGGAATGGGCCTGAAATTATTCTCTTCAAAGTCACTACCCTTATATGGTTAAAGGCAAATTTTTCTCATCTTAATGGGAGTTAGCTATCATCGCTCAGCTGGTTTCTTAAGAAGTTGGGACTTTTAAACAAGCAGCCTAGGGCTTAGTTTGATAATTTGGACTTTTAACATAAGTAACTCCATTTGGGGCCTGGTTTCAGCATTGCTAGCCACAAAGCCACTCTAACTTGTTGGTGGAAATGGTAAGTATATATGAATGTGGGCTGCTTATGTGGCCATGTGGAGAAGCTCTTCACAGATCTTATCTGTTAGCTCAAAGCTTAGCTCACCAGCTAACTACAACAGCGGCATAGAGTGAGCACTGGTCTAAGTGCTGAGGTATGAATGAGCCTTGAGAGGTGAGGACACAGGCAAACAAATGCGATGCAGTGTATGTGAGGGGGCAGTGTGTTGGGAAGCTACTACTGTGAGTGAATGCATTCAAAAGGCACAGGATTAAAGGAACTCATTTAGCCCCAGGGACTGTGTGTCGGTAGAGTAGGCAGGACTGTGCTCTGGGACGCAGGCAGTTCTGGACTCAGCTGGACAGCCCTGGAATCAGCTGGCCCAAGATAGCAGGAAAAGTCAGGGAAGGATTCCCAGAGAAAGTGACAGCTGAGCTGGCTTTACAAAAATCAACAGAGTATCTCCAGGCAGACAAAGGAGAGAACTAACTGGGGGTGAGGGGGAGCCAGAGCGAGGCTGAACAGAACACGCAGGTCAGTCCGTCTCTAAATGTAAGTTCACAGACTAGGTCTCTCCAAAGGCGGAGCTGGCACTCTTGGAAATATAGGAAGCAAGCATAGAGGGAAACACAAGGAAAAGGAACAGGAGTTAAGGAAGAAGCGGGAAGGGGGGGCTGAGGGCCAACCGAATGTGCCTCATCACCTCCCATTAGCCAGTGTTATTTGGCACATCTCTGAAGCCAGAGTGAAATGAAAACTCTATTCCTGCAGAGAATAAGCTGTTTGGTGCACATTGGGCAAGTGGCCCTGCACTGCTGGGTTCAGCCCCTGGGCATCTGCTACAAAATGACAGCCCTTGAAAACAACGCTCTTATTCTGAGACTTTCTGTGCAAGTGAGTGCTCTTTCTAGGTATAGTTTTGTTTTGCTTTGAATCTTGCTTTCTTTCACCATTTCTTTAGTTTTGCTCCTGGGTATGTTCCAACACACACATGTCCAGTGAACTGGCTAACACACGTGACTGCTTTTAAGGTCTAGTGTGTGCCTCTGTGCCCATGGCTCGTTTTTTTTTTTTCAATCAGCCTCGGTACTTCTGTTGACATCCAACTGTATCTCTGATTCTGTCTCAAGAAATTAGGGTGCCTCCTTTCATCCCAGTGCGAACAATGGTTTGGATTCTCTTTCACACGACTTTAAAATTCTGCATACCAAAAGGCTCACTCGGGCTATTGTACAAGCAATGTACAATGGGTGTTTTGAAAGAATGGGCTTTTCTGAACATTCCAACGGAGTGTGCGAAGGCTACAAATGCAGTTCAAAGGAATTTGGTCAGAATCAATGGAACTGCTTCTTGGTCCAAGTGGAGGGCTTGGAGGGAGGAGTAAAACAAATCCACCTTCTTTTTAAATTGAAATGAAAAGAGGCTGGCGGGCAGCTAAGCAGAAACCTCAACGGGAAGGAAGGCAGGATACAATAAATGGGAGTGGCTCTTGTGAACAAAAGTGAAAGAGGCTTCTTAACAGAAGGTGCCAGGCTGATTCAGCGGGCCAGATATTTCACATCTGACGGGGGAAGAGAAGGCTCTCAGTCCACTGCTAATTCTTATGAAACAGGGAGCCCCCAGCATGAAAGAAATTGCTTTTAAAAATTCCCACCTGTTTCCTCTTGGAATTAATTCCTGACGATTCTGACATTATCTAAGGCCCGCCAATTGCCTGTTCCCAGTAGAAACTCCTCTCTCCCCAAAGTTAAGTGTTTGATATACCCCGAGTTTTGAAAACAAAACCAAACAGTGAAAACAATATTCCATAATTAATTAGCACAAAGGCTTCCCTGTGCCTAGCCGTCCTGGTGGGAGCTGGATTGGGGCTCTCAAGGGTTAATGCTTATGTGGTAGCAGGTGTGACTTCCGGGAAGGCTCACATCAGAAACACAAAATCAAACATGAATCCTCAGGAAAATTCCTGCTTTTGCTCAAACACAACCCCCCCCCCCAATCTCCTACAATCCTTTGGAGTGGCTGGCAGGAGGCAGGGACAGTAGTGTACCATAATTAACACCCGATCACCGTTAACATCTCACTTGGGTTGGTGTAAAGAGAGGTCACGTACTTTTAATTTCTCACACGCATGTCAGTGGTAAACAGTCCCAGCATTCCCGTTAATGACACCATCTGGCGAGTCCCCTAACTGTGTAGCCTTCAGCTTCCAAACAAGATGTAATGTCAGCAACACATGAAACCCACTGACATTTACAGTAAGGAAATTTATTATCAGCCATTGGTTTCATATAAATGTGTTTGCGTGACTGCCAGGGCTTTCAAATCGTCACCTTTGCCAGGCGAGCAAAGGAAGGTGCAATAAATAATGGATATTAAGCCATGCATGTACTACCAAATCATTAAACATTTATCGCGCAGGCACAATAGCATCTTGAGCAACAGTTACCACTTGAAAAATTAATGCCACTTTTGAGGGTTGAATGGGAGCCATTCAGTCTAAGTGTTAACAGTTTTTGTTTCAGTACAGAATATAAGGATCCCCCAAAATTTCTACTTTTTAGGTCGAACATGACTATGTATATGTAAATAGCGCTTTAAAAATAATTTCATCTTGAAGAACAATTGCTTTATGCTCTTTTGTTAAATAGTAAACATTGTAGCTGAAATGTTTTGTGAAAAGAAAATAATTGTTTAAACCTTTTCTCAATACCATAAATGGCAGAAGAAAGGTTCTTTGGGGATTAAATGGTATGATTCCCTTTAAAGACCTTAATGGATTCATCAGTTATGGTTGCAATTAAACGCCTTTAATTGTGGATTAAGGACCCGAGTATAAAGTCAAAGCAACAAAATCTCTTGAGTAACTGAGCTGCATTTGTCCCCAGTCCTATTCCCTTAGAAATATGTCCCCAAACATGCGAGTGATTTTCTTCTATATGTTTGTCTTATGAGTATCCATTGCTTTGAGTTAATAATGAAAAAACTACAGATAGAAGGAGGGCGGTTACTGTTTCTTTGGAGGGTTTAGCAAAGAATAATAGTGTTTGATTGAATGGAACAAAGAGAAGCATTGGTGGGAACTTTACTGGCTTGCTGGATGTGGAACTTAGAAGGTGGGGAAGCCAGCGCTGCCCTGGGGAAGTTCTTCCTTTAGCTGGTAAAGCTCAGCTGCAGACTGGGACATCCAGGGACACACAAGGTGACACAGGACACAGAAGGTGAGGCTCTAGAATAAAATTTCAACACAATCTCAACATGTAAAATTGTCACCTAGGGAGAGGACATGAGCTAAGCCCTACTGTGAGTGTGAAGCATTACCTAGGGGAGAAAGAAAAAATAGGTGACAGACAGACAGACAGGCAGGCAGACAGGCAGGCAGGCAGTCCTGGGTTCAAATTAAGAATTGACTGACTAGGAGACGTATATCCTGCCTTGTAAGGGTTTGATGTTTTCGTGAGCACCGTTACTCTAAAAGCCTGTACAATTTTATTGGATTGCAACTCATGGATTCCACTCTTCTCTTCCCTATAACCTATCAAAAACGCTCTGAAAGGCAGACCCCACCCGCCCACTACCCACTGCCAGGGAAAGTCAGAGAAAGCTGTTCTTGAAAACCCAGCAGAATGCTGGGCAGTGGTGGCGCATGCCTTTAATTCCAGCACTTGGGAGGTAGAGGCAGGCAGAGGATTTCTGAGTTTGAGGCCAGTCTGGTCTACAAAATGAGTTCCTGGACAACCAGGGCTACACAGAGAAACCCTGTCGTGAAAAACCAAAAAGAAAGAAAGAAAGAAAGAAAGAAAGAAAGAAAGAAAGAGAGAGAGAGAGAGAGAGAGAGAGAGAGAGAGAGAGAGAAAGAAAGAAAGAAAGAAAGAAAGAAAGAAAGAAAGAAAGAAAGAAAGAAAGACAGAAAGACAGAAAGAAAGAAAGAAAGAAAAAGGAAAGAAAGAAAAGGAAAACTCAGCAGGAAATTGGGATTTGGGTCCTGTTCCTAGATGAATTTTAAATTAGTGGAGGAAACTTTGAGACCTCCTGCTTCCACCTTAAATAGTGACTATCAAGGGGGCCCACCCCCTCTTCTTTTTTTCTATGTTTTGGGGTTGACATCCATGATCTGGCTAAGACTAGGTATCTGCAGTACTGGCTCCTGGTGCTATTGGGCAGCCTGTATGAGAAGCGGCCATCTTTTGTTGACCTGAATTAGAGATCAACAGCTGAAGTTGGTGACAGGGTGGGAGTCACAGGAGATCAGTATGCAATCCTATGAATATGCCTGCCTACCAAGCACCCCAAGCCATGGAGACGTATTTAGAGTTGAGAGGCTTCTCTCTCTCCATAGCTGTCCTTAGGACTAAGGGAGTCTTCACTGTGTAACCAAGTGGTCTGAGTTCCATGCGTCCACCCGCAAGTCTCCACGACACAAAGAGACTTCTTCAAGGGTGAACTTTAGAGGCATCATGTAGGAGTTAACTCAATCCAGTGGGACTCATTGTCCTATTTTAAAATGACATATACTGCTTGAGCCTTACCATTAAAACAACAACAACAAAAGTATGGGAATTTTTTCCAAAGCTGTTTTCTAACAAATGTTCCGTGAGAGGCCACACACTCACCCTACCCTTCCATCTGTCACTAATTAATTTACAACTTTCCTAGACCTCTAGCTGTTCGTGCTATATTTTCTGGAAATGACTGTCTGCTCTATCCCAGGGGGGAAAAAGTCACGAGCAACAGCAAGGAGGCATCTCCACAGTGGTGCTGGCTCCAGTAATACTTTTAAAGTCTGCTTTCTGCATAAGTGTGTTTGTGTGTATGTGTGTGTGTGTGTGAGAGAGAGAGAGAGAGAGAGAGAGAGAGAGAGAGAGAGAGAGAGAGAGAGAGAGAGAGAATGGCACAGTTTTCCTGACTCCTGAAGGGTGGGGGTGGGGAACAACGGTTAACAATGAAGATCAAGAAACAAAAAGCCATTCAGCAGATGCATGCCATTTTTTCCCTCTTCAGTGTGGACCAGTTTTTCTTGTTAATTATATCACCTATTCTTTCCTTATATTGATAATTACATAATTACACGAAACAGATGGACGACAGAATGCACCCAGATGGTGAGAATGTAAACAGGCTTACAAATAGCTTATTCTTAGGCATATTAAAAAGAATTATTCAATAATACATAGATTTCTATACTCTGCACATCTGTCAAGTAGAGCCTTGGAAATGGCAGTTACTTTGACAATTTTCTTTTCTTCAACAGATACAATATCCTCCCTAGGAATTCCTGGGTAGCCAATTGCCATGGAGATAAGATATTTATGCTTTTCCAAGTATCGGGACACCTGAAAGTTTAAATTCTTATTTAAGCCCACTGGCTTGATCCACCCCTGCCTACTATTTAAAAGTAAGTTGTACTTTCAAAGGGTGGTTTTTGTTTGTGTGTGTGTGTGTGTGTGTGTGTGTGAGAGAGAGAGAGAGAGAGAGAGAGAGAGAGAGAGAGAGAGAGAGAGAGAGAGAGAGAGACTAGCTATATTTTGAGCAAGCTGTGCTCAAAAGAATGGGAGGGTTGCTTTAAGAATATAGTAGAGGGCCCTGGAGATAGCTCAGTGGGTAAAGTGCATGCTATACAAACACAGGACCCAAGTTTATATCACTAAAACCCACATAAAAAGCCAGACGTGGCAGAAGGCACCTGTAATCCCAGGGCTGGAAGGCAAAGCCAGGTGGATCTGAACAGCTTGCAGCCAGTCAGTATGGCTGAGCTGGCAAGCTCCATAATAATAATAAGGTAGAGGGGCTGGAGAAATGGCTCAGAGGCTAAGAGCACTGGCTATTCTTCCAGAGGATCAAGGTTTAATTCCCAGCACCCACAGGGCAGCTCACAACTGAACATAGTTCCAGTCCCAGGGGAATCAGATGTTCTCCTCTGACCTCTGTGAACATCAGGAATGCTCATGGTAATGAAATGTCATGCATGCACATGGTACGCAGCCACACATGCAGAAAATATATATATATACCCACATACATGAATAAAAAAAAGATGGAGAACAATTGAGGAAGACACTCAATGTGGATTTCTTTGACTTCCACAGGCACAAGCGCGCAGGTGCACATGCACCGTGTACACATGCACTCCTCCATGCATGTACACACACACACACACACACACACACCTCACAGCCATACATACAAAAACAGAGAAAATGCATACGAATTACTGTATCTGCTAGGTTCCATGAATGAAATTCTTTTAAAATAATGAGGAAAGAAAAGTCCAAATCATTGATTTTGAATTTATGTGGTGTTTGGAAATGTGTCTGTGAGAGGGGTCAGCGGGAAGAACTGCATCTGTCCCTTCAAGCTCCCACCCCTAGCTCAGTACCAAGGATGTAGTCTCTTTTTAATCGATGGGTTAGCAGAGGTGTATGTGCATGTGTGACTCCATGAAAACACCAGCCTGGGGATCAGTAAATAGTGAGAGAAGTGAGGGTGCGCTTGGTAAGGGGAACTTGGCTAGGGTGACCAGGGGGTGCTGCAAGCTGCATGCTTCTGGGAAGCAGCTCCTTCTGGCTAAACACACAATGGCCACCGAGGCGATAATGTTAATGCACTAAATTACACAGACAGGGAGCAGGGATCAAGCAGCCCAGGAAGTAGGAGCAATGGCACAGTGTGTGCTTTAAGTTTATTACCCCAAGTTTCACTGGGCTGGGTGGCTCATGTCTGCCAGTGCTGTGGCCAAGTTGCAGTCCAACAGTGGCAATAAAAATCCTTTATGGCTCCCAAGCTCTTTCCTCACTGTGTTTATTCTGTTCCCCCACACCTGTTTCACGTGCTCACTCTGGCTTTCCTCTTCCTTACGGTGGTTACTGTAACAATCATGGCATCCATGGTCTTGAGGAAACTATGGTCCCGAGGCATGACTAAGGTCGTGCTGAGAGCTTGGACTCTGGAGAGTGGTGGCAGCCTGAGGCATGGACACTGAAGATTTCATCTGTGTCTCTGTGATAAACTCAAGTCCCATTTTCCCTCCAGATTCGATGAGCATGTCAGTCATGTTAATGTGTGAACTCAGCTGCTTTCATGGAGACCACTAAACTGCAGACGGCTTTTGAGGTGTCTTTCCTGCCCCTCTATGCTTTCCAAGAAATCATATCCATCTTTTCAAGTAGAATTTACTCACAAGTTATAACATGCAAAATTTCCATGAAAACCTAAAAGTAAGATGCGTAACTCATCTTTGGCTACTTTGTGGGTTCTTCTTTCTTCCATCCTTCTGCCACCGTTTTCCCAGCCTTTCAAGCCCCCAACACTAGACAGGAGAGAAAAAAAGGATGCAGGAGAAAGGGGGTGATGTCATCATAGACTACTTCCTGCTGATGAGGAGCATCGAGCTCCTTGGGGCAAGTTTGATCTTTGCTCTCAGGATATCTATTTTTTTTTCTTCTTGTTTCTTCTTTGAGCTTGACTATTGAACAAACCGTGACCACCAACGACAACCAACAATCCACTCCGCCTCTTGGGGGCCCTAGCATTTATCTGCCCTGTGAAAAGTCCCCAGAATTCCAAGCGTCACACAATTGCAGAAACTATCTGCCTGTGCCAAAACTGTATCCCTGCAGGAGGCAAATCATAGTCAGCTGCTTGGACAATCTGAAGCAGCCCCACATCCCATACCTGGGATTAAAATGAAAACCTATTCCCATAATATTTCTGTGCTTTTTAAAGAAACCAAAATTCTCACTACAGAGATGTATTATACTTTATAATAGTAGATGTGTCTATGAACATAAAATCACTTGATTCACAGTGGGTTAGCCCTTGTGGGCTATTCAGCAGTTTTCAACCTGTGGGCGGAGACTCCTTTGGTAAACCTGTATCTTCAAAACTATTTGCATTACAATTCATAACAATAGCAAAATTTCAGTTATTAAATAGCAACAAAAGTAATTTTATGGTTGTGGGGTCACCACAATATGAGGAACTTTATTAAACGGTCACAGCACTAGGAAGATTGAGAACCACTGAGTTAGAGGAAAACAGGAAAAACAGAAGACTTCCCATGATGCACACCTGCCCTGAAAGATCTGTGTGACAATGAATGAGCGTATTCTCTGTACAGTGATGGTTTCCTTAGATACAGCATCATATCAGTAAGGGAAAAAGCCTTCAAAGTCAGGGATTACAAGTTTTCATTTTTCATCACAAAATGATTTTGAGATGGCTCAGTGGGTAAGAGCACCCGACTGTTCTTCCGAAGGTCCGGAGTTCAAATCCCAGCAACCACATGGTGGCTCACAACCATCTGTAACAAGATCTGACGCCCTCTTCTGGAGTGTCTAAAGACAGCTACAGTGTACTTACATATACTAAATAAATAAATCTTTAAAAAAAAAAAAAGAGAGACAGTAGCTTCATCTTTAATCTATTTGCCACAATTTATTCAAAAGAAATCCTCTCAAATGTGTTTGAACATAGTACCATTGTTGATAAAAAAATATGTAGAGAGAGATAGATTAAAAGCTTAAGTGGCCAATATAAGGGAACTGAGTGCAGTGATAAGTCATGGGCCCTGTGTCAGTATAGCATCTCAGAGATGTCAAAGGCAACCACTGACACCTGAGGACAATACCCCACTCCCCAGACCACCACCCCCACCTCCTATCACAGTTAGGGCTGGAACGGTAGCTCATGAGAATATGTGAGGCTGATGTGTGAGGCTCTGGGTCCCATCACTCACCTGGAGTGACAGGAAATGCAGTGGTTACAACACTAGGAAGGAGGAAAAGAAGCCGAGGCAGGAGGATTGCCATGAGTCTGATGAGTCCAGTCTGGGTTATACAGTGAGATCCAGGCCAGCTTTAGCTATCATGTGATATACTGTTCCCATTTTTTTTAATTAAATCAAAACAACAACAAACAAACAAACAAATAACAACAACAACAGAAAAAGAAGAGGGATCTAAGCTGTGGACCAAACGCATTTAAAGCTCTCACTCAGCCTAATAATGTTGAAGGACTGGTGCTAGAGATGCACCTGAGCAGGTAAGAACACTCACTACTCTCCCAGAGGCTTAAGACCCCAGCACCTACATCAGATGTCTCTCACATGCCTGTAAACCCAGGTTCAGAGATGCCAGGGCCTCCCTCTAGCCTCTGTCGAAATGTGCACACATGTGACATATACTGAACATACATTTTTAAAAATCCTTTTCAAAACATGTCAGAGGAGGAATATTTAAAAAGATCTTCCTGGATTTCTGGAGAGTTCCAATAGTATATATTGGCTTCTTCTATGTCTGGAGACCCCAGACACCATCTTGCAGAGAAAAGATGGGATGGCCCTACATTTAGCCTCAAATTACAGAAAGCCTTCCAGAGCTTCACCTCAGGACCCTGTAGTGAAATTATCCATTGGCTGGATATGACAGGCCAGTCTTTATCCTGTACTGGTGAAAGATGCCAGTCCCCAGAGGATGAGCCTTGATTAAGGTCCTTCCTTGTAGGACCACTGCAAGGAGCAGAGATAGCTTCGGTGCCAATGCCTGGGAATACATGTGTGCTGGCCTCAGCACTGGGGTTTCTGAAGAAACTCACTAACACACCACAGGGAGGGGAGTCCAACCCACGCAGTGGGGCTGTCCTCTCCCAGCCCCATCCATTTTCAGAAGAGTAAGAAGTAGTTCTAAATTCCTAAAGAGAAATAAACTGACGGGCTTAAAATAATGATAATAATAAAACTGCCAGCTAAAAGTTAAAGCGGGAGTGGGGAGAGGCCTGGTGAAAGAGGAGCCTCCTGGTCTCTGGCTTCAGCAGCAGGGCAGGGAGGCTGGCTGACCTTTGCATAGAAATCAAGTTTCTGACATTACATAAGACAAAATTAGAGGGGGTTTATAGAATTATAATCATGTGTTGTGAATTGAAGTGGCCCACAGAGCTTTAATAAGCTAAAATTGACCAGAAAAGTCACGGACTTGACCACTTTGTGTCTGGGTTCAGACACAGAGAGCATGCTCGCACTCAACAGGAAACAAGATCAAACAGCTCTGTGACCGTTCCCACAAGTCCTGAGGGCCCCATGCTCACTTCATTCCCCAAACACCTCACCTCACCTCAGGTTTCTCGCTCAAACTCGTGTGAGGGTCATGAAGAAGACCGTGCTCCTTCATCAGGGGCAGGGCCAGCTCCCATCAGTGGAGGACTGCTTGGCTGTGCCAAACAGCTAGGTGATACAGGAAGACAGCCACAACAGATTGAGGGAAAAGACGTGTCTCAAGGCGCCCTGAAACCCACAGTCAACTGGGGCGCGTACTCATGCGCACATGCTCACTCACACGACGCTCGCCCATCGGTGGTGGTGAATGGGTTTGTGTGTGCTTGAGAAGGCGTGTGGTGGGGGAGGATGAGCACACGTGCACATAAAAGCCAGGTGTCACCCTCAGGTGTCACTTCTCTGGCACACTCACCTCATTTTGCTTCTTTGTTTGTTTTTTAACAGGGACTTTTTCCCCACTGGAACCTGGAACTCAAGGATTAAGCTAGACTCCCTGCCTGGCCAGAGAGCCCCCCAGAGATCTGTCTCCCTAAAACTCAGATACAAGCGCACGCCATCATACCTGGCTTTTGTATGAGCTCGGAAGATTGAACTTAGATACTCATGCTTGAATGCATGTACTTGACTGTACCGTGTCCTCGGCCCCTCAACACCACAGTATTTACACAGAGTGGCCAATTAGAGACAGTGGGGTGCTGGGGCTGGTTTTGTCTATTTCTTCTTTCCAGAAACCTGTACTGAGTTTTTTGTCATGATATTTTCTTTGTATCTGTAGCTCTAATCACCCCCTTTGCCATTTTACTGCACCTCGTATTTTAAGATACCCAAAGTCAAGCCAGCAGTAGGCATTGACAATCTTTACCTCCCCAAGAGCAAACTCTAAAGAAGCCACTGGGACACAAAGACCAGCTCTGGCCTGAAAGCATCATATAGATGCCCTCTCTGCCTCCCTCTTGGGTTCATATGGATATCTGCAGCCCAGTCTCCCCTAAATGCTGCTTCGAGATCAAAGGAAGCCTGTGTCTGGGTGGATAGATCAGGTACAGGCAGGAGAAAGTGGATTTTAACAATATTTCTGCTTTAAAAACACAGTAACTGAAACTTCATGAGCTGCACAGTCTCCCGTGTATGAATGAAGCTTTCTCAGAGTACCAGAAAAAATGTCAGGTACACTCCATTTCCCTGTTCTTAAGAGGAACAGCATTTTACTATTTCGTAGACAGAATGCTAGATCTAATCTAAAAATGAGAGATTGCAAAATGGAGCAGTCTCTGGGAAGACCCAGCAATTCCACTTCCAAGCTATACAGTGAAATGAACAGATAGACACACACACACACAAAGTACGTGAATTTTCATAGCATAGTTATTCACCAAAAGTGGACACAATTCAAATTTTCAACAGCTGAATAAAAACAGAATATGACATTATCCATACAATATAATATTTAGCAGTAAAGAGGAATAAAGTATAGACACGTGCTACCGCATGGGTGCCCTCATGAGTGAAAGAAGCTGTTCACCAAGTATCATGTGTTGTATGAAATATCCCAAACGGGCAAGTTCAAGGGACTGAAAGTAGGTGGTTGATAGAGATTCCAAGTAGGAGCAAGGATAAGAGAGAAAATACTAAAAATGTAGGCAGTGGTGATGGTTTTGTAATTCCATGAATGTACTAAACTGTGGCTTGTAAGGTATTTCAGTGACTGATCTCAGTTATCACCTGGGAGATGGGCCTCTGGACATGCCTGTGGGGACTTTTTTGGATAAGGTTAACTGAGGTGGGAAGACCTCCCCATTCTGAGTGGTACCATTTCCTTGGCTGAGATTCTGGACTAAATAAAAAAGGAAAAGTGAGATGAACACAGGTGCTCATTACAATTGCTTCTTGGTTGAATATGCAATGTAGCCAGCTGCCTGCAGCTCCCATGGCTATGACTTCCCCTTCATGACAGACGTGCAATGGAAAAGTAACCAAGACATACATGTGTGTGTGTGTGTGTGTGTGTGTGTGTGTGTGTGTGTGTGTGTGTCTGTGTGTGTCTGTGTCTCTGTGTCTCTGTGTGTGTGTAGATCTACATTCTATTTCTTGAACTTACCTTTTATTTATATCACACTAAAGTTTTGTCGAAGGGTGACTGAACCACTTATTCTGTGAAATGATGAGATTTGATGCTAGTTGGTAACGCTCCTGAGATACTAAAAATCGGTTTCACAACTTATTCTCATCCTTTTGCCATCCTCTCATGGCCTAACTCCTAAATACCACCCAGCATTTGTCAGTTGTGCCGCTAGCTCCTCAAGTAAACCATCAGGCACTCCTGTGATAGGCTAAGAACACTGCTGAGCACCATTCAATATAGAGCTGAATCTTGAGAAGTTTGTAATATAACCACCATATGGGATCATATTTTTCTTCTTTCCATAGCAGCTGCCACCACAATTCTGAAAGGCTTGTAACAGCATGCTGATACAACACAGAGGGAATTATAGACACCCTCCATCTATTGATGTCTCAAAACAGGCCTAGCACACCAGTCTGGCCCAGATGTCTGCTTCTCCGCAGCCTCCTCAGCCAGAGTTAGGCTGGTGCGGGATTGACACTAAGAGCAGAAACCGGCTAGAGTTGGGGGTGGGGGGTCCTGGCAAGTCTGTGGATCACATTTTTGATTAAGTGGCTGGTGTTAAAGATGTGAGGGATTAAAAAAGTTTAGTGTCAAGCTGTCTACTTTCTGTTTGCTAGTTTCCTAGAATGGCCGTGGCGTCAGATTTACACGTTAGTTAATAAACTCTGCAAGTCATGGCTAAGAGTGAGTTTAGGCAATTAGCTGCCTGGTGGGAAGATCTGTCAATAAACCAGCCTTTGAACAAGTCACCCCCACCCGACACACACACACACCCCTCTATGAGGAAGATGGTCACAACAGTAAGTGCTGGTGTGACAGGTACATAAGATGGGTTCACAGGAAACCACCAACCAGATCTCAGCAAACAGTAACCACAGGAGGGATGCCCAGCATCACTGTCTGAGGGAAAAGACTTGTGAGAGTCATGAGGACAAACCTCGGATCTAAAAGCCATTCTGATACCTGCATACACACAGCACGTTATATTTAACTAAGGAGTGTCAGAGCATTGGGGAAAATGACACAGAAGGTATATTATTTGAGAAAAAAAGAGCCCATGAAGGAATTTACACAAATTTCTCTACAATTCATAGAGGAAAGGGTTCCCCGCCATTCTAAGGAAACGTATTTCCCAGGAGTAGCATGAATGTGTAGGAAGAGGCTGAGAACAGGGCTGGAAAAGCCAACTAGACCCCTGTAGTGACTGAAAGTAGGTTTGTTTCATGTCCAGGAAACTTCACTGTGGTGATATTAATAAGGATCAATGCATAGATGGTGCTGAAAACCACAGGTTTACAATTTTAGAATCATCTCCTCAGGAGATAATAAAAAACTGTGGATTTTGGTTGGCTGGTTGGTTGGTTGGTTTCTTTGTTTGATTGTTTAAAAAAAATACTACATACTTCAACCACTACTATGACTAAGGGAAGTCTGACTACTGTCAGTGAAAGTCACCACGTTTAAGGAAGGGACTGGGAAACAATTACTCTGGGGAAAACCTAGCAGGTGCTGGGAGAATAATGCAATTTCCCAAGGCAGCAGATGCCCAAGTGCAACAGGATCCAGTAACCGTCCATCAGATGGTAATTATAGCTGGACTGGGGAAGAGCAGCCCAGATAAAAAGGGGCAATTCAAAGGGTAACTGAATGCCAGCCAGTGACATCTTTCTGAGATCACGTACCAGGAAAGGGTGGGCCAACACTTAGCTCTGGGGGTGGGGGGTTAGATACACTGCTGTTTTTTCTTGTACAAGGACAAAAGGAGATGTGGAGAAAACAAACACAGAGAAATGGAGGCCCCTAAAGAAGTTAGTTCAGATTTCAGCAGACTGTCATTACAACCAGAAGGGAAAAAAATAATAATAATAACATCGGCGCTGAACGCTCTGAAAGCATGGTTTCTCAGATGGGGATGAGAGCATACCTTCATTCTGTGACCACTCTAAATCAGGACAAAGACTATAATTAGAATAGACCATGAGAGCTCTTGTGAATGATAAACACAGTGGATTCCAAGGCGAATTTCTGGAGTTTAGCATTATAAATAATTGTTAACCGTCACAAGAGGAAGCTCAGGAAGCGCAGACACTCCAGGAACTCTACAGACAGGTCTCTACAAACTCTACAGGTCCAATCCTAGCTAGCGAGTCGCAGCTCCTACTATTCTTCCCCCTCCCTCATCCACCGCCATTAACTCTGTAAGTAAGGGGCTGGGCAGATGGCTTTACAGAGGACCTGGGTTCATTCCCCCAGTACCCCCACATGTAGGCTCCCAACTGTTTCTAAGTCCAGCTCCAGGGGATCCAGCACTCTCTTCTGGCCTTTGAAGGTACTGCAAGCATATGGTACACAGACATACATGAAGGCAAAATACCCAAATGCATGAAAGTTAAACAAAAAATTGATATATTGCCAGGTGGTGGTGGTACACGCCTTTAATCCCAGCACTTGGGAGGCAGAGGCAGGCAGATTTCTGAGTTCGAGACCAGCCTAGTTTATAAAGTGAGTTCCAGGACAGCCAGGGCTAAACAGAGAAACCCTGTCTCAAAAAAACAAAAAACAAACCAAAAAATTGATATATTGTTAAATATACTGGCAGCTTTCCCAAGAGCAGTGACAGTAACAAAGTCAACTCAAAATCCCTCTAGGGTACAGACAGGAAAGAAAAAAATGCCTTCTCCACAGACCTCCAAAGTAGGAGAAAGGCAACTTGCCCAATCTTTAATTGGTTTGTCTGCACAACGAACTCAGGCAGATAGAGAGTATTTCTCAGGATTACAGTGCTATGGTAAGCTATGGCGACCCATCTAAATGAAAGTTTGTGACAATAGCTCAGAACGTAAATGCACACGCCAAGATGGCTCATTCAAACTGGATGAGAATCTTCCAAGTCTACTGTGTGGATTATGGCCTTGACCAGGAAAGGCCTCTCTCTTACCCATGAGTTCCTAATGGTCAACTATAGAGTTATTATTGTGACTCTTGGGGGCCAACTTCTAGGTGTGATGAAGATGAAGGCATTGAGGTGCTTTCCTATGGTCTGCTCTGGAGTGAGCTGTCTATTAATAGAAGCCACTGGGAAGGTGCATACCCAAATAAGGCAGAAGCTCTATGGCCTCAGGGTGGGGAAGGGTAGACTCGGAGGGGAGGGAGAGCGCACATTGCCTTCCCACACAGTGATGAATCCGAATCACCGCTGTCTTGTGCCAGGTTCAAATTGGCAACCCACGGAGATGAAAGGCATTCTATCCCATTACTCATGCCTGGGGTGATCTGTCCCCTTGAAGATTGGCTTCCTAGGTGAAAGCGAGGGACCGACAGCTACTCAGAGATGCTCTAAGCAGGATAAAAGGCATGAAAAGCAAGTGGCTGGAGAGAAAAGACAGCAGTAATGCGTGGAAGCTGATGCACGTGGCCAAGGGATGTGAGGCTTGCAGCGACACGGGAACTGTGTGAGAAATGGCGCTTATCAGCCCTGCGTGCTTCAGCCACGGGAGTTCTGTCCGCTCTTCTTGAACACAGGGGTGCTAGGAATACATTGAAATTCCTCCCGGAACAATCCTATTAAGCTCAACGTATCTCAGACAATTGTTTAAAGTGTTAAACACATCTAAAATGTTTTTTAAAAGAGAGAAAAAAAGCCTTCCACATAAATCAGCGCCTTATTTTGAGTATCTAGGTCCACTCCGTGAGGGGTCAGTTACAATGTTACTGATCCTTTCCGTTTTCAACATTATTACTCCAGTGTAGTGCGGCTGCTGCGTGGTTTGTTTGTGACAGTGCTGGGCATCAAACAGAAACCTTTCCCACAAGCGTTCTTCCACCAGGCTATGTCCCTAGTCCAGACATTATCCATTGGTCTTGAAACCTGCACACCTCTTTGTTTTATGCAAAGCCGATGGTCTAACTGCAGGCACTGTATAGGCTAAATGCCACCGACCTACTTTCCCAATCCCTTGCTAAATCTTAATCTTACTTAAGCCACATGTCAAGATTTGATGTGGTCAGCAATGGTAGAAGCGTTCTTAACCAGTTGCAATTTCCCAGCACCATAAACACCCCAGCATTAGGTAGCAAGCAAACACCCACACCATTGTTTTTCTCAACAGCCCAATGAGGGCTTTCCTTCCTATCCCCCAGGTTTAAACTCTCTGTCTCCATTGTGCCTGTACATGGGCCAGGAATCTAAACAAAGAAGGAGTCACGCATCCTGACATGGGCAGGAAAGGGTTATTACACGTAAGCAGTGATTTCAAATCACACCAACCTGGGAAGTAATGCAAGGATCACTTTTTAATGAAACAAAATGTTTTCTCTGGCTTTCTTTCCACCTGGAGCTCCAGTTCATCTGAGGGTGGCCCAGTACCAGAAGTGACGGGCAGAGGACGGACTGGGGGTGTCTTGCATGCTTGAAACATGTTCCTGCTACTAGCAACAGCTCTGAATGCCTCCCCTGTAGCTCCAACCCTCCCACTCATTCCGTGACAGTGCTGACTGAAGTCACAGGAGCCCCACTATGCAAAAGACCTTCCTTTTACGGAGCCCTGTCTATGTGAAGGCATTTCAGGAGAAGGGTCAGGATCTCTTACCTTTCTTGGATCTGATTCACAAGCCGCAAAGCATCCTGTGGTGAGACCACGCCCTCTGCCTCCTGAGGCTCCTCCCCTCTGACCCGTAGGACCCAAATTGTCCAAGAATACATCATTGCTTCCAGGTGCTGAGTAGATGGGGATTTTGGTGGTCCTCCAGGGGAGGTTTGGAGTAAGAAGCCAAGTGTAAACTAAATTGATCTATGAAGACCTAAGCACATGGAAGCTTCTGTAGCAACTGGAAAGACTGATTCTATGTCCGCAAAAATCTAACAGTAGCATAACTGAACTTGGATTTTGTCTGTCTATGCTTTTTAAATCTCATTTTTTCCCCCAGGAATTAATGTTGTTAAAACTAGGAAAGAGGGGGCTGGTGAGATGGCTCAGTGGGTAAGAGCACCTGACTGTTCTTCCGAAGGTCCAGAGTTCAAATCCCAGCAACCACATGGTGGCTCACAGCCATCTGTAACAAGATCTGACGCCCTCTTCTGGTGTGTCTGAAGACAGCTACAGTGTACTTACATATAATAAATAAATAAATAATTTTAAAAAACTAGGAAAGATTGAACATTTAAAAAAAAGCTATAAGGGAAAGGTCTCTCACTCATGGGGAGCTGGGGAGGTGGGTAGGAAACTATCTTCTATAATAATTGAATCTGCTTGTCACTTTTGATAATAAAAAAGTTAAAACAAACAACTTGCTGTTCATTTTCAATGAGCAACAATTTGTAATTGTTAGGGGATAAGGATAAATTTTGTAATTTTACCAATATAAGGATCAGGCCAGACTTGAAGAGGAGGCCTCTTGGCTGGGTCTGCTCCATCCCTGCCCCTGTAAGGCTGAGCTGGGAGCAAGGTGTCTGCACCCTCCCTCTGTGCGGAGGCTGAGGCGGCCCCTCATCTCTGAGGGGCAACTCCTCAGCTCGATGTTTTAAACGCTCACACGTTCATGTTCCTCTTTTAGCTTTCAGGAAGAGCAAATCTTAGCCACTACAATATTTTGTTTTTATAATAACTTCAACTCAAAGTACCCAGAACATTGGAAGCCTACATGTTGGTCAAGTTCACACAGTTATGCTGTCCACTTAAATTACAATCAAAGCATGGCTTTGCCTTTCACATTCACAAACATTTACACTCGGGTTCCAACCCTTTTCTTGTCTGGTCTCAATGGCGTCCCAGGGTTATTTTCTACCTCGAGGTAGGTAAAATGAACAAGGCTCATTTTGACTTCCCACTTTTACGTGTGCATGTTTAAAACAAACAAACAGCTTATCCTCAGCTTAACACCCAACAACTCCAACATGGCATTTCTCTGTCAACTTTGTCCTAACAGCAAAAAGACCACTGACTGACTTAAAGCGAACGATCAATTGAAAAGAGGATTCTTCTTTTGAGGATGGGGAAGGAAGATAAAACTATGCTGGGGTGCGCACGGCTCTAGGTCACTCATTTGTCCAGGAACCAGCAACAACACACGAGGTGCCCCTGCTGTATCCTCTGAAGGAGGATGTGGCTACTGTTTTAGGCTTTCTATGAAATAAGCACTCGAGGGCAAGGCTGCAGGGAGCCCTTGCAGGGCGCCGCCTGTAAGGGTATGAGCGCCAGGTTCCCTGTAATTAAGAAGCAGCCTGCTTGGTGAAGACAGGGCTGCCACCCCATCTGCCAAGCCCGCGGGAGCTGGCACCGTGCCTCCCTGCCTGCCGCCCTGCTACCCACCTGATCCTTGGAGACCTCCTTTGATGGAGCGTTTATGCCAAGCTTTTCCAGAGGATAGACAATCTGTCGTCGTGGTCGCACGGGAACCAAGTAATGAAGGGCAGATGTCAGGGAGTGGGAGTAAGAGCTCTGGAGCTGAAAGACAACCATCTCTATTTTAGGGGAGAGAATGTCAGAGGCACAGCGCAGATGTCTTCGTGCTGCTCGACAAATACAAAACTCTTAACTCGGCCAAGTCAGAGAGGGGAGGGGAAAAAAATCAGCAAATAAACAAACATACTCTTCGAGCAGAGGAATGAATTGCAGATAATGCCTCACACTAATGAAGATAATTATGAGGGTAATTACTTTACTATCTCTGTGGGAATGACAGATAAACAAGTGGTTTGGTTTATGGGATTTTTCAGTACAAGTATTTCCCCCAGGAGACTATCCCTCTCCACAGTGATCATGAATCAGCTTGATCTGACCCCATTAAGCTGTGTTATCTGAGTCCTGTTAACCTTTGTGTGTTTGGCACAAGACGCTTTGACACACAGAGATGAAAATGCCATCCAGGGGGCAACCTCGCCCAGATGTGAAGGCGCTCCAGTAACTTTACTTGGGCTTTTTTTTAAAAAATAAAATGAGGGTCTCGTGAAAGAACTGGGATGTGGGGAACAGGAGAGGAGGAGCGAATGATTTTGATTTGTAGAACGACTGAACCGTGAACTGCATTTATGCTTGTTGAAATAGATAATACATAATTTGTATAATAATGCTTTAAGTAGTCATTTAATCTAGTTTTTAAAACTTGACAGAGAATGGTGGCTGACATTTATGAAATCTTGGAAATAATAATAATAACACCTCAGGGCCAAGAAATCATTTCAGCCTCAAGGGTAAAACTGTGAAAAGCGAAACTGGCAATGATGTATCTATTTGTTGAATTAGAGTCAGAGAGCAAAGAAGTCTAGCAGAACATTAGCTGTATTTTAATAAATATAATGCTTTGCAGACGATTCATGTACTGTTTTATAAGTAGCCACGAACATATTTTACGAGCTTCTAGAAATGCTTTCTAGAATCTTTAACCACTGCACATCATACCCTGACTTCACATGTTACTGAGCAGCATTACCCAGGAAACCCTGCCCAGGGTGCTGTGTGTGTATGTATATATAATATATATTATATCTGTGATTGTCTATGCCGGTGCTTCTCAGCCTTCCTAATGCAGTGACCCTTTAATACAGTTCCTCGTGTTGTGGAGACCCCCAACCATAAAGTTATCTCATTGCTACCTCATAACTGTAATTTTGCTACTGTTATGGCTCATAAATGTAAACATGTGATATGCAGGATATCTGATATTTGAGCCCCAGGGGGGGTCACAAGCCACGGGCTGAGAACTTCTGGTCTATGTCCTGATGCAGGTCCTCTCATGAGATTAGGAGAGGCCCACACTGCAGTGAGATATAGGCAGATCAATTTTACTGCTAGAAGACTTGGAGCAGAATTTGATAATTCTGACTCAAATGACTTGGGACAGCTTCTTACTCTTGTTTTACAATGAGCATGAGTAAATCAACCAGCAGTGTGACTAAGGAAACCTGTTTCCAAATGTGTTTCCGGTGCCTGACAAGCAGTTTGGTGAGGAGACACAGGTGCAATGTCCAAAATGTCTTTACTACAGATGCAAATGGACTTTGTTCCAACCGGGCATATACCGGCAGCATGGTAAATAGAAACTAAGAATTTAATATCACACCTGCAAGGTCACACAGTTGCTATGCAGTCAAGTGTAAAGTGAAGGAAATTGTTTGGGTCCATGGTTTTCCCGTACAATTTCCACACTGCCCTTCCTTCTTTCCCACAGGCATCCCTCCAGGATGATACCCACGCACAGCCATTACAGGGGTGGGTGCCAATGCACTAAGAAATATTTTGATACGTAAGAGCATCTGAAAAATTCCACTTAGGCCCTCGTGGACATCAAGAAAACCTGACAGTGTCAAGAGTTCTCAGCAGATCATAGAAAGGCCGGAGGCCATGACCAGAACCTGAAGGGACAACGTCTACTCAGCATGGTAGCTGAAACCCATCACCTTGAGAGGACAGACCAAGAGGACCAATGTCATTGACCGTGGGACCAGCTTTCAGAAACCCCCCCTTGGGAACCTGGCTTGAATAGACTTACTTGGGAACAATCAGGAGACAGTAGGTGAAGGTGTCTCCCTACATGCATCAGTGGCTCCTGAGGATATAGTGTGTGAAAGAGAAGGAGGACCCACAGCCTGCATGGCAAATGCATACTCAAAAGCAGGGTAGAGGAGGATGTGGAGCTGAGATGAACATTTGGGGCACACTGGGTATCTATGACCGACCGCATCACTCTATGGAAGTATACCAAGTATAAGGTGGAATATGTAGGTATTCCATATGGCAGAGTTCCATCAGAGCTGTACATCTCCATCTTCCATCCATTCTTTTTATGGAAATGGTCATACACTTTATTTGGGATACGGTGTACAGCGCACCAGTTTTATAGGATGGAACTCTACTCATTTCTAGGGGCTACTTTGTTTCAAGGGACATGATGGGATCATTTTGGCTCTGCACTGTGAGAAACGATGTGCTGTTCCTGTGTCTTACGGTGATTTTTTTTCCTTCAGTTTTCAGCTGCCAATTTGTCAATATGGAAAAAAAAACAGCAAATTCATCTAATTACATTGTTTCTGGTCATTTCAGAAACCAGAAGCCTCTTGGCCGTTCACCACAGTGAAGCAAATGGCCTAGTTGAATATGGCCAGTGGAGACTTGGGTGCACACTACAGTGAGTCATCAGAACAAATAAGATGCAGTTCACAAAGGATGCCACCATGAACGCCCATGTGCCAGCCTCTCACCTTGCCTTCCCGGGTCTGGGGGTACACAGGATAGTAGAGACATGACTTATAGCCTAAGCGGAGGATCTCCTTTAGGAAAAACTTGGTGTAGTGTCGGAAAATGGGGTTCAGGGCAAAATGGTTCAAGCGCCCATGTTCTTCCTGCTGGTGGTGGCTGAAGTAGATGAAGTCCTCAATGTTATAATGAGATCGTATGTACTCTATATCCTAGAGGAGAGGCAGAGCAAGGATATTTTAAGCAAATTATATGCATTGGGTGTTGAGATAAACAGCTATTCTAAAGTCACTTGAGGTGGGGCTAAGAATGGTTTACTTGGCAAGGTTCTTGTCACGAAAGCATAAGAACCCGGGTTGATTCCCCCCAGATCTCACACAAACAAGCCTGGAGTGGTAGTGTGTGCTTCAGTCACAGGGCTGAGGAGATGGAGACAGGAGGACTCCTAGAGCTCTCTAGCCAGCCTACCTAGCTTCTCAGAATATAGCAGGCCAACGGCAGACCCTTTCTCAGAAAACAAGGAGGACTGTTCCTAAGAAATAACATCCGAGGCTGTCCTTCCACACACATGCGCATACATATGCAACCACAAGGACAACAAGTAAACACACACACACACACACACACATACATATACACACACTTTTTAAAAAATTGCTTCAAGAGCAATACTGAGAAATATGTTTGTCACTTCCATTATTCATCATCTTCTCTTTAATTCTATTTTCTAGGGGTTGAACTAAATGAGAGTCTTGAGCATGTATGGCAAGTCCTCTACCCCTGAGCTACTTCCGCAGCCCTTGGTTATTGAGATAGGGTCTCCTAGGTAGCTTAGGTTCACCTTGAACTCACCACGTATCCAAGGTCAGCCTCCTGCTGCTGGAAGTACAGGTAGACGCACACCACCACTCTTGGCTTACACATTCTTTTAAAGCACAAAGCATGGGCTTGTTGTGATCTGGCTGTGCAAGATGGCAGTGGTGGCTTGAAAGAAGATGGTCCCCATAGCTCCATACGGAGTGGCTTTTGTTGAAGGAGGTTTGTGACTAGGGCGTGGGCTTTGAGTTCTCATAAAGCTCAAGCCAGTTCATCTCCTGTTGCCTGCTGATCCTGATGTAGAACCCTCAGTTCCTTCTCCAGCACCGTGTCTGCCTGCGTGCCACCATGCTCCCCACCGTAATGATAATGGACTAGACCTCTGAAACTGTAAGCCAGCCCCAGTGAAATGTTTTCCTTTATAAGAGTTGACATTGTCATGTTGTCTCTTCACGGCAATAAAACCCTAAGGCAATGGCTAAGTGGATTTGTTCCTTATGCCTTTGGTTACTGTCACCATGGCGAGCCTTGGGCGCCTGGTCAGGTGCAGCAGAGCAGAGCAGTCCCAGAACACTTCTGAGCACTAGGAACACCAGTGAGCCAGCACAAGTGACTGGGCACAGGTTATTCAAGAGCCAGTCAGTAGACAGACTCACCAGTGTCCTGGTTGTGTTACTGATCACCTGCTAGTGTAGAAATGTCCCATTTCAGAGTCGGACCTGTTGGCACATGAGAGGGCTGCCAAGAAAGGGCCCAAGCAGAACATTATGCAATAGGAGGTAATTTAAGGGATTCAGGAGTATTCACATGCAGTGGGGAGACCTGGGTACACTGCTCCTGTTCCAGGGGGCTTTGGTCTCCCCTCACTATGGTGGAGTCAGGGCTCATGCATGCTGCAGTCTGGCCTCCTTCGCCTCTCTCTGGTACATGCTATTGAGAGCAGAGAAGGGAGGCGGATAATCCAAAGTGAATGTGACTGTCCTTGATGGCAGGAAAATTAAATTTTAACAAATATGGCCTGCAAGACTCTACTGTAAACCCATGGATGGAAAAACACAGTTTCAAGAGCAGAGACTGCAGCAAGCTCATAACAGCCATCATTTTTATTCTCTCCCCAAATCCCTTGACTTAACCAGACAAAATTTTCTAAATAATAATGGGTGGAAGGGAGGCCAAATGTAAGGCAGTGTTACCTTGAAAGAAAAACGGTGGCTTGGTTAAACCTTTACCACCTTGGTCCACACTGGGGTCCCTGCCTGCCTGCTGCTACTACATTCAAGTATTCAAGAGGAAGTCAAGGAAGGCCTGCCCACCTCCTAACAGGACATGGGGGCAGCCCTGCGAGCAGTGCAGGGAGGAAGTAGAGAACGACAGCCATACTGGCCACCCAACATGGCTATTTAATCTTTCATTCACGACACAGACAGCCTTGTGAGGACAGCAATGTGACAACTACAGGGGAGAAACGCATGGCTTGCTACAGTGAGGAAGGGGTAATCAGGAGGACAGGGGAGAATTTTTAAAACTGAATATAATGCTATCACAGTTTCCCAAGAGAAATCTTGCTGATAATGTAATTGGATATACAGAACAAACTGTAAGTGAACAAGGGGAAGACTTGGAAGTTAAATCTAGGGACTCTGAGATACAGGTTTCAATGAAGACCTGGATAGCATTAAAATCCTGGTTAGAGACTAAATCAGAGATTCAGAGAACTAATGTTAAGGAAATAGCTCCAGGTGATGAGCAATAAGTACATTGATCAGTTGGCCTGCCTGTCATTCCTACTAGCAAGAAACACTGAAGGATCGATTTAAAAGATCCCAAACCCACCTAAGAGACTGAAGGAAACGGAAGGCAAGAAAGGATTGGTAGAAGAATGCTTCCCCCAGAGGGAAAAAGTAAGTACTCAGGATTTCCATGCCGAGCAAACAGCAAGCAACCCTCCAATACCAAACCGAAACACCTCTCCAAAAGCAAAACAAATGGACACGAACTCTCAAAAAGACTCAAGAAAGACCAAACCAATCCACTTGTGTTCTCAGAGGATTAGGGATGGGTTTGTCCTCTAGCTACATTTACTCAGTGGCACTGAATATGCTGGACAGTGACAGTGCACACAAGCACTCTGAAGGTAAACACCTGGAGAATTTTATACACTATCAAATGGATATCTAATATGAGGACAAGATGGGTAGACAGATAAGCCATCATCCAAAAGCAGCAACTCGGACACACTGAATCAGAGAAACAAATCTGAATCAGAGAATCAGAGAAACAAATGCACAGAAAAACAAATGAATAAGCCCTGATAGACATCCCGGAAAGTCCAAAACCCATCAAGAAAATTTTAATACCTATCCATCAAAGAAAACATCAGTAATCAAAAAGTAGAAGACTTCCTTAACTTGGTATCTCCTTGATACCTACAAACGTGTTAAATGAAGAAAAATATTGAATTATACCATTACAATCTAGACAACTAAAAAAAGTAGCCTTCATTAGCAATGCCATCTAACGTTGCTCTATTCATGCAGTAACATTGAAAAAAGAAAAGAAGAGAAGAGAAGAGAAGAGAAGAGAAGAGAAAAGAAAAGAAAAGAAAAGAAAAGAAAAGAAAAGAAAAGAAAAGAAAAGAAAAGAAAAGAAAAGAAAAGAAAAGAAATCAGACACAAAGCCAGGCATAGCGGTCACGGTTGTAATCTCAGCAATTGGGTGGGGAGTTCAAGTTCATGCTTGACTCCATGGCAAGTGTGAGGCTGGCATTAGGCTTCGGGAGATGGGGAGAGTGACCGAAGCAGAACAGCCACCACGGTGACTTTCTACAAACTCCCCCCAGCTCTGTCTCTGACAGGCGTAGTACACGCCTTTCAGTCTGATCATGGCCTCTAACTGCTCTCAGCAATGGAATGGCTTGAAATTGATATTGTGCCTGGGGCCTGCAGGATGATCAATTTTTGAATTCTCAGAGTGAAAAGGAGACTTTAGAAGGCTAATTGGATACAAGATCAGAATACAAAAATCCATGGTCTTCCTATATTCTAAAATAAACATTTACAAGGTACAACAAGAGGTATGTATGTACATTATAAAGAAAAAAATTATAAACTACATAGAAAAAAATCATAAATGTCCTAGAGTATATTGGGAAAGGGTGACAGCAGGAGACAGATGGCATGTTCAAATTAAGATAATTGGAGGTAGGCTCAACAAAGGGAGTATTTACAGAGACGGGAAGGTGTGGGGAAATTAGCAGGGACGGTGAGAGAGCAACTGAAAGCTATTAGTGGCTTCAGTGGGTGGAGTAGGTGGAAGACTGGTCACAGGAATCCACAAAGAGAGCATCCTGGAGACAAGGCCAGTGGGCTCAGTATGGTCCCAGCCTGATGTAGACACCATGGCCTCACTGTCCTCCATCTTCCTGTCAAGGCCTCTCTTTGGTCAAACCCAACAGAAGGCCAAAGGGCAAAGGCATGCATTGCTGTCAGTTCAGTCGCACTCACAGGAACCAAGTAAAAGGGAAGAAGGTAGCCAGTAGGCTTGTGGGGCACTTAAGTGTCCGGCTGCATTAATTCATTTCCATTACTATTTAAAATAGGAAAAAAACTATCCAAGGTTCAGTATATTTCATGTGTGTGTGTGAGTGCATATACATTCATGCATACATACATATACATACATGCATACATACATATGTACATACATACATATGTACATACATACGTAAAGAGGTTTATTTAGTCCAATGTTTTGGAGACTGGAAGTGCACCATGTTGGTCTGGACTCTGGTAAAGGCCTCTAGGCCGAGTGCATGATGGCAAAAATATGTGTGTGTGTGTGTGTGTGTGTGTGTGTGTGTGTGTGTGAGAGAGAGAGAGAGAGAGAGAGAGAGAGAGAGAGAGAGTTGCATAAGATGGGAAAGGAGAGACGGAGCTTTCTATAACAATTCACTTTTCTGTAACTCACTGGGATCTCGCTGTACCCCAATGACCCATCGACTTCCCACCACTTAACGCAGTCATACTGGGAAGAGCTTCCAAGCATGGATCTCAAGGGGACACATTTAAATTGTCTTCTGATGGTACCACTGACCCAAAAGCATCCATGAAAAGAGAATTGCCAAAGAACCTGACAACACAGAAAGCAAGATTGCTGAGAGGAAAATCAATTTTATAAAATCCACACAGGCATAGATATTTCGTGGTAAATATTAGAAAGTTTACCCAAAGGGAGACATGTCCAAGAAAATTTCAAAAAAAAAAAAAAAAAGAGGCAAATGAATGCTGGTCATGGTGATAGACCTGTAATCCCAGAACTTGGGAGTTGGAGGCCAGAGGACCAAGAGTTCAAAATCACATTTGATTACATCACAAGATAGCAAATACAAGGCTAGCCTATAGTTGTAGCAGTAATCCTATGGAGACAGCAGTGGGACTGATTATTATTATTATTTATTATTTATTATTTATTATTATTATTATCTGATGGTCATAGATTATTAGATTTGTAAGAATGAGAATCTTTTCATATTTGTAGTATTCTAAATGTGTGTGTTTTGTGTTCTGTTTGTTTTTTGATGACAGGGTATTACTATGTAGCCCTGGCTATCCTAAAATCACTATGTAGACTAGGCTAGCCTTGAACTCAGAGGTCCACCTTCTTCTGCTGCTTCCCAAGTGTTTGGATTATAGGCATGTGCCACTACACCCAGAAATTCCAAACATTTTTAAACTTGAGAGAGAGAGAGAGAGAGAGAGAGAGAGAGAGAGAGAGAGAGAGAGAGAGAGAGGTGAAAGGGTGCCAAGGGGAAGACATGTTGGTGACCATGTATTTCAGGGAAAGATTCATTCCTTTTAAGTAATAGCAATAATGCTTCAAAGAGGCACGACGTGCTGGCTGGTTCATGATTTAAAAAGTTACAACCAAGCAAGTTAATGGCGGCTTCAGAACTTACCATTTCTTTTCTGATCACTGCAATGCCAACTATTTGATCTGCAACTTCCGCTACGAACACCTGCAGTGCTGTTCCATCCTGCAAAGGTAAGAGTGAGTTTCATTAAGACCCGGGAAAGCATCGCTATGGAGGTCTCTGAAATCAGTCTCTAGTGCTGTGAACTCGCCAGCCGTGGTTGCAGTAACCACAGTAACAGAATCAACACTCGCTCAAATGTTTAATAGCCTTAGATTGGTGTAACTCATTTTATTTGTGTGAAGGTTATGACTATACTTATGCTTGCATGCCTGGTGCCTGTGGAGGTCAGAAGAGGCTATTGGGTGTTCGGGAACTGGAGCTACAGATGGTTGGGAGCCACCATGTGGATGCTGGGAACTGAGCCCAGTTCTCTTGAAGAGCAACAAGTCTCCAGCCCCCTCACTAAAATTTTTGTCTTAGAGAACACTCCTTCAAGTTTATTAGATCGACCTTAGAAGGGAGAACCTGAGATCACACTGAGGGGCCAGAAGGGAAGAGGCTACCAAGATAAGAAACTGAGAAAGGCCAAAGCATGATGGGTGTGATGGAGGAAGTGTCTCCCTGGTGACTTAATATTAACTTTAAAAGATTTGTTTTATTTTCTTTTTTAAGAGCCATTATTCCCTACTTCTCCAAATGACCTCAGCAGCAGAATGAAGAGATAGTTGATATATTCATGTGGTGAAATGATTCTGTATTATGATTCTGTCATAATACAGACAAATCTCACAAACATATTGCTAAGAAGAGGAACTCTATAGCAGGAAAGAAGACTGGGACGGCTTCTCTTACAGAAAGCTTCGAAGTAGGTAGGACTAGTTCTGAATTTGGAAGCAAAGGTATATTAACCGGGGAGAGTTTCTGAATGGAGGTGTGAGGAACCAGGGACCAGTGGTGGCCTGTCTCTTTAAAATGGCAAATCCTACTTACATAGTAGTAAATTATAATTTACTACCGTGAATTGCAAAACATACTAAACTGTTTCTTGGTCATAGTTTTGATTTTAAAAAATGTTTCAAAATAAAGCATATTAGAGAAGTTTTAGTTTCTCCAACCTCTTGGCTAACTGCACAGCTGGCCAAGTCACATGGCAACGTCCTTAAGGCCTCAGTATTAGCACGTAAACTGACACCAGCCTCTGTTAGCATGTGGACTGACACTGGCCTGATATTTCCCACAGCTCATATTTAGGTTCTTATGCTAAAGAAGACCAAACGTTGACCACAGAGGATCATCCTTTTATCTAGTCCTTGAAACCTCAAGCCAGCTCAACAGAAGGTCCTGACTAGGTTCACCACCTAACAACTAAAATGGAGCTCCGTTAACCTAAGGCTGGTACTCACTGCTCCTGGGGTGGACATCAGATACTATGGATTCCTAAACTATCCTTCCATGATGATAGTCAGATGTGCCAGCTTCTCACCTTACCTCAGCTGCTCCACCCCTCATCCCCACAGATTCTCCAAGGATGTTCAATGAGGCTCCACGGCTGAATCTTTGTGCATCATGATGGTCCCTTGCAACCATGAAAACGAAGCTCCGGCAGGGGCTAGCGGTACTTACAGGGTCTCTGCCAGCCTCGTTGTACTGGGCTAAATCATCCAGTATCTTTGTACTCAGCAGGAGGGTGCTGACAAGCTTTTCAACACCAGCAGTATCCAGAAACTTGGCTAATCTTATCGTAATGGACCTGGTCAAGAACAGAAATAGGTTTTTGGTTACAGTACTAAACTAATATCACACTTGGAAAAGATGATAACTGGCAACTGGTTATAAAAATAACTCACTTCATTCTAAAGATCCTTGAAAATATACAAAAAAAAGAACAAAGAATATGATAAAAGTCACAGGTAGGACGAAACAACCATAACACAAAGTTACGTGTAAGTATCGATAATCTAAATACATACAATTTAATGCATATAATTTAAAATGCTCCACACACTTTACTTCCCATCGCATACCTCTGTATGCTAAAATCCGTCTCCCACATTTTTAAACTTTAAAATGTGATCATTATCATCCCCCCATTTCCTTTCCCCACCCCCACCCCTTCTATCTGCCTCTACGCATATACATACTTGCTCCCTCTCAAATCAACGACCTCTTCTTTGTTGTTATTACACATATGTATAAATGCACTGATGTATGCATATAGCGTGCTGAGTCCATTCAGTGTTATTTGTATGTGTATCATCATTTCAGGGATGACCACTTGAGACTGGATAACCAATCAGGGGGCTTATCCGTGGGAGAGGCTAATCCTCTCTTCTCAGCCATGGTTAGTCACCTGTAGTTCTTTGTCTAGAGGTGAGACCCCCTGAGATTGCCCCCTTCCACAGTAGCCTGGCCATCAGTGTCGTCACTGTTCAGGTCTTGTTTCAGCAGCCATATGGTTGAGGTCCACGGATGTGGCATGCCTGTCATCTCTAGAAAACACATACTCACAGCAGGCTTTCTGGTCCTCTGGTTCTTACAACCGCTCCCAAAATTTTACAAATGTTTACAATGAGAAATTAAGTCACTGGGGTTGGCCTTGTGTGCATGCTCCCTATAAAGCAGCCCAGAGCTGTGTGTTATCAAAGGCCTCACCGTTAGCGTTTAATTCACCATTTTAGAACTCTTACAGGTTTCATCTGGGGCTGGAGAGATGGCTCAATGGTTAAGAGCACTGACTGCTCTTTCAGAGGTCCTGAGTTCAATTCCCACACCATCTATAATGGGACCGGATGCCTTCTTCTGGTGTGTCTGAAGACAGCAACAAATTAATCTTCATTTTAAAAGAAGTTTCATCTGTAATTTTGTGTCTATAATTTTGTGTCTGCAACTTTGTGACTTTAGGTGAAGTTTAGTGAGACAAAAGAGCATGTCTGTGGGTTCAGAGCCAAGTATGAGTACTTGGTTTCCACTTCCTTCTGTCTGTTCATGAGCCTTCTACCCGTTTCCTACCTCACTACCCCATCCTCACTGGTGCCTCCCTCTGTAAATGGTGACAACAGGACCTTGGACCCTGGTTGGAGAATCATGTGAAGAGTGCAGCAAAGATGGGATAAAAACCAAACCATCTCCTACCTGAAGTGAGGTGTGAGGAGTTGGCATGGAGAGAGCTGAAGAGCAGGTAGGTGATTTGTGGCATCTCTGGTCATAGCAACGGGGTGACTGTTCCCACCCTCGGTAAACAGAGCCATGGTGCACACAGCTGGTGAGTTCGTGAGCGTTGCTCATGCTGCTCAAGGGTTTTCAGTATATCCTGGGACCGAGGCTTCAAGCCCTTTCAGGATGAAGGTGCCAAGGGCTGGAGCAGTCATCCCACAGAAAGAGGAAACTAGCTTCTCCACATCAAGCCAGAGTTCCATATTTCCGTTTTGTCATGGGTCCCGTGTGCTATATCGCTGGCCTGACACCACATACTCTCCACTCATCAGGGTTTTGTTACTAAATAGAACAGTGTTATTCCTCTTTTTATTTTATTTTATTTATTTTATTTTTATTTTTGAGACAGGGTTTCTCTGTGCAGTCCTGGCTGTCCTGGGACTCACTCTGTAGACCAGGCTGTATTTTTATTTTTAAATTTGATATTTTCTTTATTTACATTTCTTTCCTAGTTTCCCCTCTGAAAACCCCCTATCCTCTCCCCACTGCCCCTGCTCCCCCAACCCTGGTCCAGGCATTCCCTTCTCTTAATAACAAATGGTTCTAACCTATTTAACTCCTGATTGCTTAATATCTGTGCTTAAGTTAATGCGTGGTTACACATTATAAACAAAACGGCTTATTCACAAAGATGTATATGTATAAAATTAACTGGTTAAAAACCTGATCAATTAATATCACCTCAATAATAATTTTACGTAATCTTTAAGATAAAGATGAGAACTTGGCTTTGATATGGACAGATTGCATCAGAATCTAGTTCTGATCGAGATATAACTGTTAGAAACAAAGACCAAATGTATTAGGGAAATAGAAGAAATGGTAAAAAAATGTCCTACAAAATGTCCATAGCACCTTGGTTACAATACTTCAAAGGAGAAAACAATCCGAATATGTCATATGTCATATGCACATAATGGAATACTATTCAGCCACAAAAGGAAATGGCGTGACAAGGCATGTTACTTGTGAGAAAAGCTATGTATAGAACACCATAATTATGTCATTATGTTTCTATGAAACATCCAGACTGGGCAAATTTATAGAGATAGAAAGGAAACTGTTCAGCTGTGGAAACAAGGTAATCAGAGGTGACTAGTCAATGTGGGTTGGCTCAGAGGTGACAAGAAATTGATGAATGTACATCATCATCGTATATATATGTAATATATATATATAATATATATATAGTAAGAACCACTGAATTATACTATTTAGTGGGAATATTACATTATATTACATCTCAATGAGCCATTATTATATGTGTTATGTGGCCTATATGCATACATGCATAAAATATCAGAGAAAGCTGAAAAGGAGAAATCAGGAATGGCAATGGCACCTGACAGTCAAACAAACTGATGTGGTTAATTATCAGAGTTGATGGCTGAAGTTGCTGTAAGAAGAAAGAAGCTTTATTTGATAAAGTAAGATCTCATCACAAAGAACACCATCAAGTCACCATGCATCTACGAATGCAGCTTCAGGTTAAGTGAAACTTGATAGAAATCGATGTGATAACTGTGCAACATTTGGACAAGCTTATTCTGAAGGATGCTACTGCCCCACCATGAACAAACTTGGCATCAGTACCCCCTTGCCTATCGGAATGGATGGCAGCTCCACACTCCAGCAGCTCAGGCACAAACCACCCGCTTCCTCTTGTTCTTGCATGCCCCTCTCATCTCAGCCAAACATCAGATGGGCTGTGCCTTCAAAATACACCTTAATCCAATCACACCCTGCAATCTCCATTGCTCACCCTGGCTAGCACTACTCCACAGCTGTGAGGTTACAACAGCAGCCCCATGCTCCATGCTCACGTGACTCTCCCAGTAAGGGGGAGTCCACCACCTTCCATGCACAAGGCCCTTCTCAGAATACTGTTTACCAGTGTATAAGAGGCGGAGAATCACAATGGGGGACATTAAAGGGATGTGATTCAGCAATGGTCCGTTGACTGCCACAATTCTATGTATTGATGTGCATAAGCAATGAGTGACAACCACGGATATCTGAAGTCCTCAGCTTTGCAGGAAAAAATCGGGAGGAAGCAGCAGGGGCTGCTGACACTCGTGTGGGCTGTTGCCTACTTGCATAAGGGAAGGAGATGCTCCACTTCAAGTACAGCTCTGTGATTTTTTCACCTACACTCTGTCTGCTGGCCCTTGGTAAGAACTTCGGTTATCTCTCCCACTGCCCTGAGTGACAAGCGAAGACTGTAACCACCGCCTCCTCTCCCGTGCCTTTTCTTCACAGTCTCTCTGGATCTTTTATTTCCAGCCTAGCCCCGCATTATGAGCTTCGTTCTTCCCCTGTGTTACCTTTCAGACCCCATGTTAGTCCCCCCAAACTCAGTCAGTGTGTACCCTCTCCATCTCTCACCCGACACCTTCACCTCCCAAACCCAGGGACTCTCTGGACCTACCTGGGTACCAGTGGTGCACACAAACTTCACTGAATAAGCTATACTGCCTGACTATGATCCCTCGCAACCCCCCCCCCAGCCGCCCTATTCCTCTCCAGGCTCTTCCTCCCTTCTGTTGGTTTTGTGTACCAATTCTATTGACTGTGTATCATCCCTGTCAAAATGAAACTTCAAAGACAAAGCTCCTGTCTTTGCTGCAGCCCCATGGCAAGAGCAGCTCCCAGTGGACAGACACCGTCAAGGGAATGAATTATGTAGCCTGTGTGCAAACTGCCCAAGCTTCGCATGTGTATGACATGTCTTTTTGTGTATGATAAGTGCTACAATTGAGTTTTATGCGTGTACTGGGAGCTGGGGAGGTAAATGAATATGGATGCTGTCTTACTTAGAGTTTCTACTTATGTGATGAAACACCATGACCAAAAGCAACTCCAGGAAGGAAGGTTTTATTCGGCTTGGGCTTCCACATCACTGTTCATCATTGAAAGAAGTCAGGACAAGACCTTAAGTAGGGCAAGAACCTGGAGATAGGAGCTGATGCAGCAGCCATGGAGGAGTGCTGTTTTGTGCCTTGTTCTTTATGGCTTATGCAGCCTTCTTTCTTATAAGAGACCAGGACCACCAGTGTAAGGTGGCACCACCCACCCTGGATTGGGCTCTATACAGGCTTGCCAGCAGCCTGATCTTACAAGGCATGTTCTCCATTGATGCTCCACTCTCTCTGATGACTCTATCTTGTGTTGAGTTGACATAAAACTGGCCAGCACAAATACCTTCCACAAGCTCAGAGCTCAGACTACAGCATGGTCTACTTTGGAAGCCAGGGTTTCTCCTAGCCTACAGTGATACAGAATAAGCGCCTGGTGGGACTTGGAACTGTTTTTTCCTAAGTGTCACAAAACACAAGCATCATTTGTCTCCTCTGGTCACAGAAATCTAACCAGGTGACACAGCAATTTAGGATTATATCACAAAGCTCATGTATCTGTTATTTATATTCAGCAAAGAGGAACATTTGAGACTCTTCCTACGTTCCTAGAACTTCAGCATGAGGAGGAATGGGCAATAGAACCTGCCACTTAACGCTACCCTGTCCAACACAAGACTTGAAACACGGCTACTGGGATTTCACAGGTGTGTAACTGCCAGTTGAGTGTGGATGTGCTAGTTCAAACGAGATTTAGTTCTACCTGGCTTAAGTTTTTACATTAATGTACCTATTAGAAAAATTAAAATTACAAATATGCTCAGTGTATTTTTTGTGAATGGAGCTATTCCGTATGTCTCTGAGGGCTCCCTCCCTCCCCCTCCCCCTGTCCCCCCATCTGTGTGTGTGTGGGGGGGTAACAGATGCATGTTCAAGCATATGCTGAGGCCAAATAGTATTCTTGGGTGTTATCCTCAGGCCCCACTGACCTCCTTCCAGACTGCCTGGGTCTCTCCTTGTCACGGAGCTCATGGATTAGGCTACTCTGGTTGACTTTTATAAGCCTCTGGGTCCAGCTCTCTCTGCCTCCCTGGTACTGGGTACTGGGGTCATTTTACTTGGGTTCTGTGGATTTAACCCAGGCTCTTGGGCTTTCCTAAGGAGCACTTTATTGACCGCTGTTTCCCCAGTCCCTGGGAGCTGTTTTACACAAGTCATTAACTCAGAAAAAAAAAAAAAAAAAAAAAAAAGAGGAGAAGGAGGCGGAAGAGAAGAGGGGAGAAGGGGAAGAAGATTAAGGAGAGGAAAAGGAGGGGAGGGAGAGGGGTACACAATACTTATACACACTTTATTCAGAAGGCTGAAATTAAGCTCGGGAGTTCCAGGCCAGCATAGGCTAGTAATGAGAACCTATCTCAAAGCAAAACAATAAGCAGAGATGGATTTAGTGCACAGGGGACTCCTTGTTACTTCTGCCTCTGGTTCTAGCAACAGCAGGTGGACTATTTGTTTTGGCTTTAACTGGGATGGGATAAGAGGACCTGCAGTAAGGAAAGACAAATGTGGCATGGGTACACATCCTCATTGCTCTGGACAAAAACTGACAGGAGCATTTAGAAGGATCTGAAGGGACAAAAATGGAGAAGAGCCTGAGGAAAAGGAGGTCCACATTGGGATCCAGCTCAAGGGGAGGCTCCAAGGCCTGACACTACTACTGATGCTATCATGTACTTACAGACAGAAGCCTAGCATGGCTGCCCTCTGAGAATTCTAACAAGCAGCTGAAAGATTCAGATATAGATACTAACACTCAACCAATGGACAGAAGCTGATGACCCCTGTGGTTGAATTAGGGAAAAGCTGGAAGAAGCTGAGGAGGAGGGCCACTCTGTACGAGGACTAGCAGTCTCATATAACCTGGACCCCTGAGATCTCCCAGACACCGAGCCACCAAACAGACAGACAGCATACACCAGTTGATAGGAGCCCCCCACACACACACACCTTACATACACAGCAGAGGACTGCCGGGTCTGGCCCCAGTGAGAGAAGATGCATCTAAACCTCAAGATGCTTGAGGCCCCAGGGAGTGGGGAGGCCTGGTGGGGTGGGGTGAGGTGGAGACACACTTTCTTGGATGTGGGGGAGGAAGTATGGGATAAGGAGTAGTCAGAGAGTGAACTGGGAGGGGGATAACGACTGGACTGGGAAAAAAGATTAAAGAATAAAAAAAGAAAGGAAAAGAAAAGAAAAGAAGAGAGAAGAAAAGAAAAGAAGAGAAAAGAAGAGAAAATTGACTAACCTCCCAATTAAAATGTATTTGCCTAAAACTCAATTGTTAAACTGACATTACTAAGAAGGGTTAATTCATTCACCCTAGTCACAAATAACCGGTTCTGAAACCTGGAGTGTCCCCAGGGTGGCCAGGTGCTGGGACCCCATTGGGGGGAAAAGGTTGGCTCATGATTCCTGCTTCCATTGGATTGACCCTGTATTGATTCCAGAACCACAATCAGAGAAATAAACCAAAAATCCCTTAAAAGTTTATAGTGCATGGACCATGAAATATGATGGTCTTTATGTTTTAGCTATGGAAAGCCCCAAGGAAAATCAGGCTATTTTGAAAGAACTCTTATAAATGCTTGGGGGGAAAGGTAGAAAGGAAGTAAAGGGAGGGGGAGTATGCTTTGTTTATATAAATATGTGCAATCACGATATATATGATGTATCATATACATTCTCCAAATGGAGACAGCAGGTGCTGTCCAGTTACCAAGCAGCTATCTTTACTTCTTGCCATATCCTTAGATAAATCATAAAGAGTAAACATATTCATTGTAAAAAAAAAAAGATACTAAGACTTGTATAATACAAACTCTGATTCTATTGATAAATATTTAAACACACAAAATCCGCTCTCATATCTGCACATCGCCTTGGGGCATGGCAGGACTGCAGATGGTAGTGGCTCAGTGAATGTTTCTGAATACCAGTCTACCTTCCTCTCCCCCCTACATGCTCCTAGAAGTTTCTAACCTTCTCTTGTTACAGTCACTACTGAAGGCCTATTCTTTCAGTCCTGCTGGGTATAAGTCAGAAAGAGAACACTCCAGTGGCTCTGTTCCCTTCTGTTTCTGTCATGCACAGCCTTCCTAGAAGCAAATGTACACTTGGTGACCCCATAATGACTCAGCTAATCTTTTCTTACAGACTCGAGCACAATTCTTAAGGCACCCTAAACCAAAGTGGGAGATTAGCTGTCCCTTTTCCTTGCCTAGGCACAGGGCTCTCAGCGGGCACGTTCTCTGCAGAAATCCTGCTTTCTAGCCCTTCCCACCATTTCTCTCCTTCAATGTGTGAACTCTCAGGGCCAGTGAAGAAAGGATGAAGCCGTTGCCCACTGGCTCTTCTTGGACCTTATAATTTTTCAGTCTTGGTAATCTACTTAACCACAAGATGTTTTATTCATTTCCTAAAAAAGCAAAACAAAAATTAAAACAACAACAAAATGCCCACTGAGTCTGGGCTTCAAGGTCAGAATTTGAGGTTTTCCGTCTGATTGCACACATAATAAAATAACAAATGACACGTGAAAAGTAAGAGGAAAAACTTGCCACGTGTCTCTGTAAACCCAACGCCTTTAGAAACCACACGTTTGTGTATCTTTCCTGATACTGTCTCACAGAAAACTAGACAATTTTGACGCCAGTCAAGGGACATAAAGCTAGAAAGAAGAATGTATGGCAAGTGTAGTCATCACACAATCTACCCATCAGGACTAGTGTGAACCAAACACAATCGAGAAGGCAACCTTGCCCTAGACAAAACCATGGTCTCGAAGAATGAAGTTTCTATTCATTCTGTTCAGAGAGGCCTACTGAGGGCCTAAGGAACCAAGGACAGATTTGATCTCACCACAGACTGGCCGTGGCAACATGAGCCTGAAATGAGTAAGACAGTGATATCATAGAGGGGGAGAAAATGGTAACAAAGTATGTGTGAGCCACTCACAAAAGCAAATCAAACAAATATATTAAAGGCGAGATCACTCAGAGGCTGACTAGCGAAGCCCATCTTTATTTCCTGAGTAATGTTGACAAGGGTTGTGTGACCTAGCCAAGAAGTTAAATATTTCTAGCACAGTAAATATTAGTTGGATGAGTAAGACTGACATGTCTTCCTACAAAGGAAAAATGTCAAATTTCAGAAAGGTAAGGCTTGGGAGGATAGCAAAAGGGAATGAGCTACCAGTTCCACTAAATGTGACTTCCATTAATGACTGAACAAGAAGAGAGACCAAGAAGAATGGGCAAATCAGGGAACGTGGGAAAGCAATCTGTTAGCTGACATCAAACCCAGTGCTACCTTTGGGAACATCTTAGCGATTAATATACAAATGAAATGTTCTCCTTTTAAGACCCCAGTAGTTACTACAAGAGAAAGAGAGAGGAGAGGAGAGGAGAGGAGAGGAGAGGAGAGGAGAGGAGAGGAGAGGAGAGGAGAGGAGAGGAGAGGAGAGGAGAGGAGAGGAGAGGAGAGGAGAGGAGAGGAGAGGAGAGGAGAGGGAGAGGAGAGGGAGAGGAGAGGGAAAGGAGAGGGAGAGGAGAGGGAGAGGAGAGGGAGAGGAGAGGGAGAGGAGAGGGAGAGGAGAGGGAGAGGAGAGGGAGAGTAGAGGGAGAGGGAGAGGAGAGGGAGAGGAGAGGAGAGGAGAGGAGAGGAGAGGAGAGGGAGAGGAGAGGGAGAGGAGAGGGAAAGGAGAGGGAGAGGAGAGGGAGAGGAGAGGGAGAGGAGAGGGAGAGGAGAGGGAGAGGAGAGGGAGAGGAGAGGGAGAGTAGAGGGAGAGGGAGAGGAGAGGGAGAGGAGAGGAGAGGAGAGGAGAGGAGAGGAGAGGAGAGGAGAGGAAAGAGAGAGACTGAGATCTGTTGACAGAAGAAGTAGCCCTCACTAACAATCAGATGAGTTATCTGTCTCTGTGCTCACCAGCATGGCCAGAGGGCAGATGACAGGCACAAATATAATTTCCCAAGGGAAGAAGAAGGAAATTAGGTAGGGGACCAGAACATGAGGTCATGAAATTTAAAGTAACCCCAACATAAAAGCAGGAGCCATCCATCCCAATGTCACGAGAAGTGAAGCAGAAACTAGAAGGATGTTATATATTTAAAAACCATGGTATAAAAAAAGAACCTGTCAGGGACGAACACCCTTGCCATGCCCATGCAGCCCCCTCCGTTTTCCTGCCATGCTTTGCTTGAGGCCACCTCTCCCGTACACCTTGTGGAGGTGCAAGTTCCCTCCTACTCAGCTCTTAACCACCTGCTGTACCCTTCCCCGTGCCTCTCATGTACCATGATCTAGCTCATCTCTTTCCCTTATTGGCATCTTTCTCCTCTAGCCAGAATGCAGACCCCATGGGGGCTGGGACTTCTGTCTGTGTGGGTCACTTATGTTCCCCCCGAACATGAACTGGCACAAGAGCACAGTTGATGTTGCTCCATTAGATGATGTTGTTCCATTAGATGAATGAGGAACTCCACAGTGGAGCAAGCCTCTGGGAAAGAAGGCACACAATTGACAAGTACCTTCAGGCTGTGGTACTATATAGATGTCAGCCCCAAATGTAACAGTCATGCCAAGGCCATAAGAGCCAGTTCCCGGTGGAGCAGGCACAGGAGAGGCCACCACAGAAGAAAGGAAAGAAACAAATGGTCTTCAAAACACAAACTTTGAAGTCCCGCCTGTCTCTAGACCTCCTGCGTACAGAGTCAATCAAAGGCAGAAGCGCTTCCTGAATTGGCCTTTATTTTATTTCTAAGTGAAAATGTTCATATAGTTAGTGGAAACTTTGAACTTTAACTGATAGTTGGATAACCAAATTCGAGTTTTCTATTACAGAAATAACACGTGTCTATAATTTGTTTTAAATCAAACTGAACTAAGCAACATGAGTAAAAGGAAGGAAGAAAAGAGCTGAATAAAAACCTCACCAGAGAGGTCACTGAGTGAAGGGTAAGCATTTGAAACACATTAGCACAAAATCACTCAGTGGCACCCATCACTAAGGAACTGAGCACACAGCACCAAAGGAGTTACTAGGAAACTGCTACAATGTCCAAATCCAAACCACCTAGAACAGTAGAGGTTGGCAGGGCATAAAACAGTTGCTGGTGGTGTTGCAAAAGGCCACTTTTTGAGAGTTGTGTATAAAAGTAAACTACACTGTAACCATAGCTACTGGCAACTCCACTCTCTGTGGCCAAATAGGCGGGAAACTTTAGTCCACATAAAACCTTGCATGTGAATGTGGTAGCATCTTTGTTCACGATGATCTAAACTTTGAAATAGCCAAGATGTTCCTTAGTAGGTGAACAGACAAATGAATTGTAGTGTGTCTAGATGATGGGATCTTATTTGGTGCCAAGATAAATGAGTCACCAAGTCATGAAGTGACATGGAGGTTCAGTGCATTATGACCAAGGAAGAGAAGCCAAGTTGACAAGGTGGTGTATTGTGGGATTCTAACTACTTTTCTAGAAAAGGTGAAAATTACAGTGAGTGAAGAGATCAGAGGGTGCCAGCATTAAGGGCAGAGAAGGGATGACTGGCAGGGCACAGAGGTTTACAGCAGTAAAACTATATTCTATGTAACATTATAACAGCACCATTACAAATTTCCCCAAACCCATTGAGCATAATTATGCTAGTTACTTCACTCACTGCTCTGACAAAATACTTGAGAAGAACCACATAAGGCAGGAAGGATTTATTTCAGCTTGTCCTTTGAGAGGACACAGTCCTCCACGGCAAGGGGACACGGCGAGGGGGGCCTGATGCAGTTGGTCACATGGTGTCCATGCTCAGGAACCGGAGAAAGATGAATATGGTACTCACTGCCTTTCACTGTTTTATTCAGTTCAGGACCCCAGAGCAAGGAGCAGTGCACCTTCATTCAATGTGGGGCACTCCTTGTTAAATAGCTCGGGAAATGCTCTCACAGACATGCCCAGGAGTGTCATCTAGCTGACTTTAAATCCATTGAGTTGACAATCAGACCATGGCAGATGCTTAAGCTGAAACCCTAGTCTAAATGCTGGACTTTGGTTGATAACAAGGTATCAGTTTGTTCATCAGCTGTAACAAATGTAGCATTCTAGTGGCAAATGAGAACATAGGACGGGAAGGGAGGTACCTGGAGCCTTTGTATGTCTCCTCAATTTTGCAGTGAACCTAAAACTATTCTCAATAAAGTGTATTGATGAAAAAAAGTAGTTATCTTTATTGTCCCCTCCAGTTCTGCCTGTGTAGAATCATGTGCCTTATTTGAGAATTTCTGCACGCATATAAGATAAACACTGGCTGCAAAGCACTTGTGGTGCTTTGCACTTCTTCCTCCTCCTCCTCCCTTCAACGGTGGGTGGGATCAACTGTGTTTTACTGGAAGCATACCTAGCATGACTAGTGTCATGTCTCCCAGCCTCCCCTACAGCCAGATCAGATCAACAACCAAGTTCCAAGAGGTTTTTAAGCTCAGGGTAATTGTAATGCTGGGGTGGATATGTTGTGTAAAACCTAGTCCTGCCCTTCACCAATCCTCAAAGATTCAGTAGGTAAGAGGGAACCGGCACATTTGAGAAGTTTCGCCATCATCTCTTTCTGTGTGCTAGACCTTAAGGTCATAGATGAATGAATTCATTGGATGAATTCATGCAATAGGTTGAAAGTATCAGGGCCCAGGTGGCAGCACTGACTCACCAAGGTGACATACTTATTGTAATGGGCAGCACGAACAAAGTAATGTCCTGGGCAGGCGGCACAGGTAAAGTAATGTTTATACTGGCATGACCTGTACGTACTGGCTAATCTAATCATGGTGTTTCCAGGCATGAAATAGATAAGAAGCCTGAAACATTTTGTTTGATCTGTAAAAGCCTAAAAATTCCCAAACAAGCGAAAGAAAAGCTACGTTGTATCATGACAAAAGAGACCTTGACACATGAACCAGTTTTCAGACCTGAGACAGTTTGCAGACACAGAAATCCTTGAATGATTAGTTGGCCAGGTTCCCCTGAGGAAGAGCCTTGATAAAATGTCTATAACTTTTACAGTTGGCCTTTCTCCAATCCCTCCCAAGAGAGGCATATAGCATGTTGCAAGGGTAACTGTACATTGGGGAAAAAAATAATCAGACTTTCCAGAGTCTATTAGATGCTTGTTATAAATTTTCTATAATTCCGGGAGACTTCAAGAACGCTGTGGCTCTCCAGATAAAGTAGAAGCTTGGGGGGGGGGATCAGGTGACTAGTGAGAGTTTTGACTGAAGTCCAACTTACAGTAGGTCAAGTGGGTCCCCAAATTCACCTATGGTTATTTCCCCAGTCCCAGAATGTATAATTGGGATAGATATACTTAGAAATCGGCAGAATTCTCACATTAGTTCCCTGATCTGTGGAGTGAGGGCTATTATGGTTGGAAAAGCCAAATGGAAGCCTTTAGAATTGCCTCTGTGAAGGAAAACTATGAATCAAAAACAGTATTGGATCCCTGGGGGAATTAGTGCCACCACCAAGGACTTGAAAGAGATAGGCTGTTAGTTCCCTCTAACTCTATCTGGCAAATGCATTAGACAAATGGATTGCAGAGAATGACAGTTGACTGTTGGAAACTCAACCAAGTAGTGATTCTAGTAGTAGCCACTGTGTACCAGATATACTGTCCTTGCTTGGGCAGATCAACACATCTCTGGGAACATGGTATGCAGGTATTGATCTATCAAATGTCCTTTTCTTGGTAGCTGTCTGTAAGGACCACCAGAAACTTTCAGTTGGCAAGGCCAGCAGTCTAGCTTTACAATTTTACTTCAAGGATATATTAACTCTCTAGCCCCATGTCATAACTTAGTTAGAAGGGATCTTGATCATCTATCTCATACAAAAGATATCACATCAGTTCACTATATTGATAACATTATGCTGATTGGACCAAGTGAGCAGGAGATAGCAACCATGTTGGACCCACTTGTAACACATATGTGCATCAGAGGATAGGAAACAAATCCATCCAAAATCCAAGGGCCTTCTACTTCAGTGAAATTCTTAGAAGTCCAGTGGCATGGATAATACAGAGATATCCCTTCTAAGGTAAAGGATAAGTTATTGCACCTGGGCCCTCTCATCACCAAGAAAGAAACATGTTTAAGGGCTGTACTGGCTGGGTTTGTGTGTCAACTTGACACAAGCTAGAGTCATTAGAGAAGAAGGGACCTCAGTTGAGGAAATGCCTCCATGGGGTCTAGCTATAAGGCTTGTTCTCAATTATCAATAGGGGATCAGTGGGGGAGGACCCACCCCATTGTGAGTGGTGCCACCCCTACATTGGTGGTCCTGGTTTCTCGAACAAGCCATGTGAATCAAGCCAGTAAGTAGCACTCCTCCATGGCCTCTGCAATAACTCCTGCCTTCAGGTTACTGCCCTACTTTAAGTTCCTGTCCTAACTTCCTTTGGTGATGAATAGCAATATGGAACTGTAAACTAAATAAACTCTTTCCTCTCCAACTTGCTTTTTGGTCATAGTGTTTCTGCCACAGCAATAGAAGCCCTGACTAAGACAGGAGCCTGTTCAAAGCCTAGAGACAGCATATTCCTCTCTTGGGTGTGTTACTCAAGTCCATATAGCAAGTGACTCAGAAAGCACCTAGCTTTGTGTGGGGCCTGGAACAGAAGGTTCTTCAACAGGTCCAGGCTGTTCCATCACTTGGATCATATATCCAGCAGAGCTGATGACACTTGAGGAGTCAGTGATACATAGGGACACTGTTTGGACCCTTAGACAGGCCCCTTAGGTGAATCACAGAAAAGACCTTTGGAATTTTAGAGCTAACTGTTACCATTATCTGAAGGCAACTATTCTCCCTTTGAGAGACAACTTTGACTGCTATTGGGTCTTAGTACTGAATGTAAATTTTCACAGTGGGCAGAACTTTGGGCAATACACATTGCCATACACTTTCTTTGGAAGGAGAAATGGCCAAATTAGTCACTGATTTGTGGCCTGTAGCCAATGGATTAGCTGGATGGCCAGGGTCTTGAAAAGATCATAACTGGAAAACTAATGAGAAAGGTATCTGGGGAAGAAGTATGTAGATATTTTTCTTCAAATGGGTGAAGGATGTGAAGATACGGATGTCCCATGTAAACATTGAACAAAAGATGACTTCAGCTGAGGTGTAATCCAATAATCAAATAGATGGGATGGCCCATTCTGTAGACAGTCAGACTCTCCCAGGACACCCATGTCATTGCCCATTAAGACCATGAACAAAGTAGCCATGGTGGCATAGACTGGGGGGTTATATAAGGGCTCAAGAACATTAACTTTCACTCACCAAGGCTGAGCTGGTTATGGGTGCTGCTGAGTGCTAGATCTGCCAACAGCAGAGATCAACAACTGAGCCCCAGATATGGCACTATTCCCTGGAGTGACCAGCCAACAACCTGGCGGCAGGTTGGCTATATTGGATGACTTCTTCCATGGAAACAACGACGTTTGTTCATACTGGAATAGATACTGATTCTGGTCATGAACTTGCCCTTCCTGTATGTAAAACTTCTGCCAAAAAAAATGTCATTCATGGACTTACAGAATGCCATCATATCCACTATCATAGTATTCCACACAGTATGGATTCTGACCATGGAATTCATTTCACAGCCAGAGAAGTGCAACAGTGAGCTCATGACTGTGGTCTACTGGTCTCACCAAATTCCCCACCATCAACTAAATCAACTGGCCTGATAGAAAGATGGAATGGCCTTTTAAGATTTATTTATTTTATTTATATGAGTACACTGTAGCTGTCTTCAGACACATCAGAAGAGGGCATCAGATCCCATTACAGATGGTTGTGAGCCAACAGGTGGTTACTGGGAATTGAACTCAGAACCTTTGGAGAGCCATCTCTCCGGCCCTGTAATGGCCTTTAGAAGACACAATTATAGTAGCAATTAGGTGGCAGCATCCTGGAGGACTGAGGCAGAGTTCTCCAGAAGGTGGTGTGTGCTTTGAATTGGTGTTCAATATATGATTTCTCCCACAGCCAGGAACAAAGGAGTGGAAAGGTGAACAGTTGCACTCTCACTCACTTCAATGAGAAACCACAAATGGCTAATCCAGATAGGATGAAAAGGAGCACAGATGCTTTGGAAATGTAGGAATGGGTTACTCCTCCAGGAAAGGAACCAGAACTTACTGAGAGTGGAGAAGATACAGGATGGGTACTAGATGAAAGCCATTAGAAATACCATCTAAGTTCATGTGACCAGTTGCAGAAATGAAGATTATAAGTGATGTGAATGTTTCTGTCATATGTTGTTAAGAATACGCTTGCACAGATATTTGTGTTCTCTTTCCTCAATATCTTTATCATCCAACGTAATATCAATTAAGAGAACATCAGTGGTTGTTATATTTAAGTTTTGAAATACCAAAAGAATGTCCCTTGAAGGACACTGTCACCTATTCTAAGAAGTTATAACACATTTGTTTATACAGTTGTATGAGGGATAACCATCTTGGGTATAAAAGTGGCATGGTTGTTGTTTACATTTGGGAATTAATCATGACATAAGGAAATATCACACATCAGGTTGAGAAAGGGTAGGCCTGTGAGAGCTATTCCTGATTGTCCATTTGATTATGTCTGGAATTAACTAAACTCAAACAGGTGGATACATCTGAGAGGGTCTTTTTTTTTCTTAATTAAATCATTTGAAATGGGAAGACTCACTTTTTATCCCAATTTTCTGAGGTGGGCAGATCCACCATCTGCTGGCAGCCTACATGTAGGACATGGGAGAAAGAAGCTCCCTCTTTGCCTGTTTGCTCTTGCTCTTACTGAGAAGTCCACTCCTTCACTAGAGCTTCTTTGGGATTCTGGCATGGACATATACTAAAAGCCAACTGTGACGTGCAGCCTTGTGCACTGAACAACTACTGGATTCTTGGACTTTCTTCCTGTAGGTAGACAGCCATTGTTGGTCTAGCTAGACCATAGCCTGTGAGCCACTTTCTACCAGTTCTGTTCCTCTAGAGAACCATGACAAATACAGGTGCTACACAGGCTGATGGGGGGGGGGAACTGTCACCAACAGCTGTACTCAGAGGTGGACCCTATATGCTATACTAGACAAGAAGTGCCAGGCAAGATGTGACTGCTAGTGCATTAGTAGCACAGCTACTGTGGGGACAAATAACTGCTTTCTGATGTGGACTTAAGGCCAACTTTACAGGATGTGACTAATGTCTGAGATGCTGGAAGGCAGGGCAAAACCCCATGGCTGTAGAAATATCACCCCCCCCCCATGGGAAAGCAACTGCTGTTTTGTTAAATGGATGTTATGTGTGCTCGTCATTTCTGATTACACTCATAGAATACTGTTACTCTCATGAGGAGAGACTTCTTTCCTTCAGTGGGTGATGGCTCTCGCCATGACTCTTAACAGCTGAGACTAAGTGGCTGTTACTGAAGTACAGTAATCCACTGCTCAATTATAAATGGAGGAAAACAACAGAACATTTATATCACCCTTCCCAAGACTTGGGGAACATTTTCAAAGATGGCAAAGAAAGAATGTGAGTGCCCAGGGAAGGAGTTGAGTGTTGTTATTCTCCACGAGGGAAGAAGGAGGCTCATTAAACTTAGCTATGGAAATGTACCAGGCTCACAGAGCTGGGAAGACTCAGAAAAGGGAGAAGATCCACAAGGCCCCTTCCCAAGGTTATACAAGCAATGAACAGTAGCTGGGAGAGAAGAGAGTCTTTCGGAAGGGCTGGCTGCAGGCTGGGCAGGAGCTCTAGGAATGGAGCTTTGGGGAGTCTTTACCCAGACTGGTTTAGGCTCTTCAATGATGCAGCTGTCTTTGAGTCACCCATGTCTCTGTAAGTCACTCTTACTCCATGTTCCTGTAAATATCCCATAAGGCTCATTGCCACCAAGCTAGATTTTGTAGGTCATTTCTTTGGCCTGCTGTTGGTGTCCTATCTGGGATGAGCAGACACACATTATTACTTTTGTTGCTATGATAAGATTCTACGGTCAAAAATGAACTATGGAAGAAAAGTATAGTTCAGCTTCTGGTTCCAGAGGGGAGAGTCGGCAATGGCAAATGAGGCATGGAAATTGTGAGATAGTGTCTTCAAGCCCACACAGAGAGATGTAGGGCAAGGCTATACATTCTCAAACCGGACCCCAGTGACATACTTCCTCCAGCAAGTTCTCTGCCTTCCAAAACCTTCTCCAAACAGCATCACCTAAGGGTTCCAATACCTGAGCCCGTGGGGAACATTTTTAGTTCAAACCAGAGCAAGACATTATCATTTCCTCGAGGAAGTGAGACAACTCAGGAGTTCACTTACCTGAGCAGCCCAGCCCGATGGAACACGTAGAGGTCGTGGTCCAGGGTGCAATTGTTGAATGGGACGACCTTCACAAAGTTCTGGATGAGGACAAACTCAGGCGTGAGATGGGGCACAGATATCAAGCAGAAGTTCTTACCCTAAAAGGATTTTTAAAGATCAGTGGACATTTGGAGAGCATAAGAAGCACTTTATCTTTCAACAAATCTGTGCTATAAGACACTGTAAAAGACGGAAGCAAAGCACATAGGAGAAAGTACTCAAATTGGAGCATCACTAGTGAAACTCGGCGAGCCGAGCAACTGGGAGAAGATGCAGAAGACATCAGCAAAGCTGACTGAGAGAGACAAGTGACTGTTGTGCAGAGTGGCCCGTTCATAGGCACTCTTAGAGCTGCTGCTGCTTTGAGACAGGACTTCATTATGCAGCCAAACCTGGCTTCTAACTCACAACTCAAATCCTCCTGCCTCAGCCTCCCAAGTTCTGAGATTATAAGTTTAAAGATATGTGCTGCCACATTTAACTCCTAGCAGTTGATCTCACTGACTTGTTTAATTTTTCAGCTCTGGAGTCTATACCCAGAGCCTTGCATATGCTGGGTAAGAACTCCTGCCAAACTGTCACACCAGCTTTTATTCTTCGAGAAAGGGTACTCTAAGTTGCCCGGGTTGGCCTTAAACATTTCTCTGCAGTCCATGCAGGTCTTGAACTTGCAATTCTCTCGCTTCAGCCTTCTGGGTTTCTGGGTTTATAGGTCCCTGATATGAGACCTGGCCTAGATTTTTAAGCTAAGGCCATTCACATTTGGAGTTCAGTTTTATCAGTGAGTAAACGGGGCAGCACAGTTATCATAACAAGGGCCTTTAACTTAAGAAATGAGTCTCATAGATCCCTCAGCCTCTCCTCTGTGAAGTGTAGGTGGTATTCCAGGCTACTCTGGCTCTAAAACCCTGCAGTTACACATGAGTCCTTTGTCATGACATCATCCGTTCTAAGTGATAACCTAGAGATGAATGTGGACCCTGGAAGACAGAAGATGATCAGCAAGTCCTGACACATGCCATTTGCCCTTCTAGGCCTGCTGCCCCAGGTGGCAGCAGCTGGTGGTCACAGGTGACCAAAGAGCATTTGCAGTGTGGCTGCTGTGACTGAGAAACTAAATCTGAATTAAATGCTATTTAATTTAATTTAAAGTTTAAAAACCGGCACCAAATTTCATTTATTGGGAAAGTTTTGTTTGTGTGTGTGTGTGTGTGTGTGTGTGTGTGTGCTTTTGTCATGTCAATCTGCGCACCTCAACCTGAATCTATGAAGTTTCTTATCCAACTGCAAATTTCATGAGACCTAAACAGAATTAAGTACTGCTGATGAAAATTCAGTCCTTACACAGAGGTGCACTACAGTCTTAAAGCCCCGCACACTCCAAGGCTTAGTGCGAGATGAAAGCATATAAAACAGCTCATTAGCACTTTTGACATTGACTGCATGCTGCTGTGGGTGCCTATGAGACACTGGCCTGGGTAAGAGGTGTTATTAGCGGGGGAGGGGGAGTTACATTTCTTCCTTTTCACTCTTTTGTTCACTCGGCTACTGGGACATTCACTCCAGAGTCTGAAGACTGTACAGCTCAAGGCTGTCTGTGTTCCTCGCAGCCACTTGGTCCTGTCCCAGGTCCCTGCAGAAGCAGCCTGCTCTTCCCAGAGCTAATTTGTCCCCTTGGGACTTTGCCTCCTCTTGAACCCTGTGAAGGTATTACTTGTGCTAATCCAAAACCCTCAGGACATTTTGCAGCCCCAAGGACTGAGTCATTATTTGACCTTATCTTCCTTCTTTCTAGCAAAATAACACAGCTTCTTTCAGGGAAACTTTAGAATCACAATGCTGAGCTGCTCAAGCTGAAAATAAGGACTGGGTGCCAAGTCTCGGTGGGCTTCCTTAGGGAGGGGGGCACTAACGATAATGAGTTGCTTCAGCTTGGATTTGAGGGGATTAAGGGTGAAGTAATGAAGGTATTTTGTTCCTGTATCCTTCTATCCCCAAGTCAAATAGAATCAAAATGTAAACAGGTCCTCTGCCCATTAAAATCCAGTCCTACTTTTAGACTGTGGATGTTAAGATAGGGATGAAGCTTAGCAGAATGTCTTTAAGGCATCTTCAAGAGAACCAGCTTTGAAAATTCTTTGTTTGCATTAATCCACATTGCTTTATGAGCTTTGAAAAATGCCTTAAAAATCAATTTAAAGAAACCACAGTGGAGAATATATTGTCCTATTCTAAGGCTTTTTTAGTTTTGAAAACACAAGAAAGTGAAATCTAAGATCACATTATTAAACTCTGTGTGTGTGTATGTGTATATTTTGCCTCTCAATATAACAAATAGAAAGGACACATAAACCAACAGATGTTCTGCTTGGCTTGCGCACTGAAGAAGTACACCGAGATGTGACTTTTCCAGCTGAGCATCAGGGTCTTCTGATGACTTACTGCTTCCCCTGGCTGTCGTCCTTCTCCACTTTCTTTCCTTTTAACGATCGATCATCGGTTGGCTAGGATCCCCATCCGCAGACAACAATGAGACAGCAGAGAGGCAAAGCATCTCTCGGACAGAGGAGCATGCTTACATTGTGATCTCAGACATGGGCTGAACTTCTACACACCAGCCGCCATGTTAGGCCTCAGGAACAAGTAGGGAAGGGATGCCAACCTGGAAATCAACCGCAGGTTCCCTCTTCCCCACCTGAGATGCCAACCTGGAAATCAACCACAGGCTCCTTTTCCCCACATGCCCCAAAGCAAGGTATTGATGCCAGGATAGTTTGAGCCAATGTAAACCACAAAGTAATCCAATGATCTGAAGTACTAAGGACTCCTAACTGTAAATGATTTAATCACAATAAAACACTGGAATGGTGTCTCTAAAAGAAACAATCCCACCGCAGACACATTACTGAAAATGACATATTTTCTCTTTTTAAGAGTTTGTGACATGCCACTTGACGGTTTTTTCAGAACAGGGGAACAGTTCAGGACTCAACATTCACAACATTTAGAATGTCTGTATGATAAACATTCCATTTTCTATAACTTAACTACAAAACCAAATTCAGTGTGTACTCACAGGAAAAAGACTGAAAACAAAACTCATGAAATCCAGCGACCTGCAAACGACAGTGAACAGGGTTACTGGACTGAAAGTAAATGCAGTGCCCTGAGACAGTTGGGACGATTTATGCAGCCCACTGCTTGCAGCAGTTGGCCAGACCACGGTAGCTAATCACTTGCATAGGTGAATGGCAATCACTTGTGTATACCATAGGCTTCATGTGTCAGCAATAAAGTATTTTTGGACAGTCTTACAGTGACCAATAATATCTGTGCAATTCAAAGCCAATACTAATGATGGCCCATCCTCAGACAAAACCTTCCCCTTTGGAAGAGTTAAGGAGAGCTTTGGCAGTATGATGGACTATTCTTATCTTTTTTGCTGCTATTTGCAAAATAATTTCCAAAATCCACATTTGTATTTTTCACATACAAATTACAAGATGTCATCAAACTAAATAAAAAATAACTGTCTAGTCAAAATGTTACCTTAAAACATTGAGAAAATAAGCATAAAACAAATATGGACGGGGCCATTCCAGGCTCTTTAGTCTTTAAATTTTTCCTTTCCAAACTCCACGATTTCCATAAAAGCTCAACATTTAATATTAAAATCCATGGTTCTAGAGGCTAAAGTGGATTCTAGAGGGGTTATATTTAGATGCAACCCTAAAAAGGGAATAGCCAGCCCTGCCATTGGTTATCTCAAAGGTACTCTAGAACCTTCTGCTATATCGAAATGGGCACATATTTTTTCTCTTTAAAATATTTCATAGATAAGGTTGGAATAGGTGCTGGCAAGAGGACATGCTGGATTCAGGTGTCAGGCAGTGGTCCTGAGACCAAGACGGGGGGGTTGAGGGGAACAGCCTTGCATACATAGGTGCCCTTGAGAGACAGGAAGTAGGAGCCAGGCTTTGTCTGCCAGACATCATGCCTCCTTCTTCCAGTAGCTTCCCTGAAATGTCTGGGTGTTGCTTTAACCTCCTTTCTTATCTTACATTCTGGTGAGTCTCTCAATCCAGAAGAAGGGTGGAGCATGAGTTAACAGACTGGGTGTACAGAGGTACCACTTGATGACAGCCACTGGCTCAGTAGTGAGAACTGAGTCAAACAGGCCTCTTGAAATTTTGGCTGGAAATCCAAGCCCCAACCAGAATGCCCTCCCATGAGATTCTTATGTAGACCTGAGGCTATCTGCTCTCTTCTGAGATTAAACCTACAGCAGGGAGTGAGGTTAAAAAAAGGTAAAGAGGAAATTCCTCTTCAGTTTGACTATCCAAGTCTGGGATCCAGCACTGTCTGACATGAGTCCTACCAGTGGACTGATTCTCAGTATGTCAGCCTTGATTGAAGGATATTCTGTCACTTACACTCAAAAGCAGTACAAATTCAAAGACTCAGAGAAAGGCACACTGTGTAGAATAGAAACAGCATTCAGAGTCGGGCGGTGGTGGCGCACGCCTTTAATCCCAGCACTCGGGAGGCAGAGGCAGGCAGATTTCTGAGTTCAAGGCCAGCCTGGTCTACAGAGTGAGTTCCAGGACAGCCAGGGCTACACAGAAAAACCCTGTCTCGAAAAACCAAAAAAAAGAAAAGAAAAGAAAAGGGAAGGGAAGGGAAGGGAAGGGAAGGGAAGGGAAGGGAAGGGAAGGGAAGGGAAGGGAAGGGAAGGGAAGGGGAAGGGAAGGGAAGGGAAGGGAAGGGAAGGGAAGGGAAGGGAAGGGAAGGGAAGGGAAGGGAAGGGAAGGGAAGGGAAGGGAAGGGAAGGGAAGGGAAGGGAAGGGAAGGGAAGGGAAGGGAAGGGAAGGGAAGGGAAGGGAAGGGAAGGGAAGGGAAGGGAGCATTCAGCTACACAATAGGAATTTTCCAGATCCTCAACTGTGATACAGGATAGAACTAGCCAGATATTTTTATTCCTTTTGTAGGTCTTCCCCAAATTTTATGGACTAGAATCTCTAGATGGGGTCCAGGAGTCTGGTCTGTTTTAAGGTACCTAGAAGAATGTGATATGGGGCTGGCTTAAAGATCACATTCTCAGAAAAAGCGTTGCCGGAAGAACTTCTTAGTGCAACAGAGAGACATTGGAGATCAGTACTTGCCTTGCCTCGTATCTCTCATCAATACAAAAGAGCTGAATACAAAACGCAATAGGGTCTCCCAGGTAGAGGGGGCGGAAGTGGGAGGATTCCACAGACAACAGGAGGGAGGAGCTCAGGCTGCTGGCAACATCTTCTTCGTCAACTAAGGAAAGGATGCTTAGATTCTTTTCCATGTCCTAGAAGAAAGAGAGAGAGGTAGCCCATGGGGACCACTGGGTTCCAGTGGGTTAGTGGTTGCACTGTCTCCACATGGCCTGTCTCTGTGATTGTGGTTGACTGTCTCGGCTGAAATCAACCACCCTGGGAAGGTCCATTTGAAGACCCTCTTAATGATATTCGAAAGTCTCACACAAAGGCCAGAAAACAAATTAGGTAAAGATCAGTATGGTAATGTTCGCTCTTGAAAGCTGGTTTTGTTAAGATTTTGTGGTACTAGAATTTCTGAACCTTTGGAACGCTCAGGCAGTTCTTTGAATGAAGATTTGAATGAAGTTACTAATCCAAAGCTCTCCCAGTCTACATCCTGCAGGAGAGACTGTGGGAGGCACACAGTGGCCCTCAAGAAGTGTGTGTGTGTGTGTGTGTGTGTGTGTGTGTGTGTGTTTCCCTGGAACCTGAGGACATTTCTCCTTCAGGGGAAGGGGACTTTGAAGATGCCACTAACTTGAAGATTTTGAGAATTGAAGATTTTTCTGGCTTATACAAACAGATAGGATGAAATCACAAGGGAGGTAGGGAGCCCAGATAGGAATAGGGAGGTGCACTGTTGTGGCCCAGAAGAGGAAGAGGGCACGTGCGTTCTAGACATTGTCAGAGCAAAGGAACAGAGTCTCTCCTAGATTTTGCAGAAGAAATAAAACTTCCACCTACAGTCTGAGGCTCAGTGTGTGCTGAGACCAGAGGGAATTCTGATCTCGGCCTGTAAGACCACAGGCACACACTGACTTAAGCCACCAAGCTGTGGTAATCGATAAGAGGAGCCACAGAATACTCCAACAAACACCAGCTACTGGCTTGGAAGAGAAGCTGGGACTCCTCCATCTGAAAGGAAGAATTCCCCTTTCTCTAGCCCTAGCCCTTCACCGTCAGACAGTCCCATCTAGTGGAACATGTTTTCTTGGTTCCTCCAGGGAATACTTGCCTGGTCTTTCCCCTTGGGTGTGGCTGTTCAGCTGTGGAGAATGAGCAGGGAGTTTGGAGTCTGGGCTACTCCTTACCAAGCTGCCAAAGAGACTTGCTGTGCTCATACCACATACACACACCCCTTCACCCTGTTCCTTACTTCCTCTCAGCCATCCCCACCCCCCCAGCCCTTGTGGAGAGTTCACAACACTTTCACTGGTCTCTTCTCAGGCTTGCTTCCCCTTCCTTGGGTCTGCTAAGCCAGTGCAAACTCCCCCATCGATTTTCTTGTTTTTAAAGTGCTTATCTTGCAATAACTCCCTTCTGCCCTGTTGTCTTTGTGGATCTGTGCCCTTTTCGCTTCTTCACTGTCATTTCAAGTGGGTTTGTTTGTTTTCTGTTTTTTTTTTCCCCCTCTTTCTTTCTTTCTGGAAGGGTCAGGAGATACACACAGGAAATCAATCTTTCTTGCTTACTCAGATGCCCTCAGGGGATCTAGCAGGTTCTGGTTCCCCCCTCCCCCAACCCCCCCATCCCATCTGTGTTTGGGTCTATACTGGAATGGCCTCACTCTTAGGAATATTAGAGAGAAAACTGGCACCTTCCCCCTTATCTCCACTCTCCTGCCTGGGGCACAGCCATGAGCTAGGGTTAGTGAGTTTCTTAGTGTGGTCTCCTCAGAGACAAACCTAAGATACAGGTCTCAGCAGCTGCCAACAACCTCTGGAAGGAGAGAAGGAAAGCGACGGAAAGAAGACAAGATAACCAGTAAAAGCCTTTCGACCATGGGCTCCACCTTGAGCACTCCCTGCTCCCCCCCAACTCATTCCTGGCTACTCTCTAAAGAGTTGGAGCTAGGCATCTCTAGGCCTCTTCCTTGGGTTGCTGAGGCACACTAAGTGACAGAGGGTGGGAGGTACAGCAGCAAATGCAAAGGTGGCCCTGTACGCATACAGTACCATCTCTGTGTGACAGCACATCCTGTTTCCTGACACACACACCCTCACCCTGCCTGTACACTCCCATGCAGATAGCACAGGGCCCAGTTTCCAGCCACACACTGCAGACTGCCTGGAAGGACAGATGCTAAGATCACTGGTGTTCCATCACAGCCTGCTCTCCAGTTCAGGGCTAGCAGTAAGAAAGTTAGCTCCCTCACTCCTAGATGACCCCTCACAGACTCCTTAGTTGCTCAGTATCTGGGGGGTCAGATAGCAGAGAGTCTGGCCTTTGGATAGAGCTCAGATGTGGGGATGAAGCATTCAGTGAGCACCCCAGTGCCATCTCAGATCTAACTCTGTTGGCCTGGGCCTCTCCTTCAGAGATGTGCATGCTGCTAGAGGAAGCAGGGTGCAGCAGCCTGTCACCAGGAGGCCCTCGGGAATCCTGGAAAGGTTTGGCCTTGTACTTGTCCCTGGGACAGACATGGCAGATTGCATTAATCTCCTACTCAGGAAACTACAATGCCTTCCTCTGATCCTTAAAAGGTAAAAATCCTAAGTAGGACCACAGGGCTTGGGATCTTCCATCTCCCCAGTTTATAGAAACAGATAGCATGAGGCAGAGGCATGGATAGAACTATCTTGACAGGGGAACAGGGCTAGGGTGTAGGTGGATGAAGGAAAGTAGCAAAGGAAGATGCCCCAAAGTCAGCCAAAGAAAAAGATGCTACCAAGCAAACTGTGGTTAACCAACCAAAGCTTGGCTGGAACCTGTAACAGAAGGGCACTGTTCCAAGAACCTTAGCAGCACATAAGTACACACACTAACATGTACCTGAGCCTGAGTATGCAAATGATCTCTATCTGCGTATATCATGTGGAATGTACCTGTGTGTGTCGAGGGAGGAGTAATGGGGACCCTCCAGTAAACATTTTATTTCTTCAAAGTTTCACTTTGGGCTCAGAAGAAGGAAATATCTCTATTTACTAAAATCATTGCAAGTAACTGAACCACAAATAAACTATAACCTGTGGACGGGGATATGCAGAGGGTGTAGAATTAGGGATTAATTACAGTGGGGTCAAAGTGACGCAGAGCTGACCCAAGGACAATAGTGGCCATGTGTTGGAGCGAGGCAATGGAGGGGTTGAGGAGGGAAGAGAACACAAAACTTAAAGGGGAAGGAGCTCCCTAGCCAGCAGGCACCAAGGCTCTACACAAGCATAAGCCTTACTTACCTGCTTAAGCCTTTCCTCAGAGACTAGACCTAAGACTGTTGGCAGGGCTTCCTCACATGAAGCCGATGTTTCGGTCTCTTTCTCCTGCAAAGGACCACAGGAAGACATAAGAATAAACCAACCCCCGGTGTTTCAGAACCCAAGCTCTGCAGCAAATTTCCAGTGTGTCTTGGCTAGGAGACATTGAGAAAGGGACCCAGCATCCGATTCATAAGGTTTTTAAAAGGGAGAGAGGTAGGATGTAGATGGTAGCGACGGATGCTTGGGCCAGTAACAGGCACCTCCTGATTCTCTCTAGACATTAATTGTAACTCTGTTGTTCTTTTTTTTTTCCATTTTTTATTAGGTATTTAGCTCATTTACATTTCCAATGCTATACCAAAAGTCCCCCATACCCACCCACCCCCACTGCCCTACCCACCCACTCCCCCTTTTTGGCCCTGGCGTTCCCCTGTACTGGGGCATACAAAGTTTGCGTGTCCAATGGGCCTCTCTTTCCAGTGATGGCCGACTAGGCCATTTTTGGATACATATGCAGCTAGAGTCAAGAGCTCTGAGGTACTGGTTAGTTCATAATGTTGTTCCACCTATAGGGTTGCAGATCCCTTTAGCTCCTTGGATAATTTCTCTAGCTCCTCCATTAGGGGCCATATGACCCATCCAATAGCTGACTGTGATCATCCACTTCTGTGTTTGCTAGGCCCCGGCATAGTCTCACAAGAAAGAGCTATAACTGGGTCCTTTCAGCGAAATCTTGCTAGTGTATGCAATGGTGTCAGCGTTTGGATGCTGATTATGGGGTGGATCCCTGGATATGGCAGTCTCTACATGGTCCATCCTTTCCTCTCAGCTCCAAACTTTGTCTCTGTAACTCCTTCCATGGGTGTTTTGTTCCCAATTCTAAGGAGGGGCATAGTGTCCACACTTCAGTCTTCATTCTTCTTGAGTTTCATGTGTTTAGCAAATTGTACCTTATATCTTGGGAATCCTAGGTTTGGGGCTAATATCCACTTATCAGTGAGTACATATTGTGTGAGTTCCTTTGTGAATGTGTTACCTCACTCAGGATGATGCCCTCCAGGTCCATCCATTTGGCTAGGAATTTCATAAATTCATTCTTTTTAATAGCTGAGTAGTACTCCATTGTGTAGATGTACCACATTTTCTGTATCCATTCCTCTGTTGAGGGGCATCTGGGTTCTTTCCAGCTTCTGGCTATTATAAATAAGGCTGCTATGAACATAGTGGAGCATGTGTCCTTCTTACCAGTTGGGGCATCTTCTGGATATATGCCCAGGAGAGGTATTGCTGGATCCTCCGGTAGTACTATGTCCAATTTTCTGAGGAACCGCCAGACTGATTTCCAGAGTGGTTGTACAAGCCTGCAATCCCACCAACAATGGAGGAGTGTTCCTCTTTCTCCACATCCTCGCCAGCATCTGCTGTCACCTGAATTTTTGATCTTAGCCATTCTGACTGGTGTGAGGTGGAATCTCAGGGTTGTTTTGATTTGCATTTCCCTGATGATTAAGGATGTTGAACATTTTTTCAGGTGCTTCTCTGCCATTCGGTATTCCTCAGGTGAGAATTTTTTGTTCAGTTCTGAGCTCCATTTTTTAATGGGGTTGTTCGATTTTCTGAAGTCCACCTTCTTGAGTTCTTTATATATGTTGGATATTAGTCCCCTCTCTGATTTAGGATAGGTAAAGATCCTTTCCCAATCTGTTGGTGGTCTTTTTGTCTTATTGACGGTGTCTTTTGCCTTGCAGAAACTTTGGAGTTTCATTAGGTCCCATTTGTCAATTCTCGATCTTACAGCACATGCCATTGCTGTTCTGTTCAGGAATTTTTCCCCTGTGCCCATATCTTCAAGGCTTTTCCCCACTTTCTCCTCTATAAGTTTCAGTGTCTCTGGTTTTATGTGAAGTTCCTTGATCCACTTAGATTTGACCTTAGTACAAGGAGATAAGTATGGATCAATTCGCATTCTTCTACATGATAACAACCAGTTGTGCCAGCACCAATTGTTGAAAATGCTGTCTTTCTTCCACTGGATGGTTTTAGCTCCCTTGTCGAAGATCAAGTGACCATAGGTGTGTGGGTTCATTTCTGGGTCTTCAATTCTATTCCATTGGTCTACTTGTCTGTTTCTATACCAGTACCATGCAGTTTTTATCACAATTGCTCTGTAATAAAGCTTTAGGTCAGGCATGGTGATTCCACCAGAGGTTCTTTTATCCTTGAGAAGACTTTTTGCTATCCTAGGTTTTTTGTTATTCCAGATGAATTTGCAAATTGCTCCTTCTAATTCGTTGAAGAATTGAGTTGGAATTTTGATGGGGATTGCATTAAATCTGTAGATTGCTTTTGGCAAGATAGCCATTTTTACAATGTTGATCCTGCCAATCCATGAGCATGGGAGATCTTTCCATCTTCTGAGATCTTCTTTAATTTCTTTCTTCAGAGATTTGAAGTTTTTATCATACAGATCTTTCACCTCCTTAGTTAGAGTTATGCCAAGATATTTTATACTATTTGTGACTATTGAGAAGGGTGTTGTTTCCCTAATTTCTTTCTCAGCCTGTTTATTCTTTGTATAGAGAAAGGCCATTGACTTGTTTGAGTTTATTTTATATCCAGCTACTTCACCGAAGCTGCTTATCAGGTTTAGGAGTTCTCTGGTAGAATTTTTAGGGTCACTTATATATACTATCATATCATCTGCAAAAAGTGATATTTTGACTTCCTCTTTTCCAATTTGTATCCCCTTGATCTCCTTTTGTTGTCGAATTGCTCTGGCTAATACTTCAAGTACTATGTTGAAAAGGTAGGGAGAAAGCGGGCAGCCTTGTCTAGTCCCTGATTTTAGTGGGATTGCTTCCAGCTTCTCTCCATTTACTTTGATGTTGGCTACTGGTTTGCTGTAGATTGCTTTTATCATGTTTAGGTATGGGCCTTGAATTCCTGATCTTTCCAAAACTTTTATCATGAATGGGTGTTGAATCTTGTCAAATGCTTTTTCTGCATCTAACGAGATGATCATGTGGTTTTTGTCTTTGAGTTTGTTTATATAATGGATTACATTGATGGATTTTCACATATTAAACCATCCCTGCATTCCTGGAATAAAACCTACTTGGTCAGGATGGATGATAGCTTTAATATGTTCTTGGATTCGGTTAGCAAGAATTTTATTGAGGATTTTTGCATCGATATTCATAAGAGAAATTGGTCTGAAGTTCTCTATCTTTGTTGAGTCTTTCTGTGGTTTAGGTATCAGAGTAATAGTGGCTTCATAAAATGAGTTGGGTAGAGTACCTTCTACTTCTATTTTGTGAAATAGTTTGTGCAGAACTGGAATTAGATGTTCTTTGAAGGTCTGATAGAACTCTGCACTAAACCCGTCTGGTCCTGGGCTTTTTTTGGCTGGGAGACTATTAATAACTGCTTCTATTTCTTTAGGTGATATGGGACTGTTTAGATGGTCAACTTGATCCTGACTCAACTTTGGTACCTGGTATCTGTCCAGAAATTTGTCCATTTCGTCCAGGTTTTCCAGTTTTGTTGAGTATAGCCTTTTGTAGAAGGATCTGATGGTGTTTTGGATTTCTTCAGGATCTGTTGTTATGTCTCCCTTTTCATTTCTGATTTTGTTAATTAGGATTTTGTCCCTGTGCCCTTTAGTAAGTCTAGCTAAGGGTTTATCTATCTTGTTGATTTTCTCAAAGAACCAACTCCTCGTTTGGTTAATTCTTTGAATAGTTCTTCTTGTTTCCACTTGGTTGATTTCACCCCTGAGTTTGATTATTTCCTGCCGTCTACTCCTCTTGAGTGAATTTGCTTCCTTTTTTTCTAGAGCTTTTAGATGTGTTGTCAAGCTGCTAGTATGTGCTCTCTCCCGTTTCTTCTTGGAGGCACTCAGAGCTATGAGTTTCCCTCTTAGAAATGCTTTCATTGTGTCCCAAAGGTTTGGGTACATTGTGGCTTCATTTTCATTAAACTCTAAAAAGTCTTTAATTTCTTTCTTTATTCCTTCCTTTACCAACGTATCATTGAGAAGAGTGTTGTTCAGTTTCCACGTGAATGTTGGCTTTCCATTATTTATGTTGTTATTGAAGATCAGTCTTAGGCCATGGTGGTCTGATAGGATACATGGGACAATTTCAATATTTTTGTATCTGTTGAGGCCTGTTTTGTGACCAATTATATGGTCAATTTTGGAGAAGGTCCCGTGAGGTGCTGAGAAGAAGGTATATCCTTTTGTTTTAGGATAAAATGTTCTGTAGATATCTGTTAGGTCCATTTGTTTCATAACTTCTGTTAGTTTCACTGTGTCCCTGTTTAGTTTCTGTTTCCACGATCTGTCCCTTGATGAAAGTGGTGTGTTGAAGTCTCCCACTATTATTGTGTGAGATGCAATGTGTGCTTTGAGCTTTACTAAGGTGTCTTTAATGAATGTGGCTGCCCTTGCATTTGGAGCGTAGATATTCAGAATTGAGAGTTCCTCTTGGAGGATTTTACCTTTGATGAGTATGAAGTGTCCCTCCTTGTCTTTTTTGATAACTTTGGGTTGGAAGTCGATTTTATCCGATATTAGAATGGCTACTCCAGCTTGTTTCTTCAGACCATTTGCTTGGAAAATTGTTTTCCAGCCTTTCACTCTGAGGTAGTATCTGTCTTTTTCCCTGAGATGGGTTTCCTGTAAGCAGCAGAATGTTGGGTCCTGTTTGTGTAGCCAGTCTGTTAGTCTATGTCTTTTTATTGGGGAATTGAGTCCATTAATATTAAGAGATATTAAGGAAAAGTAATTGTTGCTTCCTTTTATTTTTGTTGTTAGAGTTGGCATTCTGTTCTTGTGGCTGTCTTCTTTTTGGTTTGTTGAGGGATTACTTTCTTGTTTGTTCTAGGGCGTGATTTCCGTCCTTGTATTGCTTCTTTTCTATTATCCTTTGAAGGGCTGGATTCGTGGAAAGATATTGTGTGAATTTGGTTTTGTCGTGGAATACTTTGGTTTCTCCATCTATGGTAATTGAGAGTTTGGCCGGGTATAGTAGCCTGGGCTGGCATTTGTGTTCTCTTAGTGTCTGTATAACATCTGTCCAGGCTCTTCTGGCTTTCATAGTCTCTGGTGAAAAGTCTGGTGTAATTCTGATAGGCCTTCCTTTATATGTTACTTGACCTTTCTCCCTTACTGCTTTTAATATTCTATCTTTATTTAGTGCATTTGTTGTTCTGATTATTATGTGTCGGGAGGAATTTCTTTTCTGGTCCAGTCTATTTGGAGTTCTGTATGCTTCTTGTATGATCATGGGCATCTCTTTCTTTATGTTTGGGAAGTTTTCTTCAATTATTATGTTGAAGATATTAGCTGCCCCTTTAAGTTGAAAATCTTCATTCTCATCAATTCCTATTATCCGTAGGTTTGGTCTTCTCATTGTGTCCTGGATTTCCTGGATGTTTTGAGTTAGGATCCTTTTGCATTTTGTATTTTCTTTGACTGTTGTGTCGATGTTCTCTATGGAATCTTCTGCACCTGAGATTCTCTCTTCCATTTCTTGTATTCTGTTGCTGATGCTTGCATCTATGGTTCCAGATCTCTTTCCTAGGGTTTCTATCTCCAGCGTTGCCTCGCTTTGGGTTTTCTTTACTGTGTCTACTTCCCTTTTTAGTTCTAGTATGGTTTTGTTCATTTCCATTACCTGTTTGGATGTGTTTTCCTGTTTTTCTTTAAGGACTTCTACCTGTTTGGCCGTGTTTTCCTGCTTTTCTTTAAGGGCCTGTAACTCTTTAGCAGTGCTCTCCTGTAATTCTTTAAGTGACTTATGAAAGTCCTTCTTGATGTCCTCTATCATCATCATGAAAAATGTTTTTAAATCTGGGTTTAGATTTTCGGTTGTGTTGGGGTGCCCAGGACTAGGTGGGGTGGGAGTGCTGCGTTCTGATGATGGTGAGTGGTCTTGATTTCTGTTAGTAGGATTCTTACGTTTGCCTTTCGCCATCTGGTAATCTCTGAAGCTAGCTGTTATAGTTGTCTCTGTTAAGAGTTTGTACTTCAGGTGACTCTGTTAGCCTCTATAAGCAGACCTGGGAGGGTAGCACTCTCCTTGGTTTCAGTGGGTAGAGTATTCTCTGCAGGAAAGCTCTCTTCTTGCAGGGAAGGTACCCAGATATCTGGTGTTCGAACCGGACTCCTGGCAGAAGTTGTGTTTCACTCACTAGAGGTCTTAGGATCCCGTGGGGAATCCTGTGTGGGCCCTTGCGGGTGTCAGGCAACTCCGCTGGCCAGGAAGCCCGGGGCTCAAGTGGTGCGGAAGGGGCTTTTGCCCCGGGTCAGGCCCGGGCAGTCTGCTTCCCTATGTACCGCAGTCTCAGGTTCCGCGCAATTGGATTGGGGCCGGCGCTGTGTTCCACTCACCAGAGGTCTTAGGATCCCGTGGGGAATCCTGTGTGGGCACTTGCGGGTGTCAGGCAACTCCGCTGGCCAGGAAGCCCCAACTCTGTTGTTCTTATTCTTCTGTGTGATCTGAAAGCTTGCACTAAGTTTTCTTTTAAATCAGGCTTATCAAAGTATAATTACCATATAATGAACAAAAATTTTAAAATGTGCCTTTTGAGTTTTGACCTGTGTGTGTGTGTGTGTGTGTGTGTGTGTGTGTGTGTGTATGTTTACCCCAATTAAAATGATGAGCATCTACCTTGATCCCTAAGTTTTTGCATGTCTCTGCCCCTAGCTCCCACTGCTTGCAACCCTGAACAGGCAAACACTGACCTGTCGGCTCTTCTCATGCAGTCTGTCACAGTGATGAGAGAAGTAAGCAGTACAGGATGAAATCCCATTCTGGCCTCCATTCTAGAGCCCATGAGGCTTGCCCTTTATGAACTTACCCGATCTCCCCACCTTCCTGTGAGTGGGGCCTTTCTGCTACAGATGGCAGAATCCATTGATAATCCTAACAGCAAAGACTCATTCAACGTCACAAGGAGCCCAGGCCCATCCCCATCCCTCAGGCCAGGGGCAGTAGTGTCCCTTACCTGGGTTATTTCTGGGGCCATTTCTTGCTCCTCCACTACCTTGGGAGAACCTTGGCTTTCAGCATCTTTGAAAGAAAAGTTAGAGTAGGGACAGAAAATAAGTGATAAACATCCACAGACCCATGGGACGCTGGGGAGCATGGTCGGGGGTTTTTAAATAATGGTGGAACTGCAGACGTCCATTCCAAAGACAAGCAGCTGGAAAAGGGCACAGGGCTTTGCAGCTCCCCTGACCCTCATTGAGACACTCAGACTTTAGGCTAGCTCCTCTTCAGCCCTCCTGTGCCTGGTCCACATGATGAAGATGAAACCATGCCGCCCCAGAGAAGCTGTGCAGGTGACAGATGCACACAAAGGGCACATGTGCCTGGCATGCGCCCCAACCCTCCCTAACCCCCCTCCCACACTTCACACCCCCACCTCTGCCAAGCTCTGGGTAACAGGCTCCTTCGGTATTAGGCTCCTTTGAAGTTTATAAATAAGCCTTATCTTCTTGGATTGTAGACTTTAAATTAGTCCTACCATAGAAGAGGGAAATTCTCCAGTTTGCTATATAGTGCTCTCTGAGTTCCAAAGATTAGGAAAGGGGCTTTGGGGATGCTATGATTTCTGCCAGTGACACTGACATTAGCATTTCTCCCCTCTTTCCCTCTTATTCCATCTGTTCATCCTGTCCCATGCCCCCCCCACCACCACTCCATGGCCCTTTTTCCCCTCTCTCTCATCCTTTGCCAGGTAGCCCAGGCTAGCTTTGAACTCATACTCTTCCTGCTTCAGCCCCCAGAGTACTGGGATTATAGCTCTATGTGACCATGCCAGGCCAGCTCCCTTTTCTATTTTCTAAATACGAATTGGGGCTTCTGTTGTAACAATATGCTTTGCAAAGCCAATCCTTTAGACATCTTTCATGTACCTCATCATCTCTAGAAATAACAATGGAAAAAAACTCTTCCCACTTACCATACAAAGGCCCTTCCCTCCCAGTCTCTCTCCCATCACCCCTCTCACTCCTCGCCTTTTCTCTGTCTCTAAGTCATCCATGCTTTAGGAAGGCAATTTGGAGGAAATTGTCACATTGGGGTGCCTGTCCTGCCTTCTGCCTCACAAGGGCCTGCTCCACTGAAGCAGTGACTTCTGCTCTCCTGCAGCCCACAGAGCCTCTGTCTATGTGCCTGGGGCATCCTGGGATGTCTTAAGGCTCTAGAGATGTAGTCAGTGAGAACAAGCTGTTCTACTTTCATGTTTCTAGCTATCCCATCAGACAGTACAAGGCCATGGTCCTCTCTGCCTCCTCTATCCCATCAGATAGTACAAGGCCATGGTCCTCTCTGTTTCCTCCCCTGGCTAGCTAAAACACCCATGACTGGCATGACTCCTACAGACACCTGCTCAACCCAAACTACTGGACCATGAATGTCTTCTACCTACTTATAACAAAGATGTGAGTGGATGAAATACAATGAGAGTCTAAGAGAAAAATGATGCCCAAGGAGGTTTTGCAGAGAGCAGTGATGCTGAAGGCACTAGGTGAGAGGCTCAGATCCAGACACGAAAGGTGGTTCACTGGCCATGCAGAAGTGTCCTGAGAAAAGTCCTTGTGAAGATGCTTCAAGGAAATACATAAAGCCTATTTCGGCTCTAGTCCCTGAGCACGACCTGTGCCTGGGGTTTCTAGCACTCTCTAATGACAAAGTCTGGCATGCTTTTCGTTTTGAGCTATAACACACAGAGAAGTGTTGAGGTCAATAAGCTTCTATACAGGTCTCTTCTACGTGACACCTACTGAGGTGGCTATGCAAAACACTTTCAAGATCTGTGTCCCTCGTCTCCATATCAACACACCTAGTTCTGACTTCTACTATCATTGATTAGTCTTGCTCGTATCAATAAGTCCCTATTTTAAGCTACACTCTGTTTTTTTTTAAGTGACAGCTCTTATTTTATGTTTCAAACAGAAAAATGGGACTAAGAGAAAACCTAGGAACATGACCTACTCCATGTGTATATATTTTACAATTAGAATAAAATTTCTAAAAAGTAAAAAAAAAAAAGGATTAGATTTACAATGAACCAATAATCCTGGTGACTTAACCATTCGCTAGTCTAATGCTCACAAGACAATTACTAACGACAATGACTAATTGTCTTAGCTAAACTGTCATGAGGTGTTGAAGCTTATTATTAGGCAGCTGCCACCATTGTCCCCAGAGGTGACTGCATTTCAGAACTGGGCAAGGTGATGCCACATCTCTCTTTCCAAAATCTCTTGGGTTTTCTGAGGTTTAATTAGTTAATGCTCACAATGTGCCCTGAGGTCATCAAATGTGACATGCTAGCTCAGAGAAAAGCCTAGGCTGTGCTATTATGTGGTGCTCAACTGAAAACATGGTCACAGCTACAACTTTGTTATTTTATGGCTTCTGACACTTCAGTAGCTTTAGAGTCATGAACAGCAGACTCTAGCAAGGTGGGGGGGGGGAGGACACAAGTTTCCATGTGTAATCTCTACGTGAGATTACTTATCTAAAGTGGGTTTACCACAGGGCTAATTAAACTAAAGGTTCAACTATCTTCCAGGTAGAGGCCACTCCCAGAGCACAGCATCTAATGCTACACTCATAATTATGATTCTCTTTAGAGAGGATCCCAGGTTTATATAGGCCTCAGGTGCCAGTGCACATTGTGTCTACTCTGCCGCTTCTGAGATGAGTAACATTCAGATAATGCAGCATAGTATATTTTGAAGGCTTAACAAAGGAATAGTGTGTGCTGTTACATTCATTTTAAGTATGCATCAAAAGTCCCAACAGTTTTTATGCAAGGAAGTAACGTGATCCTAAAAGAGTGTTTAAAGAGAGTTGGTAATCAGTGTTTTACGAAAGAACAGAGTAGTTCAAATTTCTTACGGTAAGACATACTATAAAGTCTGTCTTTAAAACTGAGGATTACTGGGGCTGGAGAAATGGTTCCGGAGTTAAGAGCACTGACTGCTCTTCCAGAGATCCTGAGTTCAATTCCCAGCATCCACATGATGGTTCATAGCCATCTGTAATGGGATCTGATGCCCTCTTCTGGTGTGTCTAAAGACAGTGTGCTCACATACATAAAATAAATCAATAAATCTTTTAAAAGAACCAGAATTATTGAGATAGAAATAGAAAAGAAAGGACTAAAAAAATATAGCCAGACATGAAATATTGATAATACTTCAAATTGGTAAGGAAAAAATAAGCTATACAGTAGTGTTGGCTAACCTCATTAGAAAGAAAATCCAGCCCCTATTTTCTAGTGAACCTCCAAATTAACTGTAGATAAGATATCTCTGAAGGTTTAAAAATCTATTTGAAATTACTAGAGAAGAAACTTTAGAAGACTATTTGCATGGCCTTATGCTTGGGAAACCCCTTCCTTAGAAATGGAGAGAACAGATGTCACAAAAGAAAAATGTTTTCATGTTGGCTACACTAAAAATTTCAAGTTCTGTCAAAAAAAGTATCATTTAAAAGTGTTTTAAAGAAAAGTTGTTGCATAACAATTCGAAACAGAAAATGAAACTAAAAACTCCCATAATAATACAGTCAGCTTTATCCAGTTTCATTGGCAAAATTCCACTGAACATTTAAGGAATCAGTATTTCTTTTCTCTCCTTCCAAAGTAGTGTCCTTGGCTGGAGGGAGGGGCAGATCAGGGGTTGCGCATTTGTGGAGCTGGGGAAACAGAAATAGGGAAATCAATCCCTGGAGCTTGATGGTCAGTCAGCCTAAGAGAAGTAAGTGAGTTCCAGGCCCAGTAAGAGACCCTGCCTCAAAACCTCAGCTGGAAGGCAACCGAGGAAGACTCCCAAGAGCTAGTGTGTCGTCTCAGTGGTTACATATGCTTGCCACCAACCCCGAGGACCTGAGTCCCCTCTCTGGGAGCCACATTGTCAGAGAAATCTGACTGCCACAAGTTCTTATTTAACCTCCACACAGACACATGCACACACAAATGTACTTTTTTTTTTTTCAAAAAAGATTTCTAACATTGACCCCTAGTCTCCATGCATACACATACACAGAGATACTCATTCAATTGTAAACATATAATTTTAAGTGGTATTTGTCTATATTTAGTCAGAAATAAAGATCAGGTGCATATGGAAGTGAATGTAAATGTGAAAGACACACACACAAAGATAGGATACTTAAATAAATTGTCTCAAGCATACTGATCTATTCTACCTTGTCCTATCTCAAAAATATCTATGCCTAAAATTTGCAGCACATTACTTTGACTTTTTCATTGAAGAATTTCAGCCAGTTTAGGGCTGGCTTGTAGGGTGTGTGGGACCGTGTTACCAGATAGGCATAAGAATGATACAGTTGATTGAGTTCAAATCCCAGGAATCTCAGAACTGAGAATGGCAGAAGTGGAGATATTCCTTGCCTGCCTCTACCTGCTCTGGAACACATAACCACATCACCTCACTGAGGACCATGGGCACTGGGTCGCATAGCATGAACACCTGGTGTTCTCTATGCTAATGAGTTATCTAGATAAGCTGGGAGCATTCAGCCAATGACCTTCACTTCCTGGGCATTGCTCCCCACAAAAGGTATTTAATCCCTGGTTCACCATGAATGAAGTATATGCATTCATATCCACCATCAAATAAATCAGTCTGAACAAGCAAGGATCATCTCTTCTTTATGGATCAATGCAGGGAAGGTCTTCATCTCAAGCAGCCATGCTTAAATCTCCCAGGAAGGCCTTTTCCTCTGGCTCCTCCGTGCTTTCAAAGCTCACTTCGAATCAGAACAGGCTCTGCCTAGCCCTTCCTGCTGGGCATGTGGATGCCCTGAGGGGAAGTGTGGACCAAGTACACTGGAGACTGGGCACCACTACATTCGTCCCAGACCCCACTGTTTCTCCTTCAGTCCAACGAAGGAATTCTGTGGACCACCACCATGGACTTTGTTCTGCCTCCCCTGAGCGGATGCCTGCACCACACCAGGCACGCTGGCAAAGCAGGACGGTGAACGACATTGGCTAGGAATGAACATGTTAGCATCTGATAAAACAGGATTCAGAACTAAACACTGAATGTTGCAAAAATGTTTTATAGTGATAAAGGACATTCTCCACATTGATAATCTCACTATCATGAAACCATAAGCATTATGACGGTTAGTTTAAAGATGACAAAACTTAGAATCACTGGATGGGCCACTGGGAGTGTCTGGGGGTCACTATCCTGATTGTGTTCTTTGTGAAGCAGGAAGCCCCGCCCACTGTGGGCGGTACCATTCTCTGGCTGAAATCCTGGATTGGGTAAGTGGAGAGAAGAATCTAAACAGGCTTCCTCTTTTCCAATTTGTATCCCCTTGATCTCCTTTTGTTGTCGAGTTGCTCTGGCTAATACTTCAAGTACTATGTTGAAAAGGTAGGGAGAAAGTGGGCAGCCTTGTCTAGTCCCTGATTTTAGTGGGATTGCTTCCAGCTTCTCTCCATTTACTTTGATGTTGGCTACTGGTTTCCTGTAGATTGCTTTTATCATGTTTAGGTATGGGCCTTGAATTCCTGATCTTTCCAACACTTTTATCATGAATGGGTGTTGGATCTTGTCAAATGCTTTTTCTGCATCTAACGAGATGATCATGTGGTTTTTGTCTTTGAGTTTGTTTATATAATGGATTACATTGATGGATTTTCGCATATTAAACCATCCCTGCATCCCTGGAATAAAACCTACTTGGTCAGGATGGATGATTGCTTTAATGTGTTCTTGGATTCGGTTAGCGAGAATTTTATTGAGGATTTTTGCATCGATATTCATAAGAGAAATTGGTCTGAAGTTCTCTATCTTTGTTGGGTCTTTCTGTGGTTTAGGTATCAGAGTAATAGTGGCTTCATAAAATGAGTTGGGTAGAGTACCTTCTACTTCTATTTTGTGAAATAGTTTGTGCAGAACTGGAATTAGATGTTCTTTGAAGGTCTGATAGAACTCTGCACTAAACCCGTCTGGTCCTGGGCTTTTTTTGGCTGGGAGACTATTGATAACTGCTTCTATTTCCTTAGGTGATATGGGACTGCTTAGATGGTCAACTTGATCCTGATTCAACTTTGGTACCTGGTATCTGTCCAGAAATTTGTCCATTTCGTCCAGGTTTTCCAGTTTTGTTGAGTATAGCCTTTTGTAGAAGGATCTGATGGTGTTCTGGATTTCCTCAGGATCTGTTGTTATGTCTCCCTTTTCATTTCTGATTTTGTCAATTAGGATTTTGTCCCTGTGCCCTTTAGCTATAGTATATATAAGTGACCCTAAAAATTCTACCAGAGAACTCCTAAACCTGATAAACAGCTTCGGTGAAGTAGCTGGATATAAAATAAACTCAAACAAGTCAATGGCCTTTCTCTATACAAAGAATAAACAGGCTGAGAAAGAAATTAGGGAAACAACACCCTTCTCAATAGTCACAAATAGTATAAAATATCTTGGCATAACTCTAACTAAGGAGGTGAAAGATCTGTATGATAAAAACTTCAAATCTCTGAAGAAAGAAATTAAAGAAGATCTCAGAAGATGGAAAGATCTCCCATGCTCATGGATTGGCAGGATCAACATTGTAAAAATGGCTATCTTGCCAAAAGCAATCTACAGATTTAATGCAATCCCCATCAAAATTCCAACTCAATTCTTCAACGAATTAGAAGGAGCAATTTGCAAATTCATCTGGAATAACAAAAAACCTAGGATAGCAAAAAGTCTTCTCAAGGATAAAAGAACCTCTGGTGGAATCACCATGCCTGACCTAAAGCTTTATTACAGAGCAATTGTGATAAAAACTGCATGGTACTGGTATAGAGACAGACCAGTAGACCAATGGAATAGAATTGAAGACCCAGAAATGAACCCACACACCTATGGTCACTTGATCTTCGACAAGGGAGCTAAAACTATCCAGTGGAAGAAAGACAGCATTTTCAACAATTGGTGCTGGCACAACTGGTTGTTATCATGTAGAAGAATGCGAATCGATCCATACTTATCTCCTTGTACTAAGGTCAAATCTAAGTGGATCAAGGAACTTCACATAAAACCAGAGACACTGAAACTTATAGAGGAGAAAGTGGGGAAAAGCCTTGAAGATATGGGCACAGGGGAAAAATTCCTGAACAGAACAGCAATGGCATGTGCTGTAAGATCGAGAATTGACAAATGGGACCTAATGAAACTCCAAAGTTTCTGCAAGGCAAAAGACACCGTCAATAAGACAAAAAGACCACCAACAGATTGGGAAAGGATCTTTACCTATCCTAAATCAGAGAGGGGACTAATATCCAACATATATAAAGAACTCAAGAAGGTGGACTTCAGAAAATCAAACAACCCCATTAAAAAATGGGGCTCAGAACTGAACAAAGAATTCTCACCTGAGGAATACCGAATGGCAGAGAAGCACCTGAAAAAATGTTCAACATCCTTAATCATCAGGGAAATGCAAATCAAAACAACCCTGAGATTCCACCTCACACCAGTCAGAATGGCTAAGATCAAAAATTCAGGTGACAGCAGATGCTGGCGAGGATGTGGAGAAAGAGGAACACTCCTCCATTGTTGGTGGGATTGCAGGCTTGTACAACCACTCTGGAAATCAGTCTGGCGGTTCCTCAGAAAATTGGACATAGTACTACCGGAGGATCCAGCAATACCTCTCCTGGGCATATATCCAGAAGATGCCCCAACTGGTAAGAAGGACACATGCTCCACTATGTTCATAGCAGCCTTATTTATAATAGCCAGAAGCTGGAAAGAACCCAGATGCCCCTCAAAAGAGGAATGGATACAGAAAATGTGGTACATCTACACAATGGAGTACTACTCAGCTATTAAAAAGAATGAATTTATGAAATTCCTAGCCAAATGGATGGACCTGGAGGGCATCATCCTGAGTGAGGTAACACATTCACAAAGGAACTCACACAATATGTACTCACTGATAAGTGGATATTAGCCCCAAACCTAGGATTCCCAAGATATAAGGTACAATTTGCTAAACACATGAAACTCAAGAAGAATGAAGACTGAAGTGTGGACACTATGCCCCTCCTTAGAATTGGGAACAAAACACCCATGGAAGGAGTTACAGAGACAAAGTTTGGAGCTGAGAGGAAAGGATGGACCATGTAGAGACTGCCATATCCAGGGATCCACCCCATAATCAGCATCCAAACGCTGACACCATTGCATACACTAGCAAGATTTCGCTGAAAGGACCCAGTTATAGCTCTTTCTTGTGAGACTATGCCGGGGCCTAGCAAACACAGAAGTGGATGATCACAGTCAGCTATTGGATGGGTCATATGGCCCCTAATGGAGGAGCTAGAGAAATTACCCAAGGAGCTAAAGGGATCTGCAACCCTATAGGTGGAACAACATTATGAACTAACCAGTACCTCAGAGCTCTTGACTCTAGCTGCATATGTATCCAAAAATGGCCTAGTCGGCCATCACTGGAAAGAGAGGCCCATTGGACACACAAACTTTATATGCCCCAGTACAGGGGAACGCCAGGGCCAAATAGGGGGAGTGGGTGGGTAGGGGAATGGGGGTGGGTGGGTATGGGGGACTTTTGGTATAGCATTGGAAATGTAAATGAGCTAAATACCTAATAAAAATGGAAAAAAAAAAGAATCTAAACAGGCACACACCTTCACTATTCTCTGCTTCATTGACTGGCTCCCTCCCTCAAGTTCCTGATGCCGTGATAGCCTATATTCTGGAACTGTGAGCCAACAAAACCATTTCTCCCAACATCACCTTTTTCAGGGTGGCTTATACAGTACCAGAGAAATAACTGAGACAGGTACTGAAGCATCTAGACAAGTAAAGCCAGAGCTGGAGAAATGGACAACAGTAAAGCAAGAAATGTCACTGTTGCAGAGTTAAACCAGATTAGCAATAATAAGGATATAGAAGAGCTGAGGGTTGTTAGTAAGCTGTTTTTCACAGTGTGACGTGAAATTCTAAAGTCTGAACAAAGAAGACACATTCACATCATTCAGAAGTCCAGTGTCCAAGAACTGACCCTCTCTCAGACTTGAGTAAAGAACATTCATTCAAACCCAAAGTATACAGGCTATTTTTCTAGACAACAAACTCACACTCGCACAAATTGAAACTAAATACAAGAGAGCAAAGATACAATGATAATAATCAAACCAACTGGCAACCAAACTGCTTCCCTAAATAAAATTTAGCTAAGAGACCACAATTACAAGCAACAATTATTCATAAAATAACCATAGTGAGAATTCTAATATCAACATTACTTGGTGATACTTATGAGATTCAGGCGAGGCAATGCCATGTGGAAAGATTAACACCCCCAGTGATGGAGTAAATTATTGAGACTGAGGACATCTGAGTGATAAGAAGAGAGAGGAAGCAGCACTACTTGGATGAGCAGAGTGTCCTGCACACACAGCCTCCTTGACCATATCTCTGATGGAGTTTCCCATCTAGGAGAAGGCTCTCAACCCCTAGCACTTGGAAACTGAGTTCAACTACTACAATAGTATCCCAGAGGGTCCCTGAGAAAGGATTTGGTCTTTCATCTTGCAGAAAGAGTCAAAAACTAGTTAGGGAGGAGACGATGGTAGCTTAGAAGCAAGTAGCATTGTGTCCTGGTGTCTATGTAGTTTGGAGTCAACCAGAAAATAGCTTCTTAGCAAAGTGGGTGTTTGAGGGGACACACAGATGGTTAATATCAAACAGAGAGTTAGATGGAAACGGAAGCACTCAGCTGACCTGTGGAGTGATAGAGGGTGAAACCAGGGGGATGAAGGGTGGGAAAAAAGAAGAAGCCACAAAGTAGCAAAGACCAGCTTGGGATCTGGGATTACACACGGGCACTGGAGACGTACTCTGCACGTCCCAGTGTAAAAGCACAGTGCTGTATGGGAAGACAGCTCTGACAAGGTCACGTCCAAGCTTGCTTCTCTGGGTAACAACGCATAAGCCTTTTCTTTTCTTGGAACGCAAAGCAAGTGTTGCCACAGTGAAGTACAACATCTATCATGTGATCCAGTGAGATACCATCCAACCACCAGTGAAACAAGATACATGCAGAGGGGTCTGGGATAAAATCCAGGTCTCTCTCCCTTTAAAACCAAAGGCTGTGATGGCCCCTGAAGAGGGTCAGGACTGAGGTGACATGTGCAACTATGTCCAGGGACTGGCCGTGTTACCTGACTTAAGAAGCTAGGTTCAGCCACTAACCCTCAGAGGGTCTATTAAAGAGAAGCAAGAATGAAGGCAGAGAAAAGGTTTATCCAATTTGGCCACACTGGGAAGGAACACAGAGGTACATGGACATGAGGTTTAGGTTTGAATAAAGGGCAAGAGGAATACATAACTAAGCACTCTTGCTCCAGATGTGGTTCTAGTCACCACTGGCCCACTGCAAGGTGACCTGAGAAGTCAAAACTGTGTAAAATGTCTTTGCTCTATTTGGAGGTGTTCATTTGGTTTGCATGTCCCAAGCACAGTTCATCAGTGGAAGCCAAGGCAGGAATTCCAGCAGAAACCATGGAAGATGTCCTTGGCTCATGGAAGATGTTCTTGGCCATGGAGGGACATCTTGACTGGGTTGCTCTCAACTCTGGCTGTTGCTGAGACTTTCACACATGAGTCTGTATTTACACTGTTTCCATCCTTCCCTCCCCCCACTCCAATTCCTCTCACGCCCCCCCCCCACCATCCCTCTCAAATTCATGTCTCTTCTTCAAGTATTACTGTTACATGAGTGTGTGTACATATATGCTCATTGTGTTCAACCATTTGGGATGAGATAACCTACCAGCAATTTGCCCAATCTCTCACTACAGCCATTGGTCAATCAGTGGGATCTCCTTGTCAACTGTCATTATGCTGGTCTGGTTTAGGTGATCATATTGTTGAGATTTCATGGGTACAGCTTCCTTGTTATATATAGAAAATCTGGGGTTTTTTTTTTTTTTGCATTTTATCGGTTTATTTATTGTATATGTCTGTGTCAATACTGTGTTCCTGTCTCTATCCTTGTTCTCTCTCTCTCCTCTCTCTCTCTCTCTCTCTCTCTCTCTGTGTGTGTGTGTGTGTGTGTGTGTGTGTGTGTGTGTGTGTGTGTGTGTGTGTGTGTGTGTGTGTGTGTTGGGATGGGGCAGTGTGAGTGAAATACCTTTCTGGGAGACAAATTCTTCTGGCTGGCACCAGGCTCCAGTCTTTTCTTTCTCCCAGCATGAGCCTCCTGGGGAAATTCCAATTCATGGGGTCTATTGTTTCCACAGCTGATTGATAGCCAAGGGGAGGGGTACAAGAATCTCTCTTCATATGAGTATCACTCCTACTGAGATGGTTACAGCCTCCGAAAACCATAATTGGGCGAGGTAGAAAGCACTGACCAGCTATGGCTCCTGGACAGTGGTGTGTATACTACTCTAGGTGTGGGGTTTCAGGGAGCACCCAAAATACCCACCATGCCTGCAACTATATGGAGCAAATCTGTCTGGAGTAGGCTCCATCCCAGGGAACTTTGGTTCCATACTACCCTGCACTAATGAGCAAGGAAACAAAGCTACTCCAACTGAGCTACTACATGCTCACTCAGGCCATGCTCACTGCCTGAGTGGTAAGCAACACAGAAAACAAAAAGCAAAAAAAAGGCCCAAATCCCACAATAAAAGAATAAACCAGTAAATATCTCACAGACTGTGCTCTATTCAAGGGGTGCATGGCACAAGAAGCCACAGAAAGAAGTGCAGATGTACATAAGTATAATTTTTTAATCTTTAAAAATATTTATATTAAGAGGCTAGAGAGATGGCTCAGAGGTTAAGAGCACTTAGTGCTCTCAAAGGACCCAGGTTCAGTTCCCAGTATCCGCATGGCAGCTTAACTGTCTGTAACCCCATATATCCAGGATAGTGACGCCCTCTGAAGGTACCAATGAAGCATGATATATACAAACACAAGTAGGCACATAAAATAAGTCTAACTATATGTATGGATATCTATTAATATCTTATTTTCTTTTTAGCATTTGGTTTGTATATATTTCTATAGCTTTTGGGTATATATATATATATGTATATATATACATATATATAATTATTCTTTTCTTCTGAGTATTTTTTATATTTTCTCTTCTGCTGCTAATAATAGTAAAGCTCATTTATTTCTCAATGTCTCTGTCTCCACTATTCTACCTTTCTCCTGCCTTTCTTCCTCTCTCCATTTTGAATATTCTAACTTGCATCTTTCATTTTTCTTCTCTCTCCCATCTCTATTTTTAAAACTCATCTCAGTAACTTTTTGGTTTATATTACTTTTGCTTCTATCTTTCTTATACTTATTGAACTTGTGGGTGCACGGCCAGTGAACATGCTGGGGTGTGGGTGCATTTTGCCAAGCTTGATGACCTGAGCTCAATTCCAGGAATCCATATGGCGGAAGGAAGTTAGGAAGGAAGTTAGGAAGGGAGAGAGGGAGGGAGGGAGGGAGGGAGGAAGGAAGGAAGAAAAGCAGGCTCCTCAAAGTTGTTCTGTAACCTCAATCCTCGTGCCGTGGCATGCAGACACATGCATGCACACTTGCACTTGTGTTAACACACAACCAATGATCAGTACATGGACAACCACGGTGGCTTGGCAGGCAAAGGTGCTTGCCACCAAGCCTAATAGTCTGAGTTCAATATACAGTACAAATAGTGGAGGAGAGAGAGAGAGAGAGAGAGAGAGAGAGAGAGAGAGAGAGAGAGAGAGAGAGAGCCTCCTCCTACACTTGGGTTTTAATGGGAGCATGCATCCTAATTCTGCCATTTTGTCGATTTTCTGAAGCTTCCTTCTTATGTCTTGTTTCCTGACTCGCTTCTCTAGTGGGATTTACTCTTTCCTGCACTCTAAGATTGTTTTTGTCTTCCTGCTACGTATATGAGATTCTTTTAAGAAATCCTCTGTAATGCTGGTTAGTGGCCATAAATTGTGTTGTTTTGGTTTGGTGTTTTTGTTTTGTTTTGTTTTTACTCTGAATGTAAATGGTCTTGGTTTTCAAATTAAAAACCATATACCATAGCTGAAGTTGTGGCTCAACTGATAGAGGGCTTTCCTAGGATGACCAAAACCCCAAGATTAACTCCCAGCACTGAATAAAACCACGGTGGCACAAACTCTGTAATACCAACCCCTGGGAGGCTAAGGAGGACCAGAACTTCAAGGTTACCCTTAGCAGATAACAAGTTCAAGGCTCACCTGAGCTACTGAAGATGAAGAAAAGAGCGGCATCGGCAGCAGGAAGAGGCAGGTTGGGGAGGAGGGAGAAGGGAGGAGGGAGGAGAGAGGAGGGATGAGGGAGGAGGGAAGGAGAGAGAGGACACTACGTATTGATAAAGGGGAATATGTCAAGAACGCAGTTTAATGTATATAATTTCACAAAGTAAGCCACACTAGTCTAGAAATAAAGAACCATGCGATGCATTAGAGCAGGTGCCATCATTACTCTATTCTCACCAAGAGAACAACAAGTCAACAAAGGGACGTCAGCTCAACTGTACCAGAGATGAAACAGATTCAATCGATGAACAGTCAGTCATCTGTGGGTGTGAATAGTCATCTATGGGTGTGAACAGTCATCTGTGGGTGTGCCACACAACTTCTGAATGCAGACAGGCTTTTGGCAGTTCATGGAATTTTCTGTAAAGTAGGGTATATTTAGGTTATTAAACCTAACTGGCAAACACATAACTTCTGTTTTACTTTTCCATTGCTGTAAGAAACACCATGACAAACACAACTCATACAAGAAATTGGTTGAATTTGGGCTTGTTGTCGCAAGAGGGTTAGATCCATGGTGGCCATGCAAGGAAGGGCAGGGCAGCAGGAAAAGCTGAGAGGTTACATCTTGATCCTCAAGCAGAAGGCATCAGGGGGAGGGGCAGAGGAGGAGGGACTGGGAAAGGCACATGTCTTTTGAAACCTCAACACTCCCCGACACACTGCCTACAACAGGCCACACCTCCTAACCCTTTCCAAACAGTTCTAACAACTGGAGACCAAGAATTCAAATATATGAGCTCAGAAAAGCCATTCTCATTCAAACCACCACAACATACAAATAAGAACTGAAATAATTGCCTACATTCTGTCAGATTATAAATGGAAAAAAACTAGATATCAACAGCAAGAGAAATTATGCAAACACATGGAGACTGAATAATATACTTCAGAACAGTTATTGGGACATTGAAAAAATAAAGGAAGACTTAAAAGACTTCCTACAAGAAAATGAAAATGAAAACACTGTATAAAAGTTGTGGGACAGAGCGAAGGTCATTATAAGGAAGAAGTATATGGCTATTAATGTCTATATTAAAATGAAATCGAAGAGAGGCTGGTGAGATAGTTCAGTCAGTAAAGGCACTTGCAGCCAAGCCTGATTACCTGCATTCAATTCTTAGAACACACATGATAAATGGAGAGAACTGACTCGGAAAATTTGACCTTTGACCTCTGGCTTCCACATGGGTACAAACACACACTGTCCCCCACTCATACTAAATAACAAATAAATAAATATCATTAAAAAGAGAAAGAGAGATCTCAAAAAAATAACCTAATGATGCATTTCAAGGTCTTAGAAAACCAGAACAATCCAAACTAGAAGAGAAATAATAAACATTAGAGCAGAAATCAGTAATATTTCATAGACTGACACAGTAACAAAAAGTCTCCAGCCAAAGAAAAAGCCTAGGACTTGATTGACTCACTGCCAAATCTTACAAGAACATTAAAGAACTAACATCAATGTTCTTCAAACTATTGCACACAGTAGAAAGGGAAGAGGGCTTCTAAATGCATTCTATAGCACACTCATTACCTTGATACCAAAACCAGAAACAATTTTAATAAAAACACACACAAGAAAGCTATAGACCAATATCTGATGAGCAGGATACAAAATAATAAAATACTTGTAAACAAAGAGTGGTAATATATTTAAAAAGACCAGCCTCCAAATCAAGTTAACTTCATTCTAGGAATACCAGTATGATTCAATATATACAAATCTATATATGTAATACGACACACAAAAAAGCCACATGATCTTCTGTATAATTTCAGAAAGATGCCTGTGACAAAGGTTAACATCTTTTCATGATAAAAGTCTTGAGGAAACAAGATACAAAAATATCATAACAGCATAACAAATGATAACTAAAACAAACCCATAGCTAGTATCATATTAATGTGTATGAACAGAAAGCATTTCCTCTAAAATCAAGAACAAGGCAAGGGTAGTCACTCTTGTGGCTTCTACTCAATATTCAATATGGGACTTGACCTTTTGACCAATGCAATAAGGCAGCAGAGAGAAACAAAAGAAATGCCAACAGAGAAGGAAAAAGTCAGATTATCCTCATTTGTAGATGATATTACCAAAGATTCAGAAGACCCTACAGATTACAAGACTTTAGGCTTAATAAACTCATCAATGTAGCAGAACACAAAATTCAATATATACAATTCAGTAAATTTATGAATTTATTTACAGATCAATAAACACCAAAAAGAGATTAGGAAAATAACCCCATTTCTCTCTCTCTCTCTCTCTCTCTCTCTCTCTCTTTCACACACACACACACACAACTTTTAAAAATGAAAAAGAAATAGAGGCTTGAGATATGACTCAGTGGATAGCATGCTAGCCATGTAAGTACAAGAACACAGAACACAAGCTTGGACTTCCAGTATCAACGGGCAGCAATGGCCCCTTATCCCAGGGATGGAAGGGAGAATCAGGAAGAGGCTGGTGGGGAAGAGGGCTAGCTAATTGGTGAGCTAGAGTCCAATGAGAGCTGTTCCCCATCCACTCTCCCCCAAAATACAAGAGGAAGAAAACATCCACTTCTGAACACACACGTACACGAACGCATATACTAGAGAAAGAGTGTGGGGTTGTGGTCCTTTGATCCCAGCACTCAGGAGGCAGAGGCAGCCAGATCCCTGTGAGTTAGCCTGAATTACATAGGTCACCCAAGGCTACATAGTGAGCCCTTGTCTCAAAACACCATCAAGAAAAGAAAAGAGAGCCAGCCCAATGCAGAAGGGAACTGTCGGCCTGAGAAGACACCACCACCAGGAAGCCCAGCAGAACTTCCCACAGAAACCACGCCTCTTCATTAAGGTGGGATGTCCACCTTTACATCTTGCTATGTAATGAATTATTTATCACTAGAGGAGAATATTCCAGTGTTTGTATTCCTCACCCCCAATACTCAGTCTATTGCCAATTAATTTGAAGGTTCTCAACCACTTAGCCCCTATTATTAACAGAGAAGGGTTTCTTCCAAAAAAAAAAAAAAAAAAAAAAAAGCTTTTATGTTATCTTCTAAGGACTAACACCACAAGTTTTTTGTTTTTTTTTAATTTTTAAAAAAGTTTTTTTTTTGGTTTTTTTTTTTTTTTTAGATTTTATGTGTATGGGTGTTTTCACTGCATGTATGTGTGTGTATCACATATAGGCAGGTCTGTGGTAGCCAGAAGATGGTGTCGGATGTCCTGGAACTGGAGTTACAGACTGCTGTGAGCTGCCATAAGAGTTCTGGGAACCCGGCTGGAGAGATGACTCAGTGGGTAAGAGCACTGACTGCTCTTCCAGAGGTCCTGAGTTCAATTCCCAGCAACCACATGGTGGCTCACAACCATCTGTAATGGGATCTGATACCCTCTTCTTGTGTGTCTGAAGACAGCTACAGTGTAAAATACATAAAATAAATAAATCGTAGAGTTCTGGAATCCCAATAAAATAAATAAAATAAAATAAAATAAAATAAATAAATCTTAGAGTTCTGGAATCCCAATCAGAGTCCTCTGCAAGAATAAGTGGATGCAACTACTGAGTCACCTCTCCAGCCTCAACAAAACAAGACAAAAAACCATCTGGGTAGTGGTGGCTCATGCCTTTAATACCAGCACTTGGGAGACAGAAGTAAGGCAGATAGATCTCTGAGTTCAAGGCCAGCCTGGCCTGCATAGTGAGTTCCAGGCCAGCCAAGGCTACACGGAGAAACCCTGTCTTGAAAAACCAAGAGAGAAAAAAAAAGAAAGGGAAGGAGGCAGGGAGGGAGGGAGGAAGGGAAAAAAAAGAAAGGGAGGGAGGCAGGGAGGGAGGGAGGAAGGAAGGAAGGGAGAAAGAAGAAATAAAGTGAATTAATAAGACAAACTACAGTAGAAAGGACAAAATGAATTCAAAAAATTAGGAAAGAGAAACAAAAAAATAACAGTAGTGATTAATAAATTCAAAAAGAAATTCTAAAAGTTGAGGGACTACTCTAAATGTGAGGTTGAAAGGTCAATTAGAGGGGACTAGAGAGATGGCTCAGCGGTTAAAAGCACTGGTTGCTCTTCCAGAGGTCCTGAGCTCAATTCCCAGCAACCACATGCTGGCTCACAATCATCTATAACAAGATCTGGTGCCCTCCTCTGGTGTGCAGGCATACATGTGAGCAAAACACTGCCAATGAGTAAGTCTTTTAAAGACAAGAAAAGGCCAGTTGGACAGAGAAGTCTAATCGGGGGAGGAGGTAAAAGGAAGACGACTCTAAGAAAGGATATAACCCCAAGAGAAGAAAAGAGAAGAAATCTCTTAGACGCTGAATCCCCACCATCAGTGAGCATCAGATTAGAAGCAGGAGCCAGAAAGTTTAAGGAGCACATCAGCCTTGCCTAACAGCAGGCACAGAAGCCAGCACAGGCCAGAAGGGCTGACTCGAGACACACAAGAGACCTTGTGTGAAAGGACCCGTGGTGTAGTCCTGGAATTCCAGCTGAAAGTCCACGATGAGGGTGAAATAACAGATGATTCCAACTGAAAAACCCGGGTGGAGCCAGTCTGGAAGTCACGAACAAAGAAATCGGCCTGGGACGCACATGGAGAAACTTCTCAGTGGGAAAAGGTAATGCCCCTCTTCCAGGAAACATGGCGGTGATTCACTTAGTGTTAACTTTAAAAGAGAAGAACCTGCAACTTTCTTTCCTCCCTCCTCCCAAACCCCCATCAATTTAAGGTTGTTCCTTATGTGATGGAGGAGAGCTGGGATCTTGCAGGTTTGGAGCCAAATTATCTGGGATTATTTTAAGTCATCTCCCCCATTCCCTACTCCCCCCTCCAAAAAAAAAAAATGGCATTCATTGATTCACAGTCCATCTCTGTGCTTGACTGAACATCCTTGTGACTCTCCAGTAAAACTCATTTTAGAATGTCCAATCAGATCTCTTAGCTTCGCCTAATCCTAAGGCCAAGATGTTCTCTAAGAGCATCTGGGAAGCAAGGCAGTGACCTCCGTGCTTCACTGAGCCCTCCCCACCTGATGCTTCCACCATGTCTGAATATGCTTTGATTTATAACTTTCTTTTGATCTGTTCCTATAAAACTGTTGATAAAACTGTTACCACATCAGATGGAACTATTTGGGGTAATCTGAGTCTGTGTCCTTGGGCCATGGGACACTCACATTTGGCTCCAGAATCAACTATATTTTACTGCTTTGCTGGGATAGCTGTGCTTGTGCACCGACAGGGCATGTCTATGTAAGAGAAGCTGGGTGTTTCCCCATAACTATTACAAAAGGTGCTTTTTGTAGAACTAGTTTTGTGTTCTCCTTGCTTTCCTCTTGACTGCCAAATATTTTATGTGGGTTTAAATCAGCACTCAATACAGAGGATGGAGTCTCTTTCCTTGTAGAGCTACATACAAGCATACATACATACATACATACATATATGTATATACGTATATGTGTGTGGGGGTGGGTGTGTGGGTGTGTGTATGTGTGTCCCCAGCCATGGCTAACAATTTTTTTATCTTCAATACTAATGGTCCTTTTCAAGAAAAAAACAAAAATCACATTTTCTAACACTGATTCCAAAAGACTAGTGAGGAGATAAAGAGGCTTCCGTGGCGCCTCTCCCAGGTTTGGCTGAGTGAGCTATGGGGCCCTAGAGGTCAGAAAACACCAAAGATCAAGCAAAATACAGGGGGACCCCGTAGCAGAGAAGCTGGCTCCATGCCGGGCATCAGAAGCACTGCATCCCCTTGGTTTGCTGCCATGCTCGAAACTGTGTTTTTAGTAATTACTTCCTCTGTTTCTTCCCTCAGATTAAATTTGGTCGACGATAGGTTAAGAGTTGTCAAAATAAAAACACATTTATAAGCAGGCAGAACTCAGGGTGACCCCCATGTAATGGGTGCAGCCCACTGACAGCCAATTTAATCAAGGGGGAATTCAGAGTATTCATAGAGAGCAATTGATTTTCAAGAGAAAAGTCAGCAGGATCAAACAGCCAGTTGGGATGAAAATCCCTTGAATCACCCCTATTGCTGTGTTTGCTACCAACCAGCTCCTGCCTCCATATAGTGTAATAGCCAAATTACTGTAATTATCCTACAGCGCCAAGTGCCATATCAACATTATTTTAAACATGGATTTTTTTTGCATAATCTCTCATTATTATCATCCAGCCTCCCATTTGAAAATGGAAAACAACAACAAACTGCGATGTAGCCCAAAGAAAAAAAGGTCACCAGAGAGAACAAATCAAAGGGTTATTTACATGTGAATATACTGAGATGTGTTTTACAGTCAAATACACTCTTGAAATTCATTAAATGCTTTCTCCCCTGCTTCATAAATATGGGCAAAAGAGACATCACCTACTGGGAAAATAATCCCAGCACATAATGATCATAAGGAATATGAATAAAGCCACTTTTCTTTCAAAGACCTCCAGGCCCTGTATCAAAGCATTTGTGTTTCTGCCACTGTGAAATGAATCTGACCGCTGGAGAGCAGGGCTGAGTCCTATCACAGGTTGCTCCCCCAGCAGAAAAGGGGTGGGAACGCCGACCCCCTTCATCTTGCTCTCTGCAAAAATAATGGATTCGGAGGCAGCTGCCTTCGTCTGTGGCTGCTGTTGTTTTTGAAATCCTGCAAAGGGCTTAGAAGCCAGCACTGGAATGAAGATGGAAAATCAGTAACAGGTTTTGCTAAATAACCAAAAGGCCCACCCAGCAGGCTTGAGGCAGCAGCCCTGGCTGTCAGCTCCAGCTTGCAGCTCTGCCTCGGAGTCCTCCTGGCACATCACAAACCCAAAGATGTCCCCTGAGATCCTCTTGCAAGAGCCTAAACTAGTCCTTCTTGGGACAACTCGGCCTGCACACAGGTCTGGTATTGTGGACTTGTCTTCTAGATGTTTCTATGTGCCACTGCCCTGCACATAATTCTACACATTCAAAATTGGAAAGAGTAGTTAAAGCCCTGGAGATGACATTCGTTTTCCCTGTTTTACTTTCATGTGCTAAAGATATATTTCACTGGCAAAAATAATTAATTAATTAATTAATTAAATATTTTAAAAGGTCAGAATTCAGGGCTGGCAGTGCAGCAGCTCAGTAGCTGAGTGCTTGCCTGGTATGCACAAAGCCTGGGATCAATCCAGAACACAAGTCATTTCAAATTTAAAACAATGACAATTCTGACGGACATAAATCTTGGCTGACATATTAAACTTCATATGAATATTACACAGAGCGACTGACTTTGCGACCACCTTCAGGTTTACTATGGTCATATCATAGCCGTGCAGCCTTGGCCGTGAGGCATCGAAGAGCCCACAGGCCACAAGGAAAGGAAAGGCAGTGGGAGAGAGGGACCCGATGCTGATGATAAGAACTGGAGATAGAGACTGGTCAGGAAGACCAGCATGCCCACAGCAGTGGTCCCTATAAAGGCTGCAATGTGGGGACACAGTTCCGGGTCCTCTTATTTTGTCATCTCCCAAGAGCACCGCTGCCTAGAGGCTGTCTTTGGTAGCATCTGAGAAGAGGCAGCAGGACGCCTGGTTGGGCCAAACAGACTCACCATTTAAACAAAGCCACTAAGGTGAGCCTGAAGAGGGCATTGCACATGACCAGCAGGGAGTGCAAACCATAAGAAGACATAGGAAGCAGATGGCCGTAGGCGAGCCAAGGAGAGGGGCCTCAGAAGGAACCTGTGAGGGACCCTGATCTCAGCAGACTTCAGGCCTTGGAACGGGGAGATAAATTTCTGTTGTTTAACTTGTTACCACGGAAATCTGGGAGAAACCAGTGACAGAGACACTTCTTGTTTCTAATGCTGTGTTATTAAGACAAAATCCTGGGGAGCTCCCAGTTAGAGAACAGAGGCACAGGCTGCACACACAGGACAGGAGCTGTGCTGTGTTCTGCACACAAGACTCTCGTACTGTCTGAAATCTGTGTTTAGAACCAAGTAAGAATGGAATCAGGGAAAGTGGAGCCTTAGGGAGACAGGCAGAGACTCGGGAGGTTTATTAGACAATAGTGCGTTAATGCGGTCTCCGGTTTGGGGGTTTTGTTTTGTTTTCTTTTTTTTTTTTTTCTTTTGGCTCCAGTACATACAAAGTGAACTCAGTATTTCCAGCCCAAGATGGGAGAGAACCTGTGCAAAGCAGCACACGTAAATTCAAATGAAAAGAAATAAATGTGACAAAACAGTTTCTGACAGGGCAACAGTGGTATGTTTGATGATTTGGAGGTGACGCCTTTTTACATGGGGTGTTTTTGAAAAAGAATATGTATATATTGAATGGCCTTTTAACATACAATAAGCAGCCCTTCTCCTGGATGGCTTGGTTACAGGAAGCTATGCTAATTATCTTTCTGAAAGGCCCACAATTCTGTTATATAAAATGAAATCATTCCCTGCCAAGGAGCACACCGAATTCTAAGGGGATTTTTGTAAGGTAGACCCTGGGTGTGTAATGAGATTTACAAGTCTGATCCTTGCAGGGGTCTATAAAACAGGGATCTGTGCTGCTCAGAACACACCGGCCTACATGATGAACAAAAGTTGCTTTATTTGGACTTGTCTCTCTCTCTCTCTCTTTTTAAGGCTATTAAACAGGGCGATGCCAATACAGCTGTGGAAATGCAGGCTGTGCCCTATTTTGCCTTATGCATCATCAAGAAAATTGCCAGCTCAATTCTGATTCCAAAATCTTTATTGTGATGATGCAGCTAACAAAAGCCACAGCTTGATTTGCAAACACCACCAGGGGCCAGCGACGGGGCCAACTGGAAGGAAACACTGTTTTGAGCTTTGAGCCTTTTTACTGTCACTGAAGGAGAATACTCATTAACTGCTGGGCATATGGAACATCTTGATGTGGTCCTGCACATCTTCAGAGGCTTAACATTTAAGAGGCTCTTAGACCTCACTTGGTACAATCTCCCACATCACAGAAAGTGTGTTCTCTTTCTCTCTCTCTCTCTCTCTCTCTCTCTCTCTCTCTCTCTCTCTCTCTATCTATCTATCTATCTATCTCTGCACAAGTGCACGCACACACACACACACACCACACACACACACACACACACACACGCATACACGACTATTTCTTTACAAATTCTACCAACATTCCAGGAACTCACCACTTTTAAAATAACTTCTTCACCAAATAACAACAATAAATAAACTTCTACTTATATTAGTTCGAATCTATACTCTTAGAACTCTCCCTAGTCTACTCCGACCCCAAATTTATAAATGAACAACAACAACACACACACACACTATTTACATGTGATACATGTATATGCACTGCTCTGGTGTGAGGCAAACTAACGTGCACAATTAAGTTTTTTAGGATGGATGATAGACAGTAGGCTTGTCACAATGATATAAAGAACTGGATGGTGAAGGAACATTAAGTTTTACAATTTTTCTTCTTGGAAGGATTGAGGCTTTTGTGAAGTTGCGAGTTTTCACAGCTGCTAGGGGAAGAGAGACTTGGAGTCAGAGATTAGAGAACAGAGAACACAGGAAGAAGACTGAGGCAGAGGAACAAGGAAAGGAACCAACTGCATGTATATTACAGATGACCACAACAGACAACTGGTACTCAGTCCTCCGCTCACGTCATCTCAGAGTCTTCCACTTGAAGGACAAGGGAGATGGGCTGCCTAAACCTCAGTCCAGTCTGTTGTGTATAAGGAAAATCCTTTCACATTGAAACAAAGAGACTGGATCAACTGTATGTTGGTTCCCTCAGAAGCGGAGTCGAAGACTGAGAAACGGTCATTTATTTGGGAGCTCTTAGGGACAGCATACGTCAGAGAGCAGGGACGATTCAGGGAGTGGTCAGTGCCTGCAGTGTTCATTTCTTAGCTCTTCCAGAATGCAACTTGACAAGGCAGTGTCTCTATCCATAGCCCTAGACAGGCCTAAGGATACAGATGTGAAGATTCCAGCAAAAGAAAGTGGTTCAAATTATGTGTATCGGCACACATGCGCAGACACGCAATCAAGGTTGAAGCTGTGGGTTGGTCACTGCTAAACTGCTAAGGAAACCTCCATTAAACAGCTCACCGACGTGGAATTCTGTATTTAGTGAAACACACCTGTTGTTGGAGTAGTCACTGTGCGTCTACTCTAGTTCTCTTTTCATCTAAGAAATGTTTATGTCACCCTGGGTGTGTAGGTATATCTAATATCTAAGTAATTTAAGCATTTACCAATAATGAATCATAAAAATGTATTTGAACTCAGTTATTTGGTAAGCATATAGTTTTACCACTTAGGGGCACGTATGTGTGCACTTTCATGTGTTCATAAATGTGTGCAAGCACTGAGGAGGCCCAAAGACGATGCTGGATGTCTTTCTCATTCGCTCTTCATCTTACTGTTATTTTTTTCTTGTGGAGACAAGGTCTCCCAGTGAACCTGGAGTTTTTCCCTGATTCAGCTAGACTGGTGGGCCAGCAAACCCTCAGCATCGTCCTGTCTGCCTCCTCGGGACTGGGGTCACAGGAACATGCCACCGTGCTAGGCTTTTTAAGGTGCTGGGATCCAACTCAGGTACCTGTGCTTCTGTGGCAAGATTAAGCCATTCTCCAGTCCAACCTTAGTATTTATGAAAGATTAATGTAAATTTCCATACTAATTAGATACATGTTATTTACTTTTGATATGAAGAATTAAACCTTGGCTAAATATTTGGCTCTGGGGCTGGAGAGGTGGCTCAGTGGTTAAGATCACTGACTGCTCTTCCAGAGGTCCTGAGTTCAATTCTCAGCAACCACATGGTGGCTCATAATCATCTATAATGGGATCCGATGCCCTCTTCTGGTGTGTCTGAAGAGAGTGATATTATACTCACATATGTAAAAAGTCTTTTAAAAAAATTTGATTCTGAAGCAATAGAAGATTCCCAACATTTTCAGAGGTGATTAATGTTTTGTAATTATCCACGCTGAGAACGTTGCTTGACATAAGTGTACAGTACAAATTGGCAGAAGTATGCCTAGGATTAGTTTATATACTGTTGGGAAATTCTGTGTTAAGCATAAATCAAAATTCATTGTGTGATTTTGTATATGCTTGTGGAGTATATGTTTGTTAGTGTAGATGCCTGTACATGTATGTATGTGTGTATGTATGTGTGTGTGTATGTATGCATATGTGTATATGTATGTGTATATGTATGTATGGGGAGGGTGATAGCAGACTGACATCTTTCTATTTCAAGACCTTTACTCTTTTAAAACAGGGTCTCTCTGAATGAACCTAAATCTCATTGATTTGGCTAGATTTGCTGGCCAGTAAGCCTCAGCGATCTGTCTGTCTCTTCCTCCAACCAGCTCTGAAGTGACAGGATTCATTTAATACTTTTTAAAATTACATTCAAGCTAGCAACTCAGACAGAGTTTTTAAAGCCAAATGTTTAAGCACAGTCCAACACAAAGGATACTGACAGAGGAATCACGGTAGAAAAACATTAAAAGTTTCTGTAAGAGTGGAAAATTCTATCTACAGAAAAGACACTGCAATTCATAACACTCTCTCAAAGCATTCCTTAGCATGGCATGTTGTGACGATTGAGCAGTGTAAACTGCCCATGTTCTATGTTCAGGCTCAAGGCTACAGTGAAGTCAGAGGGTGGGACACGGGTGAGCAGCACCAGAAAGATCCTGGATTCATTGCAAAATTGATTCTGGATTGATTTATGGTCACTATGCATTAAAAACCTTTGATTGCTGCCAAATTTCTCCTAACTCCTCCATTCAGACCCCACTGGGGTTTTGACCCACAGTTTAAGAAGCTGTGACCAAAGAAATAGGTGATGTTGGACTGAGAGTGTATCTCAGAGGTAGACTATTTGCCTCCCATGCATAAGACCATGAGTTTGACACCTAACCTCAAAAAGAAAAGAAAAAAGTCACCTCATCCAGATTGTCAGTTTGCACAGATGCAGGGTGGGGCTAGCTAGGAAAGAGGCTCAACCAGGTTTTTGAGACAGTTCCTGATGAGATTTATAAACCCTGGACAAGCTGGGCAGAATGGAATGGAGAGAGCTTCACCTGCCCTACCTCTCTAGTATCAAGCTATGAGGGAAAATGAGAGAATGCATATGAAAATGAAAATCCTTTAAAATGATAGCTTTTATTGTCAACTTGACACAACCTAGAGTCGCCTGGGAAGAGGGATCCTCAGTTGAATAATTTCTCAGATCTGACTGGCCTTTGGCCATGTTTATAAGAGATTATCCTGAGTGATGACTGACCTGGATGGGGCCAGTCCACTATGGGTGGCACCATCCCTAAGCAAGTGAGTCTCTGCTACATAAGGAAGCTATTTGAGCATAAGCTAGAGAAAAGCTGATAAGCAGATTTCCTTTAAGGTTTCTGCTTTAGTGCATGCCTTGGGCTCCTGCCCTGACTTCCCTCAGTACTGGCTCATGACCTGGAAGTGCAAGCCAGATCAACCTTTTTTCCCCCAAGTTGCTTTTGGTTAGAGTGTTTTATCACAGCATCAGAGAAGCAACTGGGACAATCACCAGACAAAATATAAAATACGAAGCACAATGATGTGTGCTCTTTTAAAATACAAGTCTTAGTTCATGTTTTTGAGAAACTGTATTTGCTTTAACCTGAGACTTCCATCAGAAAAACAAAAAACAAAGATGTCGCAGCTCATTTCCAGTTTTCGTGTGAAGCCTTTCCTGTTGATGTGATGAAAAGACAGCCTTGGAATTTGCTGATGAGTGTGCTTGGACACAATGAACTGCTAAGGACCCATGACTCCATCCCTGAGTTATCTCAAGTCTACAATGGAAGCTCCCTGGTGACAATTTCATAAAGAATCATCTTTGTGTCAGTGAACAGAAAACTAATTTTCAAAATAAACACCCTGTGATAGATAACAAGTTCCTCTGCTTCCTTTGCTTGACGCTGGTCCTAGAGAAGATGTTTTTACAAAATAGGCTGAGGTGGGTAATAGGAAGCCAGCACCTGGCCTTCCTGACTCTGTAGGCTTTGCTAGGCAGAGACATAATAGGTACTGTGTCATTTCAGGCCAAGTTCACTTAACTTTGACCCCTACTCCCCTGAGACAAAAAAATTTCTATTCCTTCTATATAAGGAATACCAGTAGCATCTGGAGGACTCAGCCTCAGGAGGTGGCTATATCCTTTCAATCTGGTTTGGTTTTGTTTGGCTTTGTTTTGTTTTGTTACCACTCCCTGGGTTGAGTGTTTTGGCTTTTTTTTTTTTTTTAAATCTTCCCTTTATGAGAACATTGAGCCACAGCAAGACTCCCGTTTCGTGTCACCTTCAAAGAAGAATTCTAGCACTGAGAGGCGACATTGACAACTTCTATTCAGGGTTGTCTCATGGTATTTAAATGTTCCTCCAGAAAATTCCTTCCCTGAGAGCCTGGGCAAGCCATCCTTCACCATGAAACAGTAATGAACTTAAGGCTCGCTGTTGGGAAGGGTGCTGTCACCACTATAAAGGAAGTGCCTTCCAACTGGGGGCTTCATGGTTCTCTGTGATGATGTGCAGTCAGGACAGGCTGCATCTACCTGTCTAGTGTTGGCTTTTCCCATTGATGGGGAAAGCTTGGCTAAAGCGACCCCTGCACTTGACTGGAATACCAAGTCCCCTGCTACCAATCACACCACACCTCTCCCACTTTTGAACAACCTTACTAAACAACCCTTCATATTAGAGAAGGCAGTGCAATTGCTTTTAAAAAAAAAATCCTGATTTTATCTCCAAGAGTAGGTGAATGGCCAGTCATAAAGAAATAATGGCCACTAACTACTACTTATTAATAACATTTACTGCTCACTAAATTCATTCAAGACTCAGACACCAAGGAAAGCATTTTACATGCCTTACTTCAGTGAAAATTCACAACCCCTGTCGGATGGAGATTTTTCTCACTACACATGGGGAACCCAAATTGGAGAAGTGGATTAACACAGCTAAGCTCACCTGCCTGTTTGTATCTCTATGCAGTAAGAACCTACTTAACCATGAAGCTACCATGGTGCATAATTATCAACGTTTGAGATGACCTCATCTTACTTTATGAAACACTGGCACAGACATATTTCAAGATTCACTTTATGGCTCTAAGGTTAAGAGCTTGCGCTGCTCTTGCAGAAGGACCTGAGTTTCAGTTTCCAGCTGACCTGGAATAAGGTGGCTCAAAACCACCGTGATCTCCGGGACTCTGACACCCTCCTCAGTCCTCCATGGGGGTGGACACACGTGCATGTACACACATAGGTGGCCTATACCCACACAGACACTAACACACATAAATCAAAATTTTTAATTAAAAATTGATAGTTTTGGTTGGTTCGTTGGTTAATTGGTTGGGTTTTTGAGACAGGGTTTCTCTGTGTAGCCCTGGCTGTCCTGAAACTCACTCTGTAGACTAAACTGGCTTCAAACTCAGAGATCCACCTGCCTCTGCCTCCCAAGTGTTGGAACTAAAGGTGGGTGCCAGCACTGCCCAGCAATTTTTTAAAAAAGTTTTATTTTATATGTATATTGCTAGCATATGCGTATATACATACATATGGTACGTTATTTCATATAGCTAGGAATCAGCCAGACACGTTTAAAATGACCATTTGCAACAAGCTCATACTACAGAAGGTATGAAGAAAATCTAAAATGCTAGCAATTAGCTCACTTCTATAAGCAAACATTCTAAATGTGGGAACCTTTAGCTTTAATTAAACCACGTCTAACTCCAGCTGTGCGGGCTTGTTTCTGGCCCTACAGATTTTGCAAAAATGTGAATAATCATGTAAAGTACTGCACAAATGGGACTGGAGGAGACTTTCAGCAAAGAAATAGCAGAGCTGTGTGTAAGGCATATATGGAACTTTCTGATTCATCCTAGGATGGCTACTATACCTTCACCTTCTTCAAGACTTGGTTCACGCGATGGTTTCAGAATATCATCAGGATGTGGGGTGCAGAATCCATGGAAAGGGCCCAGGTCAAAGCATTCGTGTAGCAGGGGCAAGTTCACGCTGGTGCACACGCTCATGAACCCGACAGCCTTGCCTTCCACCTGGAACACGGGAACACAGCCACCTTTCAGACTTCAGGCGACGACTGCCATGCACCTGTCACAAGAGCATAGCGTGTGGCTCACTGGTAGCTTGGGAGGCACTCCGAGTTATTTAAGGGCAGAAGACCAAGAGGTTCTGGTGTCTGGTACCATGCAGGGGATACACAACACACTCAAAAGCGTGTCCAACAAGTGACCACTGTGGATGGTCTTAACAGTTGGGAAGAAACTTAGGGCACTGGTCAGAGCCTCTTAAGGAGACACTACTGAAATGCTACATGTGACCTCTTTCTGAGTGACTCCTCACCACCCCCAACCCTCGCCCACCTATTCCACTCCCTCGACTGTGTGTGTGTGTGTGTGTGTGTGTGTGAGAGAGAGAGAGAGAGAGAGAGAGAGAGAGAGAGAGGGAGGGAGGGAGAGGGAGAGGGAGAGGGAGAGAGAGGTGGGGGCTTGTTTGCTTGCTTTTCTTTTTACTCAGCCATAAGCCCTGACCTTGGGTGCCTTTCTCCCTCTGCGCTTCCCACACATCACGGACAGCTCTTAGTGAAGGGGGTCATCCCTGAACCCATCAGATGAACTCCAACTTAGAGAGCAGTCACAAATTCAGGGCTCCTTGACAGAGAGAAACTCTTCACTGTCTCTTGAGTTCACTTACTGAGTACTTGACTGGTCTGAGAGGAGAAGTGAAGAAAGGTTGTTTGGTGGGAAACAGCTCAATGAAGTCTGCCCTGATCTACAAACAAAACAATGCTCAGCACACTGAGACATTGGCACCAGGTACTGAAGTTCATGCAATGCTCACCGCGATTTTACTGTATGATTGTTGACATTTTAAAAAAAGATTTATTTATTTTGTGTATTATATATATATATATATATATATATATATACATACATATATGATCTATGTGCCAGAAGAGGGCATCAGATCCCATTATAGATGGGAGCCACCATGTGGTTGCTGGTAATTAAACTCAGGACCTCTGAAAGAGCAGCCAGTGAGTGTTCTTAACCTCTGAGCCATCTCTCCAACCCAGATTTTTGACATTTTTTTTGATGAGGAACACAGGCTCTCAGGAAGCTGAGTGACTGACTGATTGACCCAGCCATTCTATTCAGGAAGTGGGCTCACTGGTACTCTGCATCACTCATTCTCGAGAAGTTACCACCTCCACACAAATGGCAGATGCTTTAACATCCTGAGTCAGGGAAGGAAGCGGCAATAGTGTTTGGATGGTACGGAAAAAGACAGTCTTTCTCCAAGACACCTTTGTGTGCTTGAAAAACAAATGGGAGATGCTTTTGATTTTCAAGCAGTCTTTTTAGAAATGAATTTTCCTTGCATATTCTTTCCTTTCCCGGACCCCTCCCCAAATGATACTTGCTATAAAAGGCTGATTTACACAGCTGCTTTATAAAGCCATTGACACTTTAATGAAAGTCCAAAACAAACATTTTAATTTTTTCCCCAAATAACAAGTAATTGTTTGTCTTGTTTGTACTCCTGAACAAAGGCTGTGTAGCTGCACTTGTCTGGCTTCTCTATAATTTCAGGCCCAAGACTCAGCAGACGCTGATTAACCAATCCATCTACCATATGTGCAGAAAGAGACGGCCAGCCTCACTCCCGGCAGGGAAAATTGGCATCCATCTTGGTTCACATGGAGATGTCCTTCTAATCTACAGCCGTGCTGGCGCAGCGAAACTTGCATGGCCTGAAATACCTTTTGCTGGCTTCATGGCGAGCTGCATGTGCATGATAAGAATGTATTATTTATAAGACCGCTGTTAGTAATGAGCTATTACACTAATGGCTCATTGTGTTGGGGATTTGATTTCAAATGGCATGGATCACACATTCTGATGAAAATGAGAAAAACATGTTTTGCCATTAGGAACAAAGATTTAGCATCTTCCAATTCCACAACCTGTTATAGTCCCATCTCTCGGCGAAGCTTGTAACAACTTACAAAAGCCCACCATCAGAGACGGCGGCAGAGCAAGAACGGATGGCGGACATGTCTCTTCTGTTCTTTGGTTTTTCTTCAAATGACTGCCTTGAGATAGACCGTTCTGAAATATCAGTTTGCGGGATGGCCATGGGCATGTTGGTGTGCATGTCCCTTTACAGTGTGCGAAGGCATTGGCTGCTGTTATTGTTCAGCGGACAGAGTTGTTTCTTGCGGTCCAAGTCTCCTCACACTGGCAGACAAAACTCGAGGTTTTTCTCTTCTTGTCTGTCCTGTGAATCTTCATGATGACACAGAGAAGGTTTAGGTCCCTGGAAAACCATCTAGGAGCTTGTCTTGTCTTCACAAATAGGTCTAACTCTCCTATACGTGAGCGCTTTAACATTTATAACTCCACCCCCAAAGCCCTAGTCAGGCATCCCTTTCTAGTGACCATATTTCACAATGAGGGTTTTTGTCCTCGTTGTGACCGTTACTGGCTTTGAGCCCCTTCTTTTGGTGCCAAGTGCACGGCTAACCTGGCAGGCTCTCTCCCGCCTGCAGGTCAGTGGTGCTTTCTCGGACCACTGCTGCCCGTGTCCTGGATGATGCCAAAACAGACGCTTTGCCCATCTGTCTCTAGGAGCCGCCTTGGCCTCCAACCGCCCTTCCTTGAAATCTCAGCTTGAAGTAAACACCAGATGTCAAAGTACAGTTATGACAAGGATCCTGCAGCAAAGTCACAGCTCAAAACTCGTCCAAAGTAGCAGAGAGAACAAAGAAAGTCCTCACAGCCAACAATTCTTTAACAAGTCAGTGATCTTCCTCCTAACTCAAGCCATGCTCTGTAGCATTCTTCGTGAACAGCCTGAAACCATCCTGTACTGGATTGGGAAGAGGCACACTTGATGCACTCTGTCCTGCTACAGCTGGTCAGTAGTTGTGGCTGCCCTAATACATGGTATATGTTGGCAAACGCCAATTCAGTTTTGGGAAGAAATGCCCAGATGTGTAGTGCTTGCCAATGGTAAAATACTGTCATCATGGTAGTTTCAAGTTGCCAACCAATGTCATCAAATGGGAAGTAGGGAAGAAATAATGCAGTGCCAGGCTATTATATACTATGTCCACTAGATAAGACAACAGACAAAAATCCCCAAGAGCTCCATAACACTGAAAGAAACCCAATTATAGCCTTTAAACATTATTTACTATAATTCCTTATACGGTAATTTTATACAAGTGCCCTTTTTTGTTTGTCTTTGGAGACAGGGTCACATGTAGTCCTATAGCCTTGAACTGGCTATGTGGCTGTGGGTGACCTTGAACTTTTGATCCTCCCATCTTTGTCTCTTAAGTGCTAGGATTACAGGTGTGTGCCACCATGCTGGGTTTATATGACAGGAACACTACCCACTGACCTACATCCCCAGCCTTTATAAGGTTTTGATAATGGCTATGTTCAGCAAATAGCTTGCAAGTTTCCTGAGGATTTCACAACTAGCTCTCTGAAGCTAAACCAAGTTGGCTCCAACATGCCTTTGCTCAGAGACCCCTAAAGAGACAACTCCAGAATGGCAGGTGTGCTGAAGTAGAAATTTCTGGTTTCTCTAACAATTCAGTTGTGTCACGTGATGCTTTTTGCAAACTGTTTTGTGAGAGGGCATGTGATGTTTTGCTGAAGACAGACACCTGAGAGGTCACGTGATGTTTAGAAAGAATGTAAATGGAGCCCCACGAACAATGAGAGGATGTGCTTGCATTGCTACGCTGTGCAGTGTTTCAGTGGGCTTTGCTGGTCTTCGCTGGTCTTCACTTTGTAGAGAGAAATGTGCCAAAGATCTTCTCCTGGTATTCCAGCTGTTTCTGGCCGCTTCAACTGACTTCTGCCGATTTGGAGGAGCCTTGCCGTTTCTGCTGGATTGTACCAACACTACTGGTTCATGTTTGGTGTTTGCTACTGAACTGGACTGCTGATATCCAGACAGTGAAGAGTCAATCGCCCCAAGGAACTATTTCTAAACAGGTTCACAACATCCTTTTCCTTTTAACCTTCTTTTTCTCTACCTCTGGTCAGTGGGTTAGAAGGGAGGCTGAAAACTTTAAAAACCCTAAAGGAGGTTTTGGAAAAAAAAAATCTAAGTCTACAGTGTGTGTGGAGGGTAGGACCAGTATTTAACTTGACCCCCAGAAGGCTTCAGATACAAGATGTGGCTCTGCTCACAGTGATCTCCAGCCAGGCTCCTGTACTCGGGCCCTACCTCTTCCCTTGCCCTTGACTGAAATCTGTGATCTCCTCTCAATGGGGCATAAAGCTTCTGGTGTCGGAGGCAGTGCAGGCTTTGGAGGAGACTGGGCTAGACTCCCTCACCTCCTCAGGGACTCCAACAGGCTCAGCACTGCCATTTCCAACCTGTGGCTTTGTTTGCTTCGACATTCACACATGGATGTTCCCAAGTTCAAGAAAGAGAACAAGGCAGAGCCCACTGTGGCTGCTGAAGATCACGTCCTCAAGTCATCTGGGGTGGCACTAGCATCTTAAATAAAACCAGACAACTAAAAGACTTCTACAAACCATGGCTGTATTGAACAGGACACCAACTGGAAAGGAAGATCCAAAGTCCTGAGTCAGCCACTGTATTATCTGTTCCCTGTAGGTTTCAGTGGTGAAGTAAAAACCCTATTTTTCAAAATGGTGCTGCTTATGCCCAAATGCTTCCTGACCCTTCCTTTTGTCATTAGCCTAGAGCTAACTGAGAACATGTGAAAGCAAGTCTTTGAAGGACCAGTAAAAATTTTAAATATATAAAACAAATTAAACTAAAATCTTCAGTGTACTGTCTCAGATCCTAGGTTTTAGGGCTGGCTCCCGTTTTCAGGGATACATACCCACAGGCGTCTCACTTCATCCCACCCTTCCCCAGAGTATTTCACTGCTGAGTGGCTGAAGAGAGCCAGCAACCAGACCACAAACCAGAATCACGTGGGGAGCTTTAAACACTTAATGATTCAGAGAGTGACAGCACACACCTATACTCTGAACTACTTGGTAAACTGAGGCAGGAGAATGGCTTATACCCAGGGCTTGGAGTGTCCAGCTTGGACAATGATCCTATGTGGCTGTTTTGCTTGTGAGCTTAGCCTTTAATGGCTCAGCCATCTCTCCAGCCTCAGAGTCTATTTAATATAACATATAACACACTTACTAAAGCAAACAAACAAACAAACAAAAAAAAAACTGGGCACTTCCCTCAAAAGATCGATTTGATTGGCCCAAGTTTACCTTGGATACCAGGATTTAAAAAATTGATATAATTCATTTACTACAAGCTAACTTTTCATAAATATACAACGCAGTGGCTTTTAGTATATCATAAAATTGTATAACCATTATGTAATGCCATAGATTTTATCCACACTGCCTCAAAGAAAAAACAAGAACACCCCCCTACCCCCTAACTTCTTTCTGTCTACACAAGACTTGACTAGCCTGAGCTTTCAGATATATGTTATTATACAGTATGTGGTCCCTGTGCCTGGCTTCTTTCCAGAACGTTTTCTTTTCTTTTTTTTTTTTTTTTTTTTGTGATTTGAAGTTTTATTTTGGTACTAAAAGATCTTCAAGAATTGTAAATTTTTTTTATTAGGTATTTTCCTCGTTTACATTTTCAATGCTATCCCAAAGGTCCCCCATACCCACCCACCCCCAATCCCCTACCCACCCACTCCCCCTTTTTGGCCCTGGCGTTCCCCTGTACTGGGGCATCTAAAGTTGGCAAGTCCAATGGGCCTCTCTTTGCAGTGATGGCCGACTAGGCCATCTTTTGATGCATATGCAGCATTTTCAAATGTGTTGTGACATCTATCACTACTCTATTCCCTTTTATTTCCTAATAATATTCCATTATCATTATACTATTCCTTTTCAGCCATTCATCAGTAGATATACAGTTGGGTGGTTTTCATCTGTGGGATATTATAAATAATACCACCATGAATATTTGTGTAAAAGCCCGGGTAGAAATGTGTTTCCTTCTTAGCTCTGGCCATTTGTTAGCCGGGGCACATCCTTCATCCTTTTGGCTTTGACAGGTCCAGAAACTGAGTATTTGGGTTTCCACAAATAAAGTAATTCGTTTCTGTAGATTCTCCTTCCCACCTCCCCACCATGGACTCCACTTACCTGACACTCTTTATCTTATCACTCCCTGGCTACTCCAGCAAAATAGTCAACTTCAGATCAAAAAGAGGAATTTTTCAATGTCTTCCCCACTCCTCCCAATTCTAAACCCTAAAAGAAGGGACTCCTTATTCTCTACCATGAACCTGAACTCTACTCAGAGCCCCCACCATGTTGCTGTCTGTTTGACTGTCTATGAGAGTAATAACTCTTCAGATAGATAGATAGATAGATAGATAGATAGATAGATAGATAGATAGATAGATAGATAACTCTTGTCACCTCCATATGCCTTAAATTCCAAACCAAAACCTTCATTATTTACTATTATTGTTATTGGTGGTGGTGGTAATAGTAGTAGTAGTAGTAGTAGTAGTAGTAGTAGTAGTAGTAGTAGTAGTATTGCTGCTGTTATTGCTACCACCACCTACGAGGAGTAAAATTATCTCGCTGCAGTTTTTGTTGTTGTTGTTGTATTTTGTTTTGCTTTTGAAACAAAGTAGCCTACCTAGATTGGGTTTGTACTTGGGACCCTCCTGCCTTGGTTCTGGGTAACAAGGATTACAGATGTGCACCAACAGATGTGCCACGTCTCACTGTACTTTTGAATTATATTTCCGAAATACCTAATAAAACTGGCATCTTAAGATTTGGAAGGACTTCTTTGCATGTACCTGCACAAACTGATGCTTTCTGTATCTTTTTCTGGGGGGGGGGATGGGAGGTGTCAATCAAGCCCTTTGCCCAAGCTGGACACTCCAAGCCCTGGGTATAAGCCATTCTCCTGCCTCAGTTTACCAAGTAGTTCAGAGTATAGGTGTGTGCTGTCACTCTCTGAATCATAATTTAGAGTATTTGTCTCTTCATCACTGTAAGAAGGATGACGGTGGCATGAAGTTGGCACAGAGTCTGAATGCCTCCCAGGAGAATCTCATAGTCACCAACTCTGTGAAGCCTGATGTGAAAGCAAGCCTCAAACTGCTCCTCTTATTACAGAGAATATTTGATTTCAAGTTTCAAGAAAAGTAATATTCTTTAAGACACCACACAAGTTTCATCAAATAAGAAATGAGAGTATGAAGAATGAATCCCTAAAAATATCACCCAGAACCAAAATTGCAAATTCCAATCTTTTAATGCTTTTCAATCCACTGGCACAGAAATCTCTTTTTAAGATGAAATTTAAATATCCATTTGAAAAGTTTAAAAAAACATAATTATTATTCTAATAATGAACAGGATGGGTGGGGATCCAAGGGTGCTACTGAATTCATGTTTGCTAATTATTATTTTTAAAGAGGTTCTACATTTTTAAATTTACTGTAGTAAATATTACGTGTGTGTGTGTGTGTGTGTGTGTGTGTGTGTGTGTGTGTGTGTGTGTGTGAGATGTGGGATGAATTTGCCAAGATGAACATACAGAGCTCAAAGAGTGATCTTTTCATGACTTCCCAGGATTAAACTCAGGTCACTGGACTTACAGGGCAAGTGGCCTTATCCTTCAAGCTATCTCACCAACCCATGCTATATTATATGTAAATAACAAGCCCAAAAATTCACTCAGGCTCTTCTCCATCACTTCTCCCCCGGCACACCAGCCCTCACTGTGGAAGTTGAGCTGTGCAGTTATAGTGGGTAGAAGATCCACCCTAGATGTGAATGATACCATTCCAGGACCAATGGGAAGGTTCTCCTTTTCCTTAATATAAAATGCAAGTCCCTCGTGCAGCAACACAGAGAAAAGAAGCAGACACCATGGAGGAATGAATGATGCTCACTGGATTGCCTTCTTTCTAACCTTGCTTTTTAGAGAATCCAGGACCACCTGGGATGGGCCCTCTCCCATCAATCACCAATCAAGAAAATGCCCCAACAGACATGTCCACAGGCCAATCTATGAAGATAATTCCTCAATTAAGTTTCCTTCTTCGCAAGTAATTCCAGTCTGTGTCAACTTGATAAAAAAATAACCAAACCAGCATAGACTATAATGTACCAAAGTCTCAACTAAAATCAATTGCTCCCTACAGCAAAGCAGACCCCATAAATAGCAGTTTCAACTCTTAAGATTACTGAAGTGTCAAGTTCAGTGGTACAAAGTAGCAGGTGATTCTGCTGTGGTCTGGAAGACCTGTTTCTACAGATTCGACATCAAGCACCTACATTTATTTATGCATTTATTCCCAGCTATCAGAATCCCACCAGGCAAATCAAGGAGGGGCCTCCTCGGTAGGCAGGTAGCTGAGGTATGCAGATGAGGGAGGTGTGCCAGTGTGAACATCTCCAGAGTGAGTAGACAATGAAGAGGGGGGTTATAAGACTCTTGGGTGTGCTTACACTAGCTACCTGGGGCCTCTGGTTGGGCTGAACACCCTAAGGCTAGCTGGCTTAATCCTCTCCCTCCTCTGTCGCTTGAGGAATGAGGTCCTTGGGTTTCCCAGTTCCAAATCAAAACAATATGGGTTCCCTCTTTTGGTCCCCAAAGAACAAAGTGAGAGTAGGCCTACTACTCTCACTTCCTTAGAAAAACTAGAAACTACAAGTGTTATGTACATGTTTTTAATTTTTGCATTTAGCACTAATTCAACTAAATTTAATCATATATAACATGGATCAAATCATGAGTGAACATTGGCCAAATACAAATTGAGAAACTCTCTACAAAAGAACTCTCCTGTATTGGTTGAAGACATTCCTGTTTGGGAAAAGTAATGAAGGGTTAGGGAGCTGTTTCTGATTTAAGGATTAAAGAGGCAGGACACTGAATATAACAAGTGGCCTGGGCTTTTCCATACAAGACACCATTGGGGCTGTCAGTGAAACCTGACTGAGGTCTACAGATGAGCCACTGAGATCGCCAGACTTGGACCATCACACTCTAGTTACAAGCTTTGTAAGGGAAACACTTGGGTATTTGGCATGAGTGAGGCATTACACCTGCAACTTACTTTCACGTGATTCTAAATAAATATATAGACATGTCCATGGATAGATGGAGACAGAGAAAGGATAAGAGGGAGATGACAGACAGACAGACAGAAAGACAGACGTTGCCAAAAGTAATCAAGAGAATGATAAAATAAGGAAAAACCTCTGGTACCTAGGGAATTTATACTTGTAAGCTTTACTGTGAGTGTGAAATTGCATCAAAACAACTTCAAAAAGTAAAATAAAGTCACTTTCTAAGTCAGACAAAGTCTTCCTGGCAGCATCTCGGGATATCCAGAAATCTCCCATACTCATCTCTGTGGGATCTTATCCTTTCCCCCATCTCTAGAGATAAGCAAAGAGTCCATGGTGGTCTGGTCACTTTGGATAACCTCACAAGGGGTTAACTCTGGGAAGGATACAGGAGCTGGCTTGGCATTACCTAGAAGGGTGTGCAGGAGGGCAGGACATCTAACCATACTGTGAGCCCTGAGAGCACATACTGGGAAATCTGTGGTGTGGCTCAGTCCTAGCACACACCTTTAATCAGAGATGCTTTTTTGTAAACAAGATTAAATAAAGTCAACCATAGGTCACGAGATGGAGCAGGCAACCCACTGACAGGAAGTGAACACAGGAGAAAAAAAAACGTGGAGTGTGAGAGGGAGTCAGAAGGCTAGAAAGGTGAACAGGAAGTAGAAAGGAGGGACATTCAGTTGGAAGGGTTACTGGTTTCTTCCTTCTGGGATGTCCATTGAAGACGAAGGTCAGCTGGGTGCTTTCTCTGCCTCTCTGAGCTAGCAGGCTTTCACCCTAGTGTCTGCCTCCTGAGTCTTCATTTGGTAAAATCGAACCATCAGGATTTTTGTTTTAAAATCAACAGCTGGGCACATCAGCTCCACGGGTGCTCAGCAAGCCAAAGAAGCATGACCCATTCCTCTCATTTCTTTCACTCTGTCCCCAGGAAGATCTGTCACCAACCTCACACACCACAGCATGATGGTCTTTATCTTGGGCCTCGATCAGTTCGGCCAAGAAGTATTCACCATAAATTTCCTTTAGAGTGTTGTCGTAGTGCATAAATATTGGCATGAGATCATCATGGTCTTCTACCCTGTGAAACAGAAAGCCTTCAGTTTAGGGTTTGCTCCACCCACTGCATCCCTTCCACAGAGCACCTACTGTGCTCCACCCCTGTTCTAAGTGCCAAAGATACAGCAACGTTCTCATGAAATGAGCTGACTGATACCGTCATAAGCAAAAGCGTAATAAACTTCAGTGGCGTCAGATATCTCAAATAACACGATGTTCCCTGGGATGAAGTGTATGACAGTGACCAGGAGGGGAGGGGGGGGGATCACATGGGCAGAGGGGTCAGCATGGCTGGAGAATGGGAGGCAGGGCAGCATCTGCTAGGAACCAAAGGGCAGTTGAGGACAGCAGTCGGCAAAGGTGTTCTAAGGATCGTTACTTTTGTGACATCATCCCACAGTCCCTGCCCTGCTTTGTAATGTTTTTAAACATCCAGAGTGTATGTGTGTGTGCACATGTGTATGCATGCATGTGTGTGTGTGCATGTGTGTGTGTGTGTGTGTGTGTGTGTCAGAAGATAGCTTGCAGGAGCCAGTCTTTCCATCATATGGGTTCCAGGGTTAGAACTCTGGTCATCAGGCTTGGCAGTGACTGCTGAACCATCTCACAGGCCCTACATGCCCTTCTTATGAGCTTCTACTCTGAGACAGCTCTACACTTTCTAGGAGGGAGACGTGAGATGAAGGTAATGAAGGCCTGCTCACCACTCTGGAGACATTCACCTTGACTTCCATTCTCGGGACATTTTACAATGAATTACCCTTGACCCTACTTCAGGAAGCAGGAGCTAGGTTTGCTATCACACAGTGATGTGATCTTGGATTCCACTCCTTTCTTTCTCCTTTTCAGCATACCTTTGAGAACATTTACCTGACTTTTATTTTTCCTGACTATGATCTTCTAAAATAGTGTTCCTGATACAAAAAACAAAAACAAAATAAAACAAAAAAAAAAAAAAAACAACTTGACATAATTTCCCCCAGTGTGTTCTTTCTGACTTAACTATAAACCTTTATTTTCTCTACATTTCTCATTCATTACTTACCATGGTAGTAATCTCTACTATCCTGTTTTATCGTCTAGTGTGTTCTCTTTGAGGCTAATACTAGCCCCATCTACTGAGGGATTCGGATGTGTCCAAGGCTCAGGGCCTTACTCCATCTTTGCTGCTGTGCTTCTCCTGGCAATCACAGGAGGCAGGCAGTGCCCCTTCCTGTTCAGATGGAGGAAAGCCATGCTACCAGGGATGGCGAGATCCCTTGCCTGAGACCACAGGGCTGCAGCAGAACCTGGCAACAAGCCCTAGCTGACAAAAGCCCATCTTCCCCAGCTCTGAAGCTCACAATGCCCTTTAAAATGGCATTCTTTGTGACGCTCTTTCTGAAAACCAGTAGCAAAATGCAAAATCACTTGAGAGATGCGTCCTTGGCTCAGTGACCAAAGTTCATCATCCAACCAGACAGGTCACAACTCCTCCTAGCCCCGATACAACAACCTCCAGTCAGTCATAGCTGACTCCCATAAATTTGGAGTCTGAAGGAAATCTTCACCCAGACCCCAGACCTCTAGCAACACAGGCTCAACTGCTGGAATAATTTAGTCAGGCATATACATACATACATACATACATAGTGTGTGCCTGTGTGTGTATATATACATTCGTACACACACATACACAAACATACATTTCAAGCATCTTGATGAAACTAATATACTTTAAAAAACAAAGACAGTATCAAACCTCACAGATGAACTGGGGATATGAGTGGGCCACTTGCCTGGCACACTTACTTGCCTAGCACACTTACTTGCCTGGCATGCACAATCCCCATCACCACCTGGGCTACAAAACAAAAACATCAGCTGAGTATGGTGATGCACACCTTTCATCTTGGCACTCGGGAGGTAAAGGCAAGCTGAGCTCTGTGAGTTCAAGGGCAGCCTGGACTACATAGTGAGCCCCAGGTCAGCCAGGAATATACAGTGAGACCCCTGACTCAAAACAAAAACAAAACAAACAAAAAGCCCCAGCGACTCAGACCTCAGAGCTAAGAAGAGACCTATACCAAATACCAAACAGTCAAATAGCAAAGGGAAAGGCATACATAAGAGCTGGAAGATGAACCCTGGTCAACACGCCTTGCAGATTCCCAGGAAGAGATGCTACTGAGGACGTAGCTCAATGCAAAACCCTCCTCCTTCTCCTTCTGCAGCGGCCTGCTGAGAAGCCTGCAAAGGTACTTCACTGTCAAGACTTAGTTTTCTCAGTTAAGAAAGGAGTGGGGTGAGAACCCTGAGAGCTCGCAGTGAGGTGGCAGCAAGGATGTGCTGTAGCCGGCTCCCTGCACCATGGCAGCCTCTCAGCAAGTGTTTGTTCTCTGTGTGAGGCCTCACACCCTCAGCAAAGAAAGAACCTAGAACACTCTATTCCCTTCCCTCTTAACCTGCAAAAAAGGGCTTCTCTCTACAAGAGGCTTTTTTTCCTGTAAAAAGAATCCTGGATGATACTGTTCCGAAAAAAAAATAACATTTTTTAAAAAAGAAAGTAGCCTCTAGTTCCATTTTTAGAGCATTTTACCAAAATTTAAGGTTCTACCAATGCATATTCATATGTTATTTTTCATGACTGGAAAAAATAATTTAATTTTCTAATCATTTTTAAGTGGCATGGTGGTTTGAAGAAGAATGGGCCCAGAGATTCATAGATTTGGATCTTAGTCACCAGGGAGTGGCACTACTTGAGGAGGATTAGGAGGTGTGGCCTGGTTGGAGTAGATGTGTCACTGGGCGATTGGAAGTTTAAAACTGGCATGGAAATTTCAAGAAGCTCCTGCTATGCTCAGTGCTGCTGTTTCTGCCTGTAGCTCTCAGCTCCTCACCAGCACCATGCCTGCCATGCCTGCCACCACGCTACATGCCATGTTGGTAATGGACTAAGCCTCTGAAACTAGAAGCAAGCCCCCAGCTAAATGTTTTCCTTTATAAGAACTGCCATGGTCGTGGTGACTCTTCACAGCAATAGAGTACTAACTAAGGCAAGTGGATTAAGACAGCTATCAATGTAAGAAAGCCAAGTACACAGTTAATACAAAGTATTCCTCTAGGCCAGGAGTCTGAACCCAGAGCCTGATTCAGTGCACAGCTCAACCCTCCTCAGAGACGCTCCTTGCAGTAGACGGCAGTTAGCACAGAAACACAACTGGTCAGTGTACAGAGCACAGCTGACATCAGAAGGCTCTGCCCCAAATGGAATATCTGTGTTCTATCTCTTCCCTCGAGGCTCAGGGATCTCTGTGGAAGTGCTGTCAGAAAGACTGTAAAAGCCAGAAGTGGGAGGTGACTTCAAGAGAGCAGCGATTTTCAGACACAAGACAAATGTACATATATCAACTCATGAAGATTGTAAGGGCATGCGTAAGACCTACACAAGGTTTGCAGGACAAAAATCCCAGCCATAGGAGAGAGAAAGTGGGCACAAAGTCCCTCCCCTAGCTGAGGAGCTAGCTTCACTCAACTGCAGCTGGGGTGCCAGGGTGGGGGGCAGTATCAGTTTTCTTCAACGAGTGAGACTCCTGGGGAAAGCCTCACACCCAGGAGTAGTCAGCCAACATAAACTAGACAACTAGGCTGAAAGGGGGGAGGAGGAGGGAGGGAGCGAGGGAGAGAGAATACAAGAGTTGGGTAAGAGTTGCAGGAGAGAAATGGATATGATCAAAATAGACTATGTGAAATTCTCAAAGAATAAATGAAACCATTTTTTTTTAAAGTTTGAGACTGAGTATGGTGGTGTATGACTTTAAGCCCAGCACAGGGTAGCATATGGGGACAGCAGACAGATTTCCATGAGTTCCAAGCCACCCTGGTCTACATAGTGAGTTAGAGGACAGTCAATGCTACATAATGAATTCCTGTCTCAAAAACAAAACAGAAGAAAAAAATAATTTGAGATGGTGATGTTAACTACATTGATGTACATAGATTTGATCATTATATAGTGTATATTTATATATGTACTTAATAAAATTGTAGCTCTGAGTTTTCATGAGTGTGTATATGTGTGTGTGTTTGTAAATGTTTCATACGGCGAAGAAACACATATTCATAATCTTAAACTAAAACAAATAATACTCAATATTAAAATCAGGAATAAAGATCTGGAGAGACAGCGAGCCCTGAGCCTAGCCGTGAACCTTCCACTGCACATAACAAAGCTGTCCAAAATCGGACCTTAATAGCAACTCTCCTGGGAAAAAAACAAGAAGCAAACATCCAAAGCTTGGAGTTCTGAACACTGTCCCTTAAGCCCGTCTCCAAAATGGATAGAGGAACTTGCTCAACATACTAAATGCATTCCTTGGGGTAATCGATAATTTAAGATCTTGCATCATCCTTAGCGCTAATGATAATGGATGACATCAGCCTCAAAGTCTCAAATGGCATATGACAAAGGCCTGCCTCACAGAAAGAACACCTCGGCTAAGGAGAACCATCCATGCAGCAAAATCTCCAAGAGCCAGCACTCTAAAGCTGTGAGCACTGCCTACCGGGGTCAGACGAGAGGACAGCCCCGTCTCACTGTGAGCGAGGGTGGCAAGTTTACTGGGCGCCCCACCCTGCCATTTGCAGGGTGTATCCCATCCCCATGGTGATGACCAATCTGGGGTTAATAACTCCATCAGCACAAAGAAGACTAGAAACAGAGTTCTGAAAAGCAGCCATTCCTTTGTATGTTCATTCAGAGTGCTGCTTGGGTGGAGAATTCATGTGCTGGTCAGCGCTATCAACTATAAAATACTTTACTTTTAGGAGAACAGAAGGTCTAGCCCAGACAGACTTGTTCTCTTTTTGGGCACTCAAGTGTCCATCAGACCCTGAAAAACATGCCAGATCCCCACCCCCCCCCAAAAAAAATGGAGCTGAATTCAAGCCTTACAACCAATAGGCTGGCAAAGATACTCACTTGGCAATTTGTGTATCTTTCAAACTTAGGGCGTGGCAAAACTAAGAATGCCCTGTGTGGTGGCTCTAACCAGCCTTCCGGAAGACGAACATATTCATCCTTCACTATGTCACCTCGCCAGGAGGTACATGGTGGCACCCTAGAGCCCAAGAACTCTTCTTAGCAACCCGGTCAAGCCTCTTGGTGACAGTTTCGCAGACTGCTTCATGGCTGCAACATCTTGTCCTTTCTCTATAACCAGCATTCTAGAGGGAAGGCACAGGCTGGCTTCCCTTGAGGCAGAGAGATGTGTGTAACACAGGCTGCTAGCCAGGTCACTGTGCAAATCCTCAGGTGGGAAATATTACCCCAGCTCGGCGAGAACAGCACAAAGGCAGCCTGCATGTCCAAGAAACGTCCCAGACCCTTCTGCTGGCCTCAAAGCTTCTTCTTTATCTAAAGAGGCTGCACTCTCCAGTTAGACTTAAAAATATACTATTAAAAGAAGTTGCTACTTTAAATGTCACAAATACATTTTACTGTAGTGTATTTGAAAAAAAAAAGGAAGAATCCAATTTAGTTCTAAAGAATACAGCTTGCTTTGTCACATCATGCTTTCATCAAGAACAGTGTCTCAACATAGGACAGGGCAACATAAAAGTTGTTGCCAACTATATGTTTCTTTTTCATCCTCTTGCAGCGGAGGCGGGAGAAGTACCCTTTCCTTTCCAAGATCTCTTGTGCCCTCTAGTGGTCTTCTTATGGAAATTAACTTCCATCCTTTACATGGTCCTTTCTAGAACTTTAAAACTGGTGTTTAGAGTCAGTTAACTTCGGATCATTGGAAAATGTGATCTTTTTAAGTGAGGTGGATTTTAAAATTCCAGACGTTCTGAGTGATTAGAAGGGCTTCAAAGCATGCAGCAGGCCATGTAAGTTCCCATCATCCAGACCGCTGGGGTCCATGTGCCAATCTTGACAAAGGCAATCTACAGCTCCTGGAGGACTGTCCACCAAACCATGTCTGGCAGGGGGACTGGTGACAAATTTCCCGGGGCACAAGAAAAGCCCCGGCTAAATGCTGTAATTGTTCTACATTTCCTTTTAAAATGGGCCTGGATCCTCTTAACTTAGAGGTCAAAACATCAAATCCCCAGGAGCTGCTTAGAAGTCAAACTGGAAAAAAGCGTGAGACCATCAAATGTCTCGTAAAACTAACTTCTGGGGCTGGAGGGGTGGCTCAGTGGTTAGGAGTGCTGGCTGCTCTCCCAGAGGACCCGGGTTCAATTCCCAGCAACTACACCATTGCTCACCACCATCTGGAACTCCAGCTCCAGTGGACCCAATGCCTTCTTCTGGTACCAGGTATGCACATGGTGCAGGGACATACATTCAGAACTTTGTCTATTAAAAAGTAACTGCCTCAGGAAATGAAAGGTAGGTCTTTGTTGTTGTTTGGGTTTTTTGGTTTGGTTTCGTTTGGTTGGGTTTGTGTAACAACCCTGGCTTTCATGGAACTTAATTTGTGGGCCAAGCTGGCCTTGAGAAAGGTCGTTTTTAAAAACAAAACAAAACAAAAAAGCTTGTTTTAAATGTTTTCTTTTTGCCTTTTAAAGGTTAAAGTCTTAAATTTGTATTAATACAAATGATACACACTTGTGAGATGTGTGTGATGATTTTGGTACAAGTGTGCAACTGTAACAATCAAATCTGAACACATCTTTATCTCCTAAAACATTTACAGAGCTCCTGATTTCCTCTCTCCTGATAAAGAAAATTTTCATCTATTTGAGTCCACATGATTAACTGTAGTCATCTTTAAATAGGCAGGATGCCAGGCAGGAAACCTCAAGCTACTTCACAACACTACCAGACAGCATATAACCCTTCTCTTGACTTAGTCTTCCTTAAACCCACAAGGACCCGGAAAAGAAACCCCTCTACCACCACCGCTCCAAGGCCAAGCCAGTCTTTCTAAGCCGGGAACATCTCACGTCCACCACCGAAGATTAATTGAGCACACTGTAGTTTTTAAAGGTGTGTCCAGTAGCAGCTTTGCTTTGTTTCCAACATAATGAAAGACAGGGAAGAGTAACTTCCTTAATTAGTGTCTGAGTAGAAGGGCAGATTACAGCATCGTTTTCCACGCGGCTAAATCAAAGAGACAGGAGAAGGGATTACGGTGTTCATTCATTTGGTTCTGAATATGTTGCTAGTTAAATAGCGGAGGGCTAATTACATCCCCAAACCCTTCCCTGGTTTACTGTCTTAAGAACTGTGTTCATCACCATTAATTATCAGTGCAAGTGGCTACTGATGAAACAGATGTCAAATGTGGAGAAAATAAGAGTAATGTGGTGGCTTAAGAGGCGTGCGGCCACGCCTACTCCACCACGCTGTGCAATAATGCCTTTGTGTTTCTAGTGCTCTTAAGGGGGTAGGGTCCACACAAAGTTTCAAGATTTTAGACCCACAAGTTCTAAAACTCCAATCTGTTCATTTTGGATAGGGGGTTTTAAAAACGTTACATTTCTTTTTTTTTTTCTTTAATTTATTTATTTAATACATGTGAGTACACTGTAGCTGTCTTCAGACACTCCAGAAGAGGGAGTCAGATCTCATTACAGATGGTTGTGAGCCACCATGTGGCTGCTGGGATTTGAACTCAGGACCTTTGGAAGAGCAGTCAGTGCTCTTAACCGCCGAGCCATCTCTCCAGCCCTACATTTCTATACCTTCTTCAGGCAAAAGCATTGTCTGTGTCACTGTCTCCACCTGAACTCACTACTGTGCCCTCCTCTTATTGCATATGCCCCCTCCTCGTCTCTTTACACTGGGACAACATCCCCCTTGGGATTTGGTCCTTCGGATTTTCTGTGGTGTGAGCAAACAGAACAGTTAAGCCATCAAAGGCTGATGATCACGACAAGTTATCTAAAGGTTTATTTCTAGCTTTGTGGGCCCCCACTGGAAGGCCATAGCCCATGCTACAAAGTCTTAAGAGAGGAAAATGGGAAAAAAGAAAGAAAGAAAAGGAGAGGATGAGAAGCCAAGGGAGAAATTGAGATGGGATAGGAACTATCGATTGCTGTAATTGAGGGTTAGTACTATCAACTTGACAATATCTCTAGCATCATTGAAAGGTAACTCTCTGGTCACAGCTGTGAGAGACTATCCAGGTTAGGTTAGTCTCTGGACACAGCTGGAGAAGGTTATCTTGATTATATTTATGGAGGTAGGAAGCCCTGCCCACAGTGGGTGGCACCATTCCCTAACTGGGATCCTGGATTGTATAAACCTAGAAAGAGAGCCAGGCAGTAACAGGAGTTCCTGCTGTCTTCTGTTACAGTGTAACCACTGCTTCAAGCCCCTGCTGCCTTACTTTGCCACGCCTGGCTGTAGTCTTCAACTGTGAACTAGAAGGATCTTTTCCCCTTAATTTGCTTTGTCAGGGTATTTTATCACAGCTGCCTAGGAGCCAGGTGCTAGACTGAGGACAGCTTTTGTCTTTTCTCCTGTTTACCTATATCCTCAACAGGAGGGAGGGTACCAGGGAGTATGTCCACAAAGAAATTACCTTACTAAAAGGAATAAAAAATGGATCATTTTGATAGGCTGCTCGTGTGCATGGCACTTTGAGCACTGTATTTATAAACAACTTTTCTAATGGAAAAAAAAATGTCTTGGAGAACATGAGTAAGTCTTACTATTCCTCTGGAAAATGATAATTCATAATATCCAAATGAGTATACTAACTATATGTAAAAAACAAAACAAACAAACAAACAAAAACAAAAACCAAACAACAAGAACTTTGGAGGGCCAGTAAGAAGGCACAGCGAGCAACGATGCTTGCTGACAACCCAGAGTTCAATCCCTGGCAAGATCAAGACTCTGATCTTGGTTCGGATTTTTATCTGAGTTTCACAGTTCTTTGCAAAACTCGAGCCTGAATTCAGGACCTTGCACACAGCAAGCAGGCAGTCTGCCTGCCGGTGCATTTTGCTGTTGTTTGTGCAGGAAGTATTTTGATTGAATCCTTGGATGCTGAACAGATATGGGGTGGGGGTGGGGCGTGAGGGAGGTCAACAGCACTTGCATGTGTACCGAGCTATAAATAATTCTAATCCCTAAATCTGAGAATAATATTAACTAAGAGAAACCACCCTTCAAATAGATAGTAAAAATGGCAGGGAAAAACTGAGAGCTTTAAAAATAAAATTAAGATAAAGTTATAATAACTATTATATTTCCTAAAATATCCTAAAATTTTCATTTATGGGAATTTCTCATTTTAAGAAATAACCAAAACCGCCAATTTGTGAATATGTTATCAATAAAATGTCCTTAAAGAAGGTGACTTCCTGAACAGCTAAGGGTGTCCCTGCCCAGGGGCCTGCCCTTCCTGCCACACATGAAAAAGCAAGCAGCCATACCCTCCTATCTATCGGCCTGGTGACAGCCATTCCAGGGACTTCCTGCCTCCGCACCTTTGCCCACTCTCTCCTTTGGTTGAATTGTGATTCATCCCCCTCCCCGCTCCCCAGACAAATTCAAGGGGTCACCTTGTTTGTGAAGTCTTTTATTTCTTTTAAGTTATTTATTTTTTCAGGGAGGCATGGTAAGATATCAGAAGGTGCATGATCTTCAGAATATAGTTTGATGAGCTTGGACAACTGCACATGTCCCCCACCAATGCACTCTCACGGCCAACTGCCCCCTGCACGATTCCTGCTTGCCCCCTCACAGTCTCACATTCGGTTGGATCATAGGTACCACTAACCTGATTTCTACAGACTAGCTTTATGGGTTGTATACATCGTAAGACTGAGGTAATCAGCACATATATTTTTTTCCCTCTATCTCCCTTCCTTTATTCAGCACAAATCTTTTTACATTTATTCATGCTGTCACTACAGGGGCTGCTCGCTCATGTTGTTGAATGGGGTAGCATCCATTGCAAGGATTTACCACAGCCACAGTGCATACCAGTAAACACTCAAAGGGGGATTCTTAAGTGGGGAGGGCATATGAGGCTGTGTTTATTGCTCTGTGTCCTTCCCTCTTATAAACTAAATATCTTTATAGCTCATTGCAGAGCAGCCCCTCTTTCACTTAACTCTCAGCCCCTTTGTGATATATGTGGTGCTGGCGTTAACCCCAGGGAACTGCACAGGGGAGGCAAGCCTCCGGTGCCTGCAATAAATAACACTCAGTGCTTCTTGGGTTGTTACATGTAATCAGAGGTACACTAAGTGCAAGACCTACGGTAAGTCACAGACCTTCGCAACAGTTCTGTACCGTGTACATAGGACACTGCTAACAGAGAGACACGTGGTGCCCACAGCATCAATTCTTTTTTGTAAACTAGCTTACTGACAAGTGGTAAACCAATATCAGAGTCTTGATCTACAGTGTCATCATCACATGATCTTTAAAATGATGATGCAATACAACACACTCTTGCTTAAAAAAAAAAACAGCCAATTTTGATACTTCTCTAAAATATCTGTCAAATACAGAAGTGAAGAGGGTACAATTACGTCTCCAGAAGGAAGCAATCATCTGTGTGAAGGGGCTTCCTAATGTACTCTTAGGTCAAAGCAGACTATTGTTGTGTCCTCATAATTTTAAGCTGGAGCTCTGCTGGGGGCATAAAGGATCCTCATTTGGGGTCACAGGATGCTGAGTAAAGTATCCTCTTAGGCTGGCTTGTTGGGAGCACAAGTCTCCCACACATTTCCAGGAAAACCAAGAATGTTAAGCACTCAGGATTGTCCTTTCTGAGGGAAGAGCATATAGCCTGTGTCTCTAGAAAGCTGGGAACCAATGGTGATGAATAGCCTGGTGATCTGTGTTATCTGATGCGCCAGGCCGTACCAAGCTTCTGAACCAGGGGTGGCTCAGATTCCAAATGACCTTTACAGCCAGAGACTCCTCCAAGCTCCCCAAACCAGGACAACCAGGACCGGAGATACCTAATGGTCTGAATGATCTTCATATCATCTATACAGCCAGGGGCTCCCCCCAAGTTCCCTCAACCATGACTAGAGGTGGCTAATAGCCCAAATAACATCTATCCTGTATGTATGACTGAGACCAGCCCAGATCCTTTCTTTCTTAGGCTCTTAAGCTAATACAGGTAGCCCATCTCCAGAACCCATCTTGTTGGAAGCAATGACATGTACCCTGACTTGAGCTTTGATATATTTACTCTCTTCATGCACCAGGGATTATATTACACTAGGAATCTTTTTTTCCAAATTATACTGTGTTTAAGTATACTGGCAATAAACCACCTGGCATCAGACCCCCTGAAGTTTGATCCAGGTTGACCGAAGTCAATCTGAACCAAAATTCCATTCTCATCTCTTCGAGGTCCATTGCCCTACCTGCCTACACCTGCAGGGACTCTCCTTCACTGGCTGTCTACAATGGCTTACATACACAGCTGTGTGGTGCTGACTAGCATAACAACATGAGACCTCTCCATCCCAGCTATCAGGATGGAAAACCTCCTGATCCACGCTGACTTCCTTCAGATCAAGCATCCAAAGAGAACCAGGCAGAAGCTTCCGAGACTTAGAGCACTCTTCCACCAAGCTGTGCTGGTGAGAACAGTCATAGCCTCCCCGAGTCACACAGAGGGCACGCTCTGCCCACCAACTGACAAGAGGACTGGTAAAGTCTCACTGTAATGGGGGAAGCAGGGTTTAAGATAAAACAGGGCTATCTTGGAAAACATACTTTGCTACAGCTATTCCCTTAAACTGCTACACTTGGGGGATGACATGGGACACTGATGGTAAAGACTCCAACTGGAAAACTCCTCTTAGAGACAATAGCATCCTTATTCATTAAGTGTCAGAACACAGGTGGGTTTTACTAGGAAAACTAAATCGGCAGATTCACCTTCAAATTTGTTTTCATAGTTTTTTAACTCTCTGCAGGATTAAAGACTGCATTTTAGAACCCCCTAGCAGTAAATGCATAAATTCTGCAGCCACACAGAACCAAATGAAAATCACCAGATAGTCTTGCTAATTATGCTGTCCAAGAGACTCTAGGAATCCTTGAATGAATGGTATGAGTATCATAAAAATTTAATCTACCTGATTGAGGATCCCTTTTAAAAAGTCTCATAAAAATGACCGTCCCGAGAGGTTTACATCACATAGGCGCTGTGCCAACCGTACCTGGCTTTGCGAATATGCAGCTGAGGGTAGTGATTGTGCCTGTGACATATGTGCACTGCAAAGTCTTCATTATAGTTCAGACATGGAATGTTCCCCACTTGGTCAAACACAGTTATCAGAGTTGAGCCTAGATCACAGAAAGAAAGAACCATGTCCTTGTTTCTATCAAGGGATAGCTTTAGGATTTCAGAACAAATTGTGGTCCCCATTCCACGGGGAGCCTTACTGGTCATAATCAAGAACACACGTGAGATGCTTCAAGTCTGGCGACCAATCTTCTTTCCCATTCACAAGTGTCCTACTTTAAGCCGAAGTTCCCTGCCAGCTACTGGGGACACTGGACTGTTGAGGACCTTACCTAGGCTCAAATATGTTGGCACTATAAGGAATATGAAGTACAGTTCTGGCACCGCCTTGAACACAGTCCTGGAGAGGAAAGACAGGGTGAGACCGTGTTAGTAACAAAGCAGTCACACTCCCTCCCCATGAGGAAACAAGGTGTCTGGAAAATCACATGGGCTCAGTTGCGCCCCGCCAGCCAAGGCCATCGTGTCTCCCAGGCTACTTTCTTTTCCCTCTACTTTTCCTTCCATTCCAAAGAGCTCCTCTCCTGCCAGTCGGGTGGGGGGCCTCGGGAATAAAAGGGCACGATGTCTGAGCGGCATACCAGATTTCTGCTGACATTAACCTTTGACCTGGCATCTGGATGGTCTGGTGTGACATTACATAGTGACCTGAAAGCTGAGCCCCCCACCCACACTACCCGGGGGTCTGCACAGGCTGTCAGAGATGCATCACCATGACTCGAAGGATGCTCTCATCCTTCCCCCACCCTGTCATTCAGGATGCTACTGCAGCCTGTTGTGACCGTACGAATTTCTAAAGAGAGGGCTGAGGAAATCTAATTTTGAAAACATGTAAGTTGGCGAGGCTTGACTCTTTCCTGACCACCCCCATCCATTTCTTTAAATTACTGAACTACCTGTTGGCCTCAGAGGGTAGCAATTTAAAATGAGGACTTGCTAGACAACAAATTTAAAGAATTCAATTATTTTCTTTACTGCCGCTAGTAAAGTAAGAGGATTGGTATCATGATAAACTACAAGCAAATTAAATGCTTCATGTCATTTGAAAACTATTTCATAGGGCATCTTTCATGGTTGCCATCTATAAGATCCCCTCCACTCACCGGATGATTTCTTTGAGGCAGCCAGTGGCATATTCATCCACAGCCACAAAGAAGTGCATAAACAGCGTGTTCAGAGGCTGCAGGGGTAAAAAAGACGGGCGTGAAAGAGTGGGCCCAAACAGAGCAGGGCTGAGAGCAGTCCCAAGGGCAGAGCTGGACAGCATGTGTGGGTGACAGCTTACAGCAAAATGACAAGACACCCAGAAAGCAGTCTGAGCCCCCTGGACACTTCACTCACTGCCTTCTGTCTGACGAGCACAGAATTATTTAAGGAAATGAGGACTCTGAGTCTAGAGTACCCAGCCCTTGCTCCTGCCCTCATGGATGAATTGTGGGTAGGGAAGAGCCTGCAGGGGAGTGAAATCGATTACGGACTCCGTAGTCTTGCCTTTGGGGGTGTCTATGCCAAGTGAAAAACAATCACCCTTTGCCCGGGGCTCCTGAGCCAGCAGCTGCTGCTCTATTCATGAGACACGGGGGAGAGATTCTCTTATGAAACTGAACGATGGAAGGCAGATGCCACACTAGGAATCTAAAGCCTTTTGTTGTTGTTGTTGTTGTTCAACATTCCCAGAGTCCAAATCAAATTATTACTCCTGGGATCTAGAAAACCTGGGAGTTAAAAACTCAGAGAAGCAAGACTCTCGCATGGCTTTCAGCAGCCAAGCTTTACGACATCCATCCTTTTAACCTTTGGAGATTAACTGACATAAACAATAACAGTCCTCCCAGATAGCCATCTCGGTCCCTGTGTTCATGAGCATTCTAGAAATAACTCAAATGTAGCTGGCTGCTCATAGTAGTGCTGGCATTTGCACTGGGAGAGTGGGAACTCTGTTTCTCCATTTCCTAGTAAAGCTGCCCTTCCCTTCGTATCAGTTTCAGATATTGGTTCCTAGACCTCTGCACATACCAAAATTGATGGATGCTCAACTCTGGTCTCTCTCTCAAATGGCATAGTATCTGTGTACAACTAGCATATGTCTCTGATGTGCCTATCTTAAGTGTGGCTCGAGGGGATGTTCTACTGTGTTGTTTGGAAATAACAAGAAGCTCTGCATGTGTTCATGTACAAGTTTTAAAAAGCAGCGCTTTCCATCGCTAGGCAGCTGAATCCATAGGTGTGGAACCTGAAGATGAAAAGAGCTGACTGTAGTTTTCTAGGTAGCCTTGGGTTACTAACTACATAGCTATGTGCTGTCTCCACTTCTGTTAGACGGTGGTGTGTGACTCAGAAGCACTCAGCAGGAATTGGCAAGAATAATTGTGATTTTGACCTGTGACCCTGAAAATTCCCCAAAAGCACAAAGCACAAACTCCAAATCCAGATAACAACATACAATAGGGTCCTAAGCATTTTCTATGTGTTAATCCTTTAATCCCATGACCTTTCTGAGCATCTGCTTAGCATCGAACAGGGCTGGCCTTGGGAGTATATAGTTTGCTGCTTGCTCGATTTATCTAGAAAATTCAGGATTTGCTCTGTAAACCTCTTTAAGACAAAAACCATTACTTGGTTGCAAACGCTAATGGGATAGACAAGACGCTGAGGATTTAATTAAGGCTTAACCAGTGCAGCTCAGAAGAAAAATAACATTACAGATGCAAAGCAAAATTCCACATTTTCTGGCAAATACGTTGTAAAAGAATAGAGTTGGGGCTGGGGAGATGACTCCATGGGTAAAAGTGTTTGCACAGCAAGCGTGAAGATCTGAGTTCAAATCCCCAACATGCACACAGAAAAGAGACATGTAGCCCACCTGCCTGGAATCCTGGCATTCCTACGTGACCATGGGAGGAGGAGAAAGGCAAATGCCTGGGAGCTTGAGGTCCAGTTGCCTTGGCATGGCAGCAGAAAACGACCAACTGAGACCCTGGCACAAATAAGGTGGAAGCAAAGACTGACACCTAAGGCTGCCCTGACCTCCACAGACATGCCATATCATAGATTCAGCAACATTTACATATATGAATGTACGCATACATACATGTCCTAGGCATAAGCACACATATACCCAAGCATAAGGATGAATGAGCATGTTGGCTTTAAATATTTTATTTAATCTAATATGTTCATTATATAATTAACACATAATATGAAACTTATTATATTTGATTATTTATTTGCTGAGACAGGTCTTGTGACAGAGACCTGGCTGGCCACTTGAGCTCACAGCAATCCTCCTGACTCAGCCTTTCAATTATTGAGATCACAGGCATACGTGACCATACCTGGATTATTAATATAAAAAAATTCACTAAGGGCATACATCACACATTTTTTTCTACTGAGTACTTCAAATCAAGTGTGTTTTATATTTACAGCACATCCCAGTTCAGACTAGCTAACGTCAAATCCATAATGGCCTCCTGAAATCAAAGACACCAGATTCTACCAGGGCATTTTAAATGTTACAAAATATGACTAAGTCTGAGGCTCTGTTGTCATTTCTAGGGCAACTGCCTAGGTGACAGGGGATATCACAGACATCACGCAAGGACACAGAGACATCAGTGGGATGTGTATATCTGACACACAAATTCCTTGCTTGTAGCTCTTATTACTGTAAAAGCACGAGGTAGGCCATGGTGGCAGCTGGCTGATGAGGCCACCATGTACCCACCCTGTACACTCTGGCCTCCTGGATTCCAGCTTTCTACCACTTGTTTTTTAACTGTTATAATGCTTTCTGCATCAGTTGGGGTTCTCAACCCAGAAACTGACTGACACTTGTCTGAAACCAGGTCCTCCCTTCCACAGTCGGATTGTTCTAACCAACGTGCTTTGTGCTTTCTTACTGTGCATGGGATTTCTTTGTCGAGTTCCCTGAACAATGGGATCCAGTTGTCCTGCTTGGCGACGTTCCAGTTGGGATAGTCCAAGAAGATGGAGTGAGCCATGATCTCCTCCTTGTCATTGCAGACAGTAACAGCGAGGTTTGCCTTTTCTCTGTGAAAATGCACACATGAACAGAGACAACCAAAAGTGAGATGAAGGCAGGTCGACTCCTTCTTCCTCTAGGCTACTGGAGCCTGGGACCTGCTGCTGCCCATTACACCTGGGGGTGGGGGGTGGGGGAAGAGTGTTGCTGAAAGTTAGGCTGTGCTTGTTTGAGGTGTGTGTGTGTGTATGACATCATTGGGTTGTTATTTAAAATTATGTTTTGCCAGAAGTATCTGAAAGCCTTCCTTGGCATACTGGGCAGAAGACCTTTCCATTCCACACTTTCTCCTAACACGGTTACAGTGGCCAACTGTCCTTTGCTAAGACTGAGGTGGTACTCGGGATATGAGCCGTCATGCCAAAAGCCAGCCAAGTCCTGGGCAAACTGGGATGGGCTGGTCTCCTGCACACAGTGGCAAAGCTGTGTTTACTCCCAGATTTGTTGGCATTCTTAGGCAGTTTCTCTAAGCCCAGTCACATAGTGCCTAAGCATCTGTGGTCACCAGTTCATGCTCTACTGCTGTGATAAACACCAGGACCAAAGGAAACTCAGGGAGAGAAGGGTTTATTTCATCCTACACTTCCAGGTCGCAGACCATCAATCAATCACTAAGGAAAGTCAGGGCAGGAGCTCAAGGCAGGAACTTATAGGAGAAACCACCGAGGAAGGCTGCTTACTGGCATGCTCTCAGCTCACGCTCAGCACACATCTATGCCTGAGGGTGCACCCTCGAGATCTCTCCTCTCTCTTTCCCACCGCCCCCCTCGGGATTAAACTTTTGAACCCAGTGTTTCACCAATGTTAGCTAAATACTCTGCGCTATATCTCTAGCTCCTCTGCTAACTTCCTTTTATTTAAGGTTTGTTTATTTATTTATTTATTTATTTATTTATTTATTTATTTATTTATTTATGTGCGTGTAGAAACCCTGAGGTGTTGAATACCCTGGAGATGGCTGGGAATTGAACCTGGGTCCTCTGGAAGAGCAACAAGTGCCCTTAAGTGATGACTAATCTCTCCAGCACCAAGCTACCTTTGTCATTCCGGGCACCGCCCAGTGTGGCGGTCCTTCTCTATCAATTAGAACGCAAGAAAATGCTCACAGACCTCCCCTGGGGCCAAGAAGATGGCAGCGGTTCTTGAACTGAGGGTCCTCAACCTGACAACCAAGACCTGCCACCATGCAGCATCCACCGATCTTGATGCAGAACTAGAGACCCAGAGGGGTCTCATGGAAGTTAAGATTTCCTGGGACCTTCATCAGTCACAGTGTAAGAAGTGGTACCTTCCAGCACTTAGGAGGGTGGACTGTCCCAAGGAACTGACTCGACATCCTAGCTACCTGCCAGCCCTGTGACAGCAAACGCTATGACTCAGTGTGCAGCTTATCACAGGAAGAACACTTGCATATAAACTGACAGGCAATTTTCACTTGTGTAACTGAATGAAGTTCAGCATCATCCAAAGACTACTTCAGAGTCAGATGTCAGGAGTTACTGCACTTTACAACCACCCCTCAGGGCATCTCCAGAGGGTCCAGTGCCCTCCTTTGACATCCAAGGGGACCAGGCATGCATGCAGTGCACACACAGACAGGCAGGGAAAACACTCACACATATAAAATAAATAAATCTCAAAAGAAGAAAATAAACACAAGTGTGGACTCCATACTGTGTGTAGCCCAATTTTTTCTACTTGATCTCAAATCATTTGACTAAAACAGTTCATCAAGCAGCGCTCTCTCTCTCTCTCTCTCTCTCTCTCACACGCACACACACACCACCCCTTATGCTTTAGCTTCATAATTTTCTCTAAATCAATTCACATTGGGCTTACATAAAAATATTTTATCAGGAAGTTTCTATCACAAATGGGAAAACATTCTCCTCTGCTATCAATGGGAAGTAATTATAAAACATCTTCGAACTAAAGTTGCGTGCATGCAGTGAGATCTCTTTGGAGTCCATTATGCATATGGACATCTTTAGGAAACACTGTCCTGGGGATGGTGATGCCAGCACCTACCACTGCTGGCCCTCTTCATGGGAAGTTACAGTGACACAGATCTTCCCCCTCAGCCATGGGGGCAATAAACCAGGATACACATGGTCCAAAAGCCCTCCCCAAGGCAAGTGTAATGAAAGAAAGGTCCTGTAGATTTCAGGAATATAGTATCCATGTAAGGGGTCCACTGAGAAGAAAACGCAAGCCCATAACCTCTCAATCAACAAAGACTTTTCCTCTTCCAACTCCCTTGGGCTTTTCTGCCCTAGGCCATAACCTACCTGAGAGCCATCCTTCTAGTTCATGTGAAAAAAACACCCATCACACAAAAAACAGCACGGATCAGATATGACCATCACACCAGTGGTGGGAAGAGGTGGGCAAGCACTGAGGACAGGGAGCTGCCAGTGCCCTGGGGGTGGGGGTGGGGGAGCAAGGGACAAAGTGTTCCTGGAATCTCAATTTTAACTTGAAATGCATTTATCCATGGGAACCGTAGGGTGGTGCTTGGGTTCTATAGCACAATTAACACGGTGCCATACTGCACAGACATTATGGATTAAATAAGCTTTTGTGGGTTGGCCCGGGAAGCCAGCCAGGAACAACTTTGTTTCAATGGGGAAAATGCACTATAATTTCCAAATAGCTGCCATAATAAAAAGAGACTTCTGTAGCATTATCCTTTTGTGTACATAATTTCCATTTGTTACTGCCCCTTAGTCATTGTGCCCTGCTAGGGACAGATAAAAACCATTCTGGGATCAAAAGTGGGGTTATGGAGGATAAAACCCATGCTGGGGTGGGGTGGGGGGGGAGAAAATGGCAGTAAGAGACGTCATGCTTTTTAAAGATAGGATTTAAACTGTTCTTTGTAACCATTCAAATACAGGCTATTGGGACCTTCAATACATGTACATAGCATGTCTGAGTCTATACGTGATAGATGCATGTATGGCATGTATTTCGCACAAATGTCATTAAAGCTCAAGGATATTGAATTCCAGCAATGGAAACCAGAACTACTTTCTTCGGAGTAACAAGTGTCTCATTTGTTCCACTGGCTTAGGGAACCTTTTCCAGAGGCAGGCAAAACTTATTTCACGAGTACTTGGTGGGGATCTTAGTGAGGCAGCGTCCTTTCTGCTCCGTTTTAAGCGAGTGAGCAAGAGACCTCAGTGTTCACTGGATTCATCACACGCAGACGGGAGGCTGGGATGGGGCTCTGCTCATCCAGGCCACTGTGTGATGTCTGCTTCCAGCATGGGAGCTTCAGTTCCCGCCCTGACTCTTCTGCCTTGGCCAGTCTGCTCCTTTTTTATCCTGGTCAGTTCTACTCATTTCTTTGTGAATCAGGGGAAAAAAAACCTAAATAGATGAGAAAAGAAATCACTGTTTTGAGAAATGTCTCAAAAAAGAATCAGTCATTAGGCCTTCAGGTCAGCCTGGCAAAGGGCCAGGAATTAGCCTGCAAAATGAAAGAGGGGTGGGTTTGGGAGCAGATGTTCTTGATGCTGCAGGAAATGAAAATGTAAATTTACCTTTCCTCCTGAAGTATGCTGGCCTCTAAGGCTGCTCATAACCTTTATAAGGATCACATTTTAACATGACTGTTTCTGGCCTTGAACTCCACAACACTTTTGTCTCGATCTCCCAAGTACTAGGATCACAGGCACTGTGTCACCTTGTCTGACTTACATATAGACTTGCAGTCTCACCACACCTTTCCACGTGGCATAGCTGCACTTTCCTATCTACTAACTGAGGAAGTAAAAATTGCTCCAAGATCCCGCTTACCTTCAGAGCTAACTGGCTGCGGAATGTCAAGCTTTGTGGAATTAGCACATGGCTTAATTAGTACAGGATTTGAGAAAATAGGTTTGTGGAAGCTTTCAGGAAAAGACAAAGATCTGTAGGTGGGCCTCAATTGTAAGACACACACTTTCTGCAGTCCTTGTCTGAATACCCAATTAATGATCCTGCCTTGGAGGACCAAGGAAGAGGCCGTACATTCTCTGCCCAACCTGCTCCAGCCAGATGGAGCGAGTTTGCGATGTTGGAAGGGAACAGAGTGAAGATGGACCTAAGTTAGGATGGGAGGATGGAGTTGTTGGCGTGGCTGAGGTGGAAGGAGATGAAGGCAGGCAAAGGCTACACTAAGTCTAAAGTATCTGCTTATGGCCCAAGGAGGCCAGTTCTCCAAGAAAAACAAGATACTTAGTTGCAGGTCTACCCTCAGTGTTAGATACTAACCATGCTGGAGTCACAAATTCATCCAAAACTAATTCCAGACTTTGTAAGGTGGGAAGTTGCTATGTACATCTATTGTCTTATCTGTACTGGTTTTAGAAAATGGTCACAGCCTTTCTCAGAAGCCCTTTCTGCCTTGTCTTCATCATCAAGCTCTCATACACACTGGGTACCTCTCTCTCTCCCCCTCCCCACTTAGGATAGTCTCTCTACATAGTCTTAGCTGTCCTGGAACTCACAATGTAGTCCAAGTTGACCTCGAACTCACAGAGATTCTCCTGCCTTTGCCTCCCAAGTACTGGGATTAAAAATCTGCACCACTACACTCAGCATACATGGGTCTCTTTATAGGATTCAAATTGGCCAATCAAGGTCTGACAATACCTTGGCCATCGCTATACTATCCCCAGAGTTATACCTAGAAATCTTTATTGAACATGTCTATTGAGTTTCCTTCTTCCAGATTTGTTCGAGTCTTTTGCTTTCCAACATGAATTTAGAGTTTTGTTATCAAGTTCAACAAACAATCCTTGGTGGTTGGCTTTGCCCATTTGTGACTTTAAATCTTCATATCTAAAAGGCAGTAACCCCCTTGATTTATATAATTTTTCCTTAATAGCTTTCAGAAATTGACAATATCCCCCAAGAACATAGGGGTGATCATGTCAGTTTTAGACTAGATACTTTATATTCTTTGGCATAAGTGTAGATGTCTGACATTTCCAAACTATCCACAGCTAGTTCTGTTTATGAAAATGGCAGTTTACTTTAATTTGATGACTTGGCAGCTGGCAACCTTAAACGTCAATGTTAAGTCTAATTATTATTTACATATTCCTTCTGATGTTCTACATAGCGAATAAACCACCCCAGGCTCAAGAAACACCATGGAAGAGAGAGTGGAAAAAATATGAGGGATGGAAAGATGGCTTAGCAGTTAAGACCACTCACTGCTCCTACAGAGGAGCAAAGTTCAATTCCCAGCACCCACACGGCGGCTCACAACCATCTCTGATCTCACCCATCCACAGAAAATCAAAGTATGTGTTAATGTGAGGAGGACGGGCAGAGGTTCTCTGAAATACTGGCTTTGGCCAGAACGAGGCCATTGTACTCATGAGCTTACTGGAGGGAGGTTTAACTATACAAAGTCAAGGGAACAGGATGTTAACATCCCAGCAGGCAGGAAGAACCAGATTCAGTAGGTTAAAAATGGAAAGGGCTGTGGGAGGGGCAGGGACGGATGGACATGAGGGTGGGAAGGGATGTTCTAGGAAGAGTGGGAAGGAGGAGTTGGCTAACAAGACATATTATATACATGTCCATAATTATCAAAGAATAAATAATGGGACAAAAACAAAGAATAAATCATTTGCCAATAAATAATCTATTTTGTTTTCTCAGCTGTCAACATGTACCGTTTTGTTTTACTTTAGTTTTGCTGTTTTAAGAAAGGGTCTTCCTATGTAACCCAGGGTGGCCTTGAACTCACAATTCTCCTGCCTTAGTCTCCTGAGTCCTGGGATTGCAGGTGTACGCCATCATACGTACATCATATATTATCATGGCATGAAATGGTTTTATAGCTTCAGCATGTTAAGGGAGTTCTTATGTTGAGTTATAAGTAAGAATAACTTTAAATTTATTAGATATTATTATATTATATACTTATGTTAAATACATATAAATAGTATATTATACTTTATTATGTTATATTAAATCAGGTATTGAGATAATTTTATTTCTTTTCTTCCTTTACTCTGTCAATGAAGCCAAGAGTTCTCATTCCTGCATGTACCAGAGACTGATGTTAAGTATCTTCCTCAGCCGTACTCCATCTTACTTTTTGAGACATGGCCTTTGCCATCTTTGCAAGCTCCTGGGGTCCTTTTGTCTCTTCCCCAGTACCAGTTTTGTTTTGGAGATCCTGGGGAGGTTGGGTTTGTTTGGGGTTTTTTTGTTGTGGTTCTTGTTGGGTTTTGGTGATGTTGATGTTGGTTTGGATTTTTGGTTGATTTGTGTGGCAAGCACTTTGCTCACTGACCCTTCTCTCCATATCTATATATGTGTGTGTGTGTGTGTGTGTGTGTGTGTGTGTGTGTGTGTGTGTGTGTGTGTGTGTGTATGTGTATAGAGAGAGACATGCATAGATGTATTGATATAAGTGAGATACATATATATACATATGTGTATACACACATTCACACACACATACAACAGGCAGAACAAGATCTTTGAAGAAAAACATTTGTTCACATTTTCAAGTTTAGAAGAGCAAACCTGGGCTCGGCCACTTCTGTAAGCCTGACCTCCTGCAAGCCTCCCATTCCCATCCATAAGATGGAAACAACAGCTGGTACCTCAGAGAATGGTCGGAGTAACCCAATAACATAATCCTGGTAGGCACAGAGCCTGATGTAAGTTCTCAAAGCTTGGTCACATTAATAATGTACCCCAGCTGATTGTACCCATGAGTGGGTCAGTTGAGGTTTCAATTCAAGTTCGCTTAACTCTAAAGCCCATGAGATGTCTTCAATTTACACACCACTAGAGGACAGAGAGGTTGGTTGTCCCCTAGATTTCTTGCTAGGCATTTGTCACTGTGCAGTGAACTGCCATGAGATCAAGGCAGTGGGCTCCCTTTTTGGTGCGTGATAAGCTTTTTAAATGGTGGTAGTGGTTTTCTTGCTGGGAATTGAGCCCAGGGCCTTATGTGTGCTGGGCAAAAGCTCTGTCTCTAAGCAACACTTCCCCAGCCCTGCAGTAAAACTGACAAGCCTTCTTGAACTCACTTGGCTATGTACTTACAGCAAATAGATTATGTTGAGCCTCCCAAACAGCTTCTGAGTAAACTTTCTAACGAGGTTTTTGATACAGAAGATGTCCTGGGACTCTGTTCTTCGGCAGTGTACCACCTCGACCTTCCCTCTGGGGGACGTGAGGATGGACATTTTCCTCTCCTGTCCTCGAGAGAGAGAGGGAAGTCTGTTACTCATCTCAGATGACAGGCTAGCTCAATCACAGTACATACAACACTGGACAGTTGCTTAATTTCATGTGGCCGGAGTACACCTGTGCAGGGGTGCTCAAGGGGCACTCAGGGGCCACATTTCCTCAGGTGGTTGGCTATAACAACTGTCATTGCAAACCTGCTAAAATGCTGTTCTCCTAGAAAAAGAACTGAGAACTGGCCTGCCTAAAACTGTCCACAACTGTTTTAAAACTGCTTTAGATAGTGAAAGGGATTGTTGAATAACTTAACCCACTGTGGCAGCAATACAGTTGTGTTATAAGGAAAATATTGACGTCCATCCCCACATTCTGAATAAGTTTGCTCTTATGGAACCTGGAACCCTAAAAGATAGCAATCTTGAAAGGTTTTATGAGACAAAAATCTAAAGTTTAAACAAGAAAGCATAAGCTTCCTTAAAGAGTTTTCCTGAGGGGTTACCATGTTTCGAAACCCTAGGTGCCAAACCTATTCCAAACCACGAGTTTGGACATATCTTGGAAATGTCTCCCCAAAAGCTCATGTATTAAGGGTTCAGTCAACAACTTGAGTCACTACCGGGAGATGGTGGAACATTTAAGAAAAAGATAGATCACTGAAGGCATGCTCTTGTAGGGGAAGAACCCCAGTCCCTTGCTGTCTTTCTTGTTGCTTTGTGGCCACCATGAGGTGAACAGACTTCCACTGTCCTAAGTTCCCATCATGTTGCTGTCAGAGGCCCACAGCAACAGGGCAAGGTGAGCAGGGATGGACAGAGCCCTCTGGAATCATGAGTTCAAATCAACCACTTTTTCTTCTTCTTCTTCTTTCTTTTCTTCTTCTTCTTCTTCTTCTTCTTCTTCTTCTTCTTCTTCTTCTTCTTCTTCTTCTTCTTCTTCTTCTTCTTCTTCTTCTTCTCCTTCTCCCTCTCCCTCTCCCTCTCCCTCTCCCTCTCCCTCTCCCTCTTCCTCTTCTTCTTCTTCTTCTTCTTCTTCTTCTTCTTCTTCTTTCTTTTTGGACAGAGCCCTCTGGAATCATGAGTTCAAATCAACCACTTTTTCTTTTTCTTTTTCTTTTTCTTTTTCTTCTTCTTCTTCTTCTTCTTCTTCTTCTTCTTCTTCTTCTTCTTCTTCTTCCTCCTTCTTCCTCCTTCTTCCTCCTTCTTCCTCCTTCTTCCTCCTTCTTCCTCCTCCTCCTCCTCCTCCTTCTTCTTCTTCCCTCCTCCTCCTCCTCCTCCTTCTCCTCCTCCTCCTCCTCCTCCTTCTTCTTCTTTTTCTTTCCATACAGGGTTTATCTGTATAGCCCTGGCTGTCCTGGAACTTACTCTGTAGACCAGGCTGGCCTTGAACTCAGAAATCCGCCTGCCTCTGCCTCCCGAATGCTGGGATTAAAGGCGTGCACCACCACACCCGGCTCAACCACTTTTTCTTACAAGCTCATTATTTTTGTCCAAAAAGTGGAAAGCTAGCAAATCCATCAAAGGCTTAGAAGAAGTCCATCACAGAGACTTACTTTCTCCTTAATACACACATCTTTTCCACAGTCTTTCTCAGCAGAACCCTCTAATGGCTGCAACAGCAGCGTGTCCGGGTTCCAGAAAGTTGGGAAAATGCTGCCAACAGCAACAGTAGCCCACAAAATGGTTTCAATTTTTCACTTAACATCTCAAAGCTTGTCTGCCTCTTCTTTCCATATCTCTTTCTCCTTCTGCTCCTCCCTCCCTCCCTCCCCTTCCAAGGGAAGAATTACTACATACTAATAGGTCAACTGAAATCAGGGAAGTCAGCTTGGCACGGTCACAGAGAACAATATAGAAAGCTATCCTGTGGGCAACTCTTAGTCTCCTGCACTGATGACCACAGTTCTGACTTCTAGCATGCAGTTGATCTCTGCCAATTTTTAATCATTATATAAACGGAATTACATAGTATGTATGACTTTTATCATAAGACATATCCTGTTACTTTTTTTAAGCTTAGATATTCCAAAGAAGTTGAATGCTGCAGGACTCTGAAGATGAAACGGACTGTGCTCATGCCCTGTCGAAGAAACCAAGCCTCCGGGGAAAACAGTGGCTTGGCTGAGGTCATACACATGCAGTCAGAAATAAAAACCATTGGCATCTCAAGCCAGCACTGCCTCTGCCATTCCCCACCGTGAGCTCTCTTCCCTCTCGTCACTGTTCCCCAGGGATTCAGATCAAACCGGTCCTGGTTTCCCTTAACTGCAAATCTTCAGTGAAAAGTGTGAGATGGAGTTGACTAGACCCTGGGAAGATAGCAGGGTGACAGGCTGGAGTCCTCCAGTGGCCTTCCCACCATCAACTGCACAGGCTTACAGAGAAGTTTTATCGGCACCTTCAAGGCAAACATAGCTCCTGGGGATGGCTCAATGTTGCCCAAGCTTACAGAAATGGAGAGGTATCAGAGATGCCAAAATATTCATTTTCTTTAACCAGTTCCCATTTTACAACAATAACTGACCAGTGAAGCTGTCCAGATGTTTCCATTGCCCAGGCGTTTAGCAAGCCGTGTGAGCTGGGTACAAGGACTTTTGATTTTCACAGAGCACAGTGGGAGAGAAGCAGATCCCTATGTGTGACGTGGTCTGTGTTGTGTAGCCTTGGTGTTATGGTGACCGTGGTGGTTATCTAGAGAACCTGTGCCGTCGTCCTTAGCGCTGCCCAGCTGTTGCCTAGTGGAACCATGGACTCAGAATAGAAGCACTTCATGTTGCAAAGACAAGAAGACCTTGGTATCTAGGCAACATCTCCAAAACCTGGGATACTAGCTTCCTCTCCCCCACTCTCTTATCTTAGCAGCTATTGGCCTGTCGGGTGGTTTCACTTTAGGAGCACAGCAAAAGTAATTTCAGTGTATTTAATGTTTGGGAAACGAGATGATTTTGAATATTTGGATGACATGGTTTAGAGCTGTGGCAAATGCTTTGATTTTGGCTATACTCATTTGTAGTTTGGAAAAATTGCAAAAGAAAGTTTAGAGAGAGTAGGAGTGATATCATGGCATACTTATTTTTTTCCCCAAATACTAGGAGTTGGGCAAGTATGGAAATTCCTTAAAACAATTATCTATTGCCAGATGTGGTGGTACCAGCCTTTAATCCCGGTACTTGGGAGGCAAAAAGCTGGTAGATCTCTGGGAGTTCCAGGCCAGCCAGGGCTACACAGTAAGACCTTGTACCAGAAAACAAACAACACCAAAACAAACAAACAAACAAACAAACAAACAAATCATCGTCATCACCACCTGTAACAAAAAACTCATAAGGATTTAATTAAGTCACTAATAAATGACGAGCGTAAATGCACGTTACTAAATGAGAGACAGTAATCTGAAGAGGTATATGACTCCAACCATCTACAAAGAACTACAGAGACATTAAAAAAAAATAGATCAATCGATCCCTGCTACCTCAGTCCAGTGTCCGCACTCTCTCAGCCCCCAAGGCTCTCACTATCAGAGAGGAGGCAGTGTGTGCGCTCAAGAGGCAGTGGACGACTACAGAAAACATCTGGACACAGCAGCGCAGCACAAAACCTGTGCAAACTCAAGCCAGACCAAATCCCCTTATGGAGAGATGGGCACACAATACCACACCTGGCAGTGGAGAAATTGGTCATTTTTTAGCTGCTGGAAAGCATGAGTTTTCTCTAAGAGTATAACATTCTGGTAAGTTGACCAAGCTCCAGTAGACCACATATCCAAGAATATCTGGGCAATACGAATTAGTCTTCAAAGGTTAAAAAACAAAAAGACACACAGTTGGGTGAATAGGGAGTGGGGTAGATCTGGGGAAAGCTGGAGGAATGGCTATGATTAAGACGCAAAACTTTCAAAGAAGGAATTAAAAAACAAACAAACAAAATGCTTGATAAAAAGGAGTATTGATGGACAAAGGCTCGAGGGGGAGGATGAACAGGAGGTACCCTGAGGATGTTGACAGTTCCAGGCCAGCCTGGTCTACAGAGTGAGTTCCCGGACAACCAGGGAATCAGGACTACACCGAGAAACCCTGTCTCCAAAACAAAACAAAAAATCTTGCCGTTGTCCTAAATCTCAAGACTGTTACAAAAGTAAACTCTAACAGTTTCTTGTAACTGACACGGGGTGGGGATGGATCGTAGAAAGTCCTTTGAGGGTGGGGAAAGAGTAGGAAAAGCTCACCTTCCCAATTTTGCTGTCAATTCCAAAATTTTTATTTTAAAAAATTATCTTAACTATATGCTAAATCACTGTTTTTAATGTACTTCAGATATTATACGTACTAACATCTAGCGAGTATTTTACAGAGACAGATTTTTTTCTTTAATCTTAAGGAAATAGATACTTTTATCCTTTTATAGCTAAGGATATTAAGGATAAGAGAATTGAGATAATACAAATTTACATGCCGGGCGTGGTGGCGCACGCCTTTAATCCCAGCACTTGGGAGGCAGAGGCAGGCGGATTTCTGAGTTCGAGGCCAGCCTGGTCTACAGAGTGAGTTCCAGGACAGCCAGGGCTATACAGAGAAACCCTGTCTCGGAAAATAAAAAAAAAAAAAAAAAAAAAAAAATTTACAGACTAAAAATTTGATCAGTTTCTGTAGGTGCTTTGCTACTGACTAATTTCCACCTTTCTCTAACATCTTGTTTCAAAAATACCTCTTCTGATTTTTTTTTTAAAAAAATCCACATTTCAAGATTATTAACTTGGTCCAATCGCGGGGAAGCCTAAGGCGAGGGGGCGGGAACTCGAAAGACTACAAATCCCAGAATGCACCGCTGCCCAGGCTGCTTGCAGGGTTTCCTCGGTGCTTTTCCCTTCTCCCCGGAGTTTCTACACCTGAAATGGATTTCTACGCCCCTCAAAGGTGCCACGGCCTACAGCTGCACGCATCCCGGAGATAGACCTGGATGAGCCCTCGCCGCCAGAGCCCTATATCCCTGCGGCGCAGCCCGCCCTACCCACCTCACCCGCAGCTCCAGCAAGCCGCAAGTCTCCACAGAGGACGCGCACACAGTTGCTAAGGAAACGACGCGGCGTTTCCCCTGACTGGTGAGGCGGTCAAAGGTCGTCTTCGCAAGTTCCGGTTCCGGTTCCGGTATCTAGTTTGTTGTGGCTGACTCTGTTGTGCCGGCCGGTTCGAAGTGCTTTTCTCAAGTCCGGTTGTCGGCCAGGATCGCTCGAGTTCCACGGCTGCAGTCATGGCAGCCTCCACGGCGGCCGGGAAACAGCGCATTCCTAAAGTGGCCAAGGTAGGCGACCGGGAGGAGCCCCCGAACAGCATCTGCGGTGTCGGGCACCAGAGATTCGAGACAGCGATCTCTGTGCCGCGGTCCAAGAAGACAGGTGGTCGGTGAGGTGGCGCAGGGTCTTGTCACTCCGAGCTCGTCTCGCGTCTGCCCAGCCTTCCTTCCAGGGTTGCAAAGCATCGGTTCGGTTCGGTAAACTGTTTGCTTTGCTAGTCTCTGGGGATCCCCTACTTTTACTCCGGGCAAGAGTGCTCCACTAAAACTGGAGAGAGAGCGAAATGGCAACCCAGATAGATGTATCCAAGTAGTGTAGATATGCCATGGGCAAGAGCCAGAAGGGTGCCTGTAAACTTGAGGGTAAACTTTGTGAAGGAAGTTAACACTTAGGCTGCATCAAAGTTAGGCAGTGAAGAGAATGGCAGAGGATAGGCTCTGGGCAATGGCATAAAATTTAGGTTAGATAGTAAATTGTTATATTTCCAACTGTGGTTGATACTTCATCAATACTTAATAAGTGTCAAATCTTGCACTTAGCCATCACATACAGTCATTCTCTGGAAGTCTGATTTGGCCATTTTGTCTTGAGACAAGTTCTTATTTCCACATGTAATTATTGTAAAAGTCTGATGTGGTAGCTTCCCCCCTACCCCCGCTCCCAAACCCCTATCCTGAGTCATAAAAGCCAGGGAATGCATGCTGACTAAGTTTTTGACAGCTTGACACAAGATAAAGTTATCTAGGAGGAGGCATCTGGACTAAGAAAATTCGTCCCTAAGCTTGCTTGCTGGCAAGTGTGTGAGGCATTTTCTTGATTACCAATTGATGTGGACGCCCCCCCCCCCCCCGCCTACTTGGGCAGTGCCACACCTGGGCAGGGGCTCTGGTGTAGTCTGTGAGAGCAGACTGAGCACAGCTGGTATGCCTCCAGCTTCCTGCCGTGTCTTCCATTCATGAAGACTGTGGTCCAGTTGTGTAAGCCAATCAGTCAGCTCTTTCCTCTGCAGGTTGCTTTTGTTGGTGATGTTCGATCACAGCAGTAAAAAGGCCAATTAGAACTTAGGGTCCATCTGCACTTGAACACATTTGACTTTTAAGCTCCTGTGTTGGAACTATAGCTTCAGGTGCTCTAAAAGCTTACAGGCTAATGATGGAGACTTAGTAAAAACAAGTTTCAGTTGGCCTAAAATGTCATGGAAAACCAGCTTGTCCACTAGAAGGATTAAAATATGTAGAGGAGTTCTCTAAGCAGGTTATAAAGAGGAAGGAGTGTGATTTTTTTTTCCCCCTGCCCCTCATGGAGAATTGAAGATGTTATTCAAAGATGGCATCTTGGGCACATTCTTAGGAGGGCTTTTTCTTTCGAGACAGGGTTTCTCTGTGTAGCCCTGGCTGTCCTGGAACTCACTCTGTAGACCAGCCTGGCCTTGAACTCAGAAATCCACCTGGTTCTGCCTCCCAAGTGCTGGGATTAAAGGTGTGTGCCACCACCCTGCCATTCTTAGGAAGTTTATGTCCTGGAAAATATACAAGGGTTTTAAAATCTCGTGTGGAGAGCACTACCCAAAATAGGAATGTCTCTTTGTCTTAAAAGGTGAAGAACAAGGCGCCGGCCGAAGTGCAGATAACGGCCGAGCAGCTCCTCCGAGAAGCTAAAGAGAGAGAACTCGAGCTCCTCCCACCTCCACCTCAGCAGAAGATCACAGATGAGGAAGAATTAAACGATTACAAACTCCGGAAAAGGAAGGTGAGTCCGTCAGAATGCACTGTGCAACCTGTCCCAGTTGCTGCCCACAGTGGGAACGAGCTCCCAGAGAGCCTATGTGATGGGACCTCAGGCGAATATTGGGAATTATTTAATCCACGAATATTATGGAAGTTATATGGGAAGTTCTATAAATTACTGAGCACTTGAAGGTAATCTTGAAAGGTGTTTTAACATTCTTGTTCTTAAAAGGAATGAGAGTAGAATATATTAAAGTACTCGTTAATTATTACAGAGAACAGCAAAATCTTGCAATAGCTACCCCTACATTTTTCTTGTCTCCATAAACTTTAGAGAAACACCTGTCACTGATACCCTTCTGGAGGAAAGCTGCTGTTCCTTGGCATCTAGGATATAATTTCTTTTAGGAAGAGTAAAACGAGAAGTGTATATCATAAGGAAAAGCAAAGTCGTTTTCTCTTTACTGTACTGCTCCCCGCCCCCCTTTGCCTTTCAGACTTTTGAAGATAACATAAGAAAAAATAGGACTGTGATTAGCAACTGGATAAAATACGCACAATGGGAGGAAAGTCTAAAGGAAATTCAAAGGTAAAATTGCCATGACTATAGTGTCTGTCTACAAAGAGTGAGTAAATGAGCACATGAAATCTAGGAAGGTAAAGCATGGACCTGTACTGTGCTAGTAATTTCCAGCTTCTCTTCCATGGAGCCCTCTGAGGCAGTGGGTACTGGGAAGGACGGTTGTGGAGTGTCTCGGGAGGGTCTACATATGAGTCTTGCTGCTCTCGTACTCCTGTCACTAAAGAACAGTGTTTTATCTGTTTCCTGTGTTAATTTAATATTGTTTCAAAATAATTGTTTCAAAAATAGAAATGTTCTCCTGAAATCTGTTGTCAAGATAAAAATTGTGGGTGGCCGTCACTTCCTGTTGGCCAGCCAGCCTTTCTGCACTCTCCCTCCTGCCCGAGTTCCGCTGTGACCATGTCCTTGCCAGTCCCGAGCCATTGCTCTTTATTGTGCCATTTGTTTGCTCTCTGCTTTGACCCCTTGAAGGTGCCCTTTTCTACCAACCTTGACTTCTGAACAAACTACAACTATCTCTCCCATTCTTGGTTCTGGAGTTCCTGCAACTTAGCCTGTTTCACCAAACATTGCTGTTTCTCACTGTGTTTCCTGTCTAGACCTTGACTATACTGCTCATGACCTTATGAAATAATTGCATGCTGTCTCTAAAGACTGTACGATAACTTGAGAACATCATTGCTTTTCCTCTTTTTATGACCAGAAGGTGGCCCATGATAGATAGATGCCTAACAACACAGGAGGACATTGCAGCTACTGTGAGGTGGCTGCTGCATATCTCACGGTTGCTGCCTTTGATGCTCTCCATATCTTATTTGTTAAGGGCTCGATCCATATACGAGCGTGCTTTAGATGTCGACTACCGAAATATTACCCTCTGGCTGAAATATGCAGAAATGGAGATGAAGAACCGCCAGGTCAACCATGCCCGAAACATCTGGGACCGTGCCATCACAACTCTGCCACGCGTCAACCAGTTCTGGTAAGCTGCTCATTGCACAAAGCAGTCTTTGTGAACTAGCAAATACCACTTGATTGGGTATTAGGTTTATTGCAATTATAATAGTTGTATGTGTTGATTATTATATTCTATTTTTTTAAAATATATATACTGATTTTTAATGTCACATAATCTATGAATCATAATTCTAATGTCCCATGGCTATGTAATCAAACTTAAATGTTTAGTACAATTTTTTATTCATAAGAAACTTCTTAATGAAGCCTTCCTCCCCTATGGATAATTCTTTTTCAGGTTTATATTTTAATAAGAAAACATTTGCTTAAACATCTTGGAAAGATAAAACTTAAAATCAACCAGGCAGTGGTGGCACACACCTTTAGTCTCAAGACTTAGGTGGCAGAGGCCCACCTGGTTCCAGGATAGCCAAAGCTACATAGAGAAACCCTGTCTTGGAAAAACAAAGAAAACAAAACAGAAAAAAAAAACCTTAAAATCTTTCATTTAACAAAATGTTAGAAGTGTCAAAGCGTTACTTTTCCTCCTGAGTCATTTTGACCACAGCAGGCGTCTTTGGATGATTTTGTCAGGTATAAGTACACATACATGGAGGAGATGTTGGGCAACGTTGCTGGTGCCCGCCAGGTGTTTGAGCGCTGGATGGAATGGCAGCCTGAGGAGCAGGCCTGGCATTCCTACATCAACTTCGAGCTGAGATACAAAGAGGTGGAGCGGGCCCGCACCATCTATGAACGCTATATCCTTTGAATAAGGTATTAGTGGTACATGGCTGTCATGGGTATCTACCTCCCAAAAAGATGTCACAGTAAAGACATGTAGCTACTAATGTGACATTGGAAACTAGGAAGGCAAGTTTCGTCCCTTTGACAATTTTCTGTAGGGTTAGAAACTGGTCAAATAAAAATGTGTAGACTGGGTCATTTGAGTCTTTTCAGAGATATTGTGGGTTCGTTTTTGGGTTTGCACAAAGTCCTAGCTGCTAGAACCAGAGGTCTGCATTGCTCATTGGCACTGCTAATGGAGCTCATCAGAGTTGACTGCTTACTAGCTGCGACTCCAGCTAATAAATGACTCCAGAGTCATCTAGTTCCTTGAGCCTTTGTGTCTTTTCTATACAAGAAAAATTAAAAACTAAACATGGTGAAGTCTAGGTATATACTCATGTATAGAGCATGTGCCTAACATATTTTGAGACCCTGAGTTTAGGCTTCAGCACTATAGAAAACAGACCAATGTTAACAAGTGGAAGATGGTGTTTGTGAAAACACTGTTAGAAACGGATCTGTGAAGCTCATCACCCAGAGGCGCCTTATTTGCAAATTGCCACACTTACTGAAATTTATTTCGAGTTCTCAATAATTGCTATGCTTTAGCAGTCATTTGCAGACATGTATAGAGCAATGGCTGAAGTCTACTTCAGCAGTATATAGTGATGCCTGAGTGTGAAGTCAGGAGCAACCCACTGTGTCCACAAGGAGTGCTCTCCCTCTCTGAAACCAGTGGATCAAGGTTCTGACACCTGCAGAGAGAGGGACAGCCTAAAGCTAGTTGCTTGGTGCTCTGAGCCACAAACACATGAGTAGATGACTTAGTTGCCGAAGTACTTGGTGCACAACAGGCCCGTGTTTGGATCTGTAGCACGCATTTACAAAGCTGCACCCAGCATATATCTGTAATTCCAACACTGGGGAGGTGGAGACAGGAGGATTCCAAGGCCTTTAGGCTAGTCAGTCTAGTTGAATAAGTAAGCTCCAGGCTCAGTGAGAGGCCCCATATCAAATAATGAGGTGGGGAGCAACTGAATAAGATACCTGATGTCAGCCTCTGGCCTCTTGCACCCATATGTGCTTGTGCGTACACACACACACACACACACACACACACACACACACACACACACACACACACAAGAAAATAGGATGTGCTGGCTTTAGAATTTAACACTGGTCTGTGGGAGATGTGTGCACGCATATTCCTCCTAGGATCAGTGGCTTGGCATTCAGTGGCTGAGAGTTCTTACTGGCTTTCCAGAGCTGCTGTAAGCAGTGAGAACCTTGCTGTGCAACATTAAGATCTTCAGTTGTCTCTACTCATTCCATAGTGGCTTAGCAGAGGCTTGAGGAACACTGGGTTTGTAGCTGATGGGACCCTGAGCTCTTACTACTGTCAGTGCTTGGGAAAACCCTGAAGTGCAGGAACTACCCCATTCAGCAAGTGCGGAAACTGATTAAGCAACTTGATGAGGGTCTCAGGTGGTGGCACTAGGGGTATTTGACCCAGGAAATGAACCTCAGAGCTGATGGTCTTAACATCCTTGCTCCCCTTGAGTGTATTTTCCCTGTGGAAATGATTTGGCTTCTTCAGGGAAGGCTGATGTGCTCTGGTAATAAATGGCAATTGAAGATTTGTCTTTAGCTTTAGATAGCAGCTCTCTTTTTGTGGCAGTTTGTTCTTTCGTTGTGAGTAGACTGTTGTAATGAGCATTTAATGGAATAGGTGCTTTTTATTGGCCATGTTCTTTTGGCCAGAAAGTGCTAAGCTTTATAAACATTTCCTCATTTCATTAAGCAATGATGGGTGAAGTTGATAGTATTTTTCCCTTTCCACACATGAAAAAAACTGAGACAGACATTTTTGTTGAAGATCACATGGTTTGTAACTGGGTTGAGGTTTTCTTTGGCTTCAGACTGTCCCACTGCTACAATACCGAGTCAGCGTTGAAGGGAGGTCAAAAGAGTAAGGTGACCTCTCAGGCTATAGGTTAGTTGCTAGCCTCCTTTGTGTGTGCTCATCCCCACTTGTATTTGGAATTGTTGGAGTTTGGGAGGTTAGTAAGAGTGGGGGTCTGTTGTGTGGGTGTTGAACCTTTGGCATGTGCTGTGCATGCGCACTGCCACTGGGCCAGCCTCAGCCTGTTACTGGCTTAGCCGCGTTGTCCTGCCTGCTCTTTCCTTCACTCCCTGCCCGTACTTGTGCTCGTGCACCCTGCTGTGAAAAACTGGATCAAGTACGCAAGATTTGAAGAGAAGCATGCTTACTTTGCTCATGCGCGGAAAGTCTACGAGAGAGCGGTGGAGTTTTTTGGGGATGAGCATATGGACGAACACCTCTATGTGGCCTTTGCTAAATTTGAGGAAAACCAGAAAGAAGTAAGTCACAATGAGTTCATCTCTGTTTCATTTTATTTGCTTATCCATAGAGAAAATGTTTTCTAGAGAAAAACCATAATTTAATACGGAACTGAATGCATGTATTGCTGAGCTCTACATTGGAGCTGAGTGATCATTACAGTAACTGTCTTAATTTCATTCTGCTCTGTGTGAAAATTACGTCTTTAAAGATGAATACCTGGAGTTAGGTGTCTTGGCACATGTCTCCAACCCCAACTCTCACAAAATTGAGGACTGACTCAGGCTGAGGCAGTAGAAGCATGACTCTGAAGGCAGCACAGTACATAGACCTTTCTCGGAAACACAGAAGTACATGTATAACCTGATGAAGAGTCATTTGGTATCCTGATTCAAGGGTCTTATAGATAAGTGAGCTTGGGAGGCAAAGAACCAATGCAACCAAGCAAAGGAGATAATGTAGAATGGAAACAGATTGTCCCACAAATAAGCCAGTTCTTTTCTTCCATGGTGTACACAGAAAAGAAGGCGTCAGAATTGGAGGGGTCAGCTTGTCTCTAGGAGGCACAGATTAGAAGGTTTTAAGTGGGACTGTGACTGGACAATATTTTAGTGAGCTTCTGGCTAGTTCATGAAAGTACTTTGGAGAAGGGTAGGGGCATAGCAAGAGTGAAGCCAGGGGAAGGCTGAGGATGTAGCTCAGTAGGAGAGCACTTGGGAACACAAGTCAAGTTCTGGGTTTGATCATCAGCACTACCTACCAAGGAGGCAGGTGGTAAAACCAGGGAATCCAATGAGATTTAGAAAAGAAGGTGGGTCAGCAGCAGGGTAGAGGAGAAAAGGGCAATAGTGAAGAGATAAAAATAGATTGACACTTGTTCAAAGAGTCATGGAAGGAGAGGAGAGCACGAGAGGAACCAAAGCAGACTCATGGGGCTTTGGGCGTGAGCAGGCATGCCGTGGAGATGTTGCCTACCAGCCTGGGAGAGGACCCAGGATGGAGAAGGTTTATGACAGTACTAAATAGGGAAATGTTAATGTAGAACTATTAAATATAGAACTATTTTATTAAATATGAATCTTTTCTGATCGAGGGCCTCAAAATTTAATTTGTAAGTAATAAGTTTCAGTTATTCTCAAGGTGTGAGTAAAATGAGATTATGTTTTAGATGATAATCTTCCTACCTTCTTTTAGTTTGAAAGGGTACGAGTTATCTACAAATATGCCCTGGATAGGATTTCAAAACAAGAGGCCCAAGAACTCTTTAAAAACTATACCATCTTTGAGAAGAAGTTTGGTGACCGGAGGGGTATAGAAGACATCATCGTGAGCAAACGGAGGTTCCAGTATGAAGAAGAAGTGAAGGTGGGCACTGCTGTAGAAGGTTCATGTTAGAGCTCTCTGGCCTGCGCACATACCAGCAAGTGGGGCTACTGATTACTCTCTTGATGACGCCTTAGCCGACTTGACAGCTGTTTCAGACAAACTAGAGTAAATGTGGCTGGTAGGAAGAAGAGCAAGCCATACTTGGATTTACTATGCCATTCCCAGGTGCAAAGACCTTTAACTGATAGCAAACTGAAGAAATGTGGATCCTAGCACTTGGGAGATAGAGGCAGAAAAGTTGTTAGTTTGAGGCCAGCCTAGGTTTCATATCAAGTCCATGCATGAAAAGAAATACGGCATATATTTGAGCTCATTTTTGGAAAAGGATGGGAGGGTCAGAGATGGTTCCAAACACCTGCTTGGCATGAGCAAGAGACCTGCAATAGGCAGTTCTGTTCTTATCTCTGTAATATATCCTTTTGACTTCAGTCAAAGGTAGCAGGATTTTCTCTCACTGTTCTGTATATCTTTTGCTTAGTCAGATTGAGATAACTTCTATCAAAGGACTAAGTCTGGTGTTAAGTAAAGTGGTAGGTCAGTAAAATGTGTTCAGAAAAAAAATTACTGTTATTTGAAAGGTGGGTTCCCTGATTTAGAGTCTGATATATACCCATTATAATTTCATTATCATAATGGTATACAGCCATATGTGTAAAAATACATGTATACAAATTCAAAGCTATATACAGTAAGTAGCTCAAGCCTATGTAGTCCCAGGTCTGGGGAGGCCAAGGCAAGATAATTATGAGTTCAAGGCTAGCCTAGGATATGGAGTGAGACCCTGTCTTAGAAACAATGGAATGTCATTATCAAGCAGTTCTGTTACATGATGACAGCAGAGGAAAGAGTCTCTGCTTCAAGGTCCCTAGCCAGCAACCTTTTATGTTCCTTTTGTACAATCTTAGGGATGATGTTTTAAATAGAGATAGCAGGTAAAAATCTTAAGGGAAAAAGTGCTAAAATATAGCAAGTTTGATGTTTCCTTACAGTTCTGACAGCCTGTGAAGTCTGGCTCTTGGTTCTGTTTTTATTGATTAAGCTGGGGGTTTTTCTAGGCTAATCCACACAATTATGATGCATGGTTTGATTATTTACGCTTGGTGGAAAGTGATGCGGAAGCTGACACTGTGCGGGAAGTCTATGAGAGAGCCATTGCCAATGTGCCACCCATCCAGGAGAAGAGACACTGGAAGCGCTACATCTACCTTTGGGTTAACTATGCACTCTATGAAGAGCTGGAAGCCAAGGTGAGAAGGTGAATGTGGGGCAGCCGTGAGTACCTTCCTTACCCAGTATCATGGCTTTGCCCTGCTCTGCATAGTAACTGATAGCTACAATCTTTGAGACAGTTTTAATTTTTTTTTTAATCCATCGATTTAAATCATTCAAACTATGCCTGTTAAGACTTGGTGGTAGCCGGGCGTGGTGGCACACGCCTTTAATTCCAGCACTCAGGAGGCAGAGGCAGGCGGATCTTTGAGTTCAAGGACAGCCAGGGCTACACAGACAAACCCTGTCTTGAAAAATCAAAAAAAAAAAAAAGACTTGATGGTGTTTTATCTTAAAACGTTGAGGTACAGTAAGGTAGCTAGCATTTAAAACAGTGGACCAGTGAAGCAGTTTAATTACATATAGTACCTAATAATGTCTTTGATCACAAATAAAGATCATGGCCAGATTGGTAAAAATCAAGTGGCATTTCCAGAAGTAGGTAATGGGTAAAGACTGTCTTCTGTTCATCTGAGACTATCTGCTGGCAGGCTAAGGCCTCTCTACATTGTGCATTCAAACTTTGATAGCCACATTGTTACTCTTAGAAAAAAGTTTGATGATCAAAAGTAGGTGCTATTTTTTATCATAAATGAGATCAATATTTAAAAATATCACCTTGAGAAATGGAGGTCTGTTTTCACTACAGGCATGAAATTAATTGATGAAATAAGCATTAACTTTATTTATTTATTTATCATCTTAATGCAGGATCCCGAGAGAACAAGACAGGTATATCAAGCGTCTTTGGAACTAATTCCTCACAAAAAGGTACACTTGCTGGGCCAAAATCCTGTCTTACTACATAAAATTATATGTATCAACTGAATTTTCAAGTGAGCAGCACCATGAAAATATTAAACAAGAGATGGTCTTTGCCTGAGGAAACACCCTAGTTCATAGAACAGTAACGTGTTACGACAAGTCAGTAATGCAGTTACCAGTGTAGAAATCCAGGGTGGTTTGTGGGTAATTCAGAGAGACAGATTGGAAGAAAGAAGATAGAACACAGACATGGAGAGTCCAAGTGGGTCTTCTGATAACTGAGAGCCTGCTTGTGTGGTTGAACACATGGCTTCTTTGCAGATGTTAAAATGCTACCTCTATTGCATTTCCCAAAATGAGAAGCAAAAAGTCCTGCTTTGGTAGTACTGACTGAGTTGAGTTCTTAGAAATAGGATATTTACCAACTTATAAGCAGCCCATAAAAATTCAAAGCAGTAGCTGCCATGTACATGATATGCAGTACAGTATCTATCTGGGTCATCATCTGTGTGTATATAGAGGTTTTTATTATATGTTTTATTTATGGGAGGAGGGCTGTGCATATGCCATAGAAGACAGCTTTGGGGAGTTGGAGATTAAATACAATGGTCATGCTTGACAGCTGGTACCATCATTTCACTGAGCCATCTCACCAGCCTCCTGTTGATAAATGCCATCTTAGCTTAAAACAAATAAAATGCATCCCCCCTCACCCAGAAATTTTGCCAGTAGCCTTTGGTTAATTTAAATTTAATGCACCTCTTAAACCAGATTTTTTTGTGCTTGTGTTTTGTAGTTCACATTTGCCAAAATGTGGTTATATTATGCACAGTTTGAAATAAGACAGAAAAATCTGCCATTTGCCAGAAGAGCTTTGGTAAGTAAAGAAAGGATTGGAATGTTTCATTAAGTTTTATGAGGCAGTGAAGATCTTCACACTTGCTCCCTTGCTCCCCCTCACTCCACATGGCCATGGCTGGCCTCTACTTCTCTACTTCCTCTCTCTCCCTCTCCGTCTCTGTCTCGGTCTCTGTCCCTGTCCCCCTCCCCCTCCCGCTCTCTCTTCCCCTGCCTTTCTACAGTAAACACTTTAAAAACAAAAAACAAAGAAATCTTCACACTTAGGTTTGTATGGTTTCTATTGAAAAGAAGCAAGAAAGCAGAGTGTAGTGGTATAACCATTAAGGCCAGCCTTGCCTGGACTATATAGCAAGACCTTGTTTCAAAAAAAGAAAAGAAAAAGAATTCAGGAGGATGGGAGCAACAGAAATGGTACCGTGTGTGTGTGTGTGTGTGTGTGTGTGTGTGTGTGTGTGTGTGTGTGTGTGTGTGTGTGTGTGTGTGTGTGTATGTGTGTATGTGTGTGTGTAGACTGAGACATATTAGAAAACTCAGAGCCCGGGAGCAACAGAAATGGTACCGTGTGTGTGTGTGTGTGTGTGTGTGTGTGTGTGTGTGTGTGTGTGTGTGTGTGTGTGTGTGTGTGTGTGTGTGTGTGTGTGTATGTGTGTATGTGTGTGTGTAGACTGAGACATATTAGAAAACTCAGAGCCCGGGCTGTGCTTTGAGAATAAGTGACTGCCGAGTGCTCATACTAAGAGGGACATAAGTAAAGCCCCCTTCTATATCCCCGCAAGGCCCAGGAGCCATTGAAGAAGCAGAGGTAGAAGAAAGTAAGACCAGGATGGTAGGGAGGAGTGCTGGGAAGTGTCTTCTGGACATGGTATGACTGTAACTCAAATTCACAGCAGCATCACTGGCCCGCAGGAGACTTGCAGGAGATCAAGCCATCCTGCAAGAATTGGACAGGGCCCCTGAGACTCCACCTCCAGCAGGGGTCTATTGACAGCTGATGACTGCTGAGGACGACGAAGTCATTTTCTTCAGGGCTGTAGTTGCTGATGGGCTGCTGGTGCTATATAGGCAAAACTACCTGTACTCAGGTAGTACCTGTACTCAGGGTGACATGAAGGTGGGCGGTACCTGTTACAGGAGAGTACAAGAGGGGAATTGGGGGTGAATATAATCAAGGTATATTGTGTATGAACTTGTCAAGAGATACAAAGACAGCACTTAAGCTGGTAGTGGCACAGGCCTTCAATCCCTGTGCTTGAGAGGCACAGGCAGGACAAGTCTCTGAGTTCAAGACCAGCCTGGTCTACAGAATGAGTTCTTAGACAACCAGAGCTACACAGAGAAACCCTGTCTTCAAAACAAAAGAAAAAAATCTGGGAAATGTCTATAGCTACCAGTTACTAGATCTGTCCCCAGATTAGTAGTCTGGAATTACTAGTGTGAATGCACCTTCCTCATAATTTTTCATAACATGTCTCAAATAGGATAAATTACTGTGTATACATACAGTTTTCCTTCAGATAAATTATTTGCTTCCTGTGGGCAGTAGAAAATCAGGCTTGATTACCTTTTATTTAAAGGTTTGTATGCTTAACATCCATATTTTTAGGGGATTCTGGGGAGGTATAAAACCCAGTAGTTGTAGAATTCTGCAGTATTACCTGTAGCTAATGAGGCCCCAGTGAGCACAGGCCCCCAGTGTCAGCTGAGTGCCTGATGAGCGAGCAGACTGTATGATAGCACAGCATCCATACTAGAAGCCTGCCATACTCGACTCCAGCTTCTGGGACAGATTCACACGGACTAAGGTTGAACCATGAGTATAACAGTGGCCTTGGCCCTTTTATTCTCCAGGGAACTTCCATAGGCAAATGTCCGAAGAACAAGTTATTCAAAGGATACATAGAACTGGAACTGCAGCTTCGAGAATTTGACAGATGCAGGAAGCTTTATGAAAAGTTTTTGGAATTTGGACCTGAAAATTGTACCTCATGGATTAAGTTTGCAGAATTAGAGACAATCCTTGGTGATATTGAGAGAGCTCGGGCAATCTATGAATTAGCCATCAGCCAGCCACGCTTGGATATGCCAGAGGTGAGATCCCAAGTTGAATGTATTTTAGATACTTCTCAAGTATTCCCCCTTAGCTAACCACCTAAACAAAGTATAAAAGTGATCCAGCCATTATAATATTATAGTCTTTTCCACACTGGTTAGGATTCTGCTGTTTGTTGAATAAGCAAGTGAACGGGAGTGTCAGCAGCAATCCCCACACAGCTAACAGGGAGGGAAGGAGGGAAGGGTAAGGGGACGAAGAGGACAAGCCCGGAAAGGAACCAGCTGTAGGCCCCACATCTGGAACAAAGGAAAATGGGGGCGGAGACTACATAGCTCTGCCCCATAGGGTAGTCTTGCCTGGACCTTGATCTTCCTAGTCTGCTGCTGCAGCTTGCCTTCAGTAGGTAAGCCACAGGACTGTCCTAGCCTCCGGTCAGTCTTGTACTAACGTGACCCTACATTAGAGCAGAGCCTCCTACGCTGCTGGTTTCACCTGTGGCACACTTCCTCTACTCTACTACACTGCCAGCTCCCTCATCCTTGCCCTTTTTTGTCCTTGTGACTGTGATGAGCAGTTAATGATTTTGAACTCAGGGTTGGAGAGAAGGCTTAGCTGATCTTCCAGGGGTCCTGAGTTCAATTCCCAACAACCACATGGTTGCATGCAAACATCCATGTGATATGATGCCCTCTTCTGGCATCTAGGTGTACCTGCAGATAGAGTACTTGTATACATTAAATAAATCTTTAATGCTTTTAGCTTAATACCAATTTGGTATGGGGTAAGAACGCACAGTGGCTAATCTGGCCAATCTTCTTCCTAAAAGTTAGCTACATGGGCAGCATCAATGAAAGTACCTGGAATTCTTGACAAGTCTTGGTTATATTAAGCATTTAAAAAGAAAATATAAACCTGAATCCAAAGCCATTTTTCCTGTGTAAAATTCTACTTACATTTTGGCAAGCTTCTAAATGCTAGTATTACCATCTATCCACATGCAATCTAATTGTTAAGTGAAAGTCTTTATTCCTGGTTATAGATCAGGATGGCTGAACTACAGGGGCATGTGGCTTTCTTAATGCTAAGATTGATTCATTATTTTTCTTAGGTACTTTGGAAATCATATATTGATTTTGAGATTGAGCAGGAAGAAACTGAAAGAACACGAAACCTTTACCGACAATTGCTTCAGCGAACACAGCATGTCAAGGTATCCTTACTTTTTAAATAGTCTCTCATTTTGTTTGTACAGCAGTTTTGATGTTTGTAGACAAACTATTTTAAATGACTTTGTTCTTAGAGTCTGTTGTTCCCAGAGGACTTACAAATACTAAGCTTAGACCTGCCAGATCATTGTTTATGTTGCCATGCATCTCTTGGGCATCACAGAGTTAAAGAAGTTTTTTCTATAACTTTAAAACTATGTTGGGGCTGGAGAGATGGCTCAGTGGTTAAGAGCACTGACTGCTCTTCCAACGGTCCTGAGTTCAATTCCCAGGAACCACATGGTGGTTCACAGCCATCTGTAATGAGATCTGATGCCCTCTTCTGGTGTGTCTGAAGACAGCTTATAGTGTGCTCATATGCATAAAATAAATAAGTAAATCTTAAAAAAAAAAAAAAAACTACATCTAACATCTAAAAGCAGAAGACTGCTTCTCCACTGACACTGAGGCGTATGCTCAATGTATCAATCTGTGATTCATTATCAGTAGATACATCATGATCTGGAGAAACTAACTTTATGTTCTCTGTTTGTTTCTTCTGGGTGACTGACATGGTTAATTTTGTTCTGTTTTTTTTTTTTTTTTTGGTAAGGTATGGATCAGTTTTGCTCAGTTTGAGTTATCGTCTGGGAAAGAAGGAAGTGTGGCTAAATGCAGACAGATTTATGAAGAAGCTAACAAAACCATGAGAAACTGTGAAGAAAAAGAAGAGAGGCTTATGTTGCTGGAATCCTGGAGAAGTTTTGAAGATGAATTTGGCACAGTATCAGACAAGGAGAGAGTAGACAAACTCATGCCAGAAAAGGTCAAGAAGAGAAGAAAGGTCCAGGCCGACGATGGGGTAAGGGCCCAGTACCGGGGTTGTTCCCCCCATGTCAAAGGAGTAGAAATGCATCTGACTTTGCAATCTGTGCTTTGGAGTACTATTGGAATTTTTCAAAGCAGATGCAGGCAACCTGGATAAGGAGCCCCTTGTAGTCCAGCTACTAGGACAGGGCAGGGGCAGAGCCTTCTGAGTGAAGGTGGAGTCTAGGAACTATATGAAGCTGCTGTTTGTTGAATGGGGGTGGGGTGGGGGAGCTTCACCTTATAGAGGGAAACCAATCCTGAGGCTTTGTAGGGTAGAGCAAGTTTGGTGGGAATCATTGAAGACCTTTACACATGTCTAGAATGCTAGCATCTCATAAGGGTGGACTTGAGAGACTTGGCTTGAAGATGATCTAGTGCATGTTTTTAAAAGCCTGGACCTGAGGGGTGGAAAGTAGGAGATGAGGAAAGCCTCCATTTTAAGATAATATTTAGAAATAATAGCCATGCTCAGTTGGAACTGAGAAGAGCTAGGAGTCCAAATACTACACACTATGTGGCCTCTGCTACTAAATATTAAGTAAAAACTCAAATTAAAAAAAATTATTTTGAATGCTTTGCATGCATGGGTATATGTGTACCACATGCATTCCTGGTGTCCTTGGAGATCAGAAAGTGATATTGGACCCCTTAGAAGTGAAGCTACTGGGTGGTTGGGAGCCACCATGCAGGTGCCAGAAACCTAACCTGAGTCCTCTGTAAGAGCAACAGGTGCTCTCAGCGCTGAGCCACCCCTCTAGCCCCTCAAACACACGTTTTTACATTGTAAATGTACGACTGCAAGGTTTGTGGAGGCACTGAGTGTCTTAGGCAGTGGAGGCACTGCCCGTGGAGCCGCTGTGCTTAGATGTTTAGCTTCCTCCCACTTGGTCCTTCATTCTCATTGAGCCAGTGTAGTGCTGCAGTAACCTCATCTGCCCGGTGGCTCAGTCACTCCTTTAGGCTCAGCCCTTTGTTCCATCTACGGCAGGATCTGATGTTACTTTCCACAGCACCATGGTTGAATTGAGACTCTAGGTTCCCCAGACACAGTCTTCATTCTTCTGCCTTCTGAATGAAGCAGGCTCCAGCTTCTGTCTGCTCACCTTTGACCTCATGTACTTATTTCTGCAGTCTGACGCCGGGTGGGAAGAATACTATGACTACATCTTCCCAGAGGATGCTGCCAACCAGCCTAACCTCAAGCTCCTGGCCATGGCCAAGCTGTGGAAGAAACAGCAACAGGAAAGAGAAGCTGCCGAACAGGATCCAGATAAGGACATTGATGAGAGTGAATCCTCATCTTTTTAAATGTTATAATTGCTTTTTATAAATGAACAGTTTAGAACTTTGACTCCTAAATGTTTTTATGTATTTACTCAGTAAGGAGTTGTTTGGCATCTTTGAATTATTTTTTAAAATGCTCTTGGGTTTAACTATGGGTGAGAAACTGCAAGTAAAAGAATTTTTTTCTAAGTTTTGTTACTTGAGTCCGAGCATTTCTAGCATTTGCTCCTATTGTCTTTGTTAGATGGAGTTCATGTGCTTAGCACATACGTTGGGTCGAACTGCAGACTAAACTCAGTGTTCAAGGTCCATTCTCCAGGAATAGACACAGGTTTATCATGATGGTGTTCATGAATCTGAAACTTTTAGATTTCATGTCTCTAAAACCACAAAACTGGAGTCCAACTCTAACACCTCCATGTGGTGGCTGTACGTTTCCATTGATTTTCAGTTTTCTCAAACAAGCAGTAGTATGGTGGCACCTCATTTTGATGATTCCATTAGAAAAGGAGTATGCTGATGTCAATCTTGTTCCAACAGCACACCTTCCCCTGCCCCTACTGCCTTTTAGCATCATGTGTCTACTTCTCATAGAATTAAATGGACTTGGGCTAGTTTTCTCTCTGAATATCTGAACAGATTTATAGTGACTGTATTTTTTGACCCCAAGTCTTTGTCAGGAACATTTTAGTTTGGCTTCAGTTTTTCTCTCAAACTAGTTAAGTTTTGTAGTAGCTTGTTTAGAAAACAATGGCCTGCATTCACGGATGCTGAGGCAGTGTCCTATTGGATTTATTATGTAAATGTCTGTGTTAAGTATGATTCACCATTGCACTACTGCCAGTCCCAAGCTTTGTGAATTCTGCAGTTATAGTTGCCTAGAAACTATGTATCTCCCAACATGCCTCAGAATGTGTGAATTCTAACAACTGATGTTTAACAGTTGTCATTAAACAACAGGAGTCCAAAAAGCCCACAGTGATTGTGTGCTCAGTGAAGGCACTGGCACTGGACAGTAACATCCTTGTTGGTGCTCTGCTCACACTAAAATAGCACTTGCCTAATCTTGGAGGCATGGTTTTACTCATCCTGTAATTCATAGCCATTTTTTTTAACCACTCAACGCCTAGAACTGTTCTTTCAAGACTGGTTTCTACCTAAAAGAACCATTAGTAAACAACTGAGTATTAAATTTAAGTATATCCATCTAAGGGAATAAAGCTGCTCAATAATATTACTAAATTGGGTCTTGAAAATAAAATAATTTTGTAAAAGTTACAAGAAAACAGTACTACTAGTAGGTAAGCAACAGATCTTTTCAGCCACCAGACCAGCACTAGGCTCAGACGTTAGCCTGAGTTTCATTGAATACCAAGGGTGCTGGTCAGGAAGAATCTGCCACTGAACGTCCTTTGAGTTAGTGCAGATCCTAGATGGAGGTGAAAGCAGTTCAGAATGCTAGCTAGTTCCATAACTAAGCCATCTTCCTAGAGTATGTTGCTTGTGCACATGAAGACAAAAATTAGTGACTTTGCTCTTCAGAGTCCACTCCTAACAAGCACAGGCGGTGTGATAGGTTGAAGGGAACGTTATTCCTTTATGAGAGAACAAAGAATTCATGCTCTTCAACCTTATTATCTCAAAATAAGACCTTTCTAAAGTAAAAGCTTTTAAATCAAGAGCATTGGTACATATATGTTTGTAGTCCCAACTACCACTTGAGAGCTAAATAGAGGATTGCTGGGAGCTGAGTTTAAGGCTAGCCCAGGAATGTAGCAAAATGGTATCTCAAAGAAAAGAAAAGCAAAGCATGCCAACATAACGTACATTGTAATGGTCGTTTTACGTTGGCCTTTCTAAGTACTTCTTTACTGCCTATCTTTACATGATTTTTTTTGGAGTTAAACTTTGTTTCCCCTTAAAGTCTCACATTCAGAGGTTTGAGCAGTGTTAACAGAGACCAACAGTAGGAACCCAGTAAGAAGGGAGCTCATGTATGTCAGACAGGGATGATTACAGATGTGCATTTAAAAAGGTTTTATATAAAAAAGTCAAAACAAGAGGCACCACATCCTAAACAAAGATCCGTCCATAATTTTGATTAAAAGACAACAAACTTCCAGAAAACATTCATAGTCAACAATGTTTTACTATACATCTCAGATTTATACATTTCATATATGCTTTTAAAGCTTCAATTAACAGATCAATACAAAATAAAATATATATATATTTATATATGTGCAGCAGTGGTTCTCAGGCACAGGATTTAGGAGGAGGATGGAGGGAGTCTTTTCTTGGCATGTACTGTCAACCATGATAGTGGAACGAGTCCTTCTGACTTAGCTGCCTTGATTGAATTTTACTATGGCAAACAGTTCGAACATGTATGCTATTGCTCATTGGAAGGATGAGATTTGAAGTTTATAGCCTGCATTTTTTGAAGTCTTTAAGACTTAAATGCTTACTTTCCTCCTAATAGAGCTCCAAGATCATCCTATGAAAGTAGTATGTCCACAAACTGTCTGGAACACCTGCCTAAGAACCACTGCCTATGGTTATTCAATGTCCTCAGGCCTCACGGGATGAGGTAATGGGATGATGGATTTCTTCTCAGTGTCCCTGGAAAGTGCTTTCCTCATATCTGTTAAGAAGCAAAGATTAATGTAAGCAACCAATAGCAAACTTTCTTTGAATTTATTAATTTATTTAGGCTTGTGGGGGAAATAACTTATTTTGACTTTCTCCTGGCACAGCAGGAAGCTTACCATAGGCATCCTCATCAGGCTCCCCATTGCTGGCTGAGTAGTACTCTATGACTGTCCTGTAGACACTGTAACCCAACTGCTTGTACATGTTGACGGCAACTTGATTGGATACTCTTACGAAGAGATCAACAAAAAATCCACCTTTTCTTTAAAAAAAAAGAAAAGAAAAAAGGAAAAAAGGAAATGTTAAAACTATAAGAACTCTAGGCAATCTGGCATACATCTTTAGAAATCCTAGTGCCATGCATAAATCACATGCTTGTAATCCTAGGACTTGGTACTGAAGGGGGAGAACTGTGGATTCTAGGCTGGCCTGGGCTACAAACATAATGGGCTCAAGGCCAGCCTTGGCTTTTGACTATTTGGTGTCAAGTAACAACCTTGCAGTAGAAATCTTTTATAACCATTTTATAATTTAGAGTAACCATTTCATAATACAGAAAGAGGACCCAACTATAGCTGTTGTAGGATGCTGGTGACTACCTCCTTTCGAAGGCCTTCACATCCTGATTTTGTGTCTAGGCTATTATCTCCCTGTTTACTGTCTATTAAGATTTAATTTTGTTTGTGAGTTTTATATAAGCATATTCAGTTTGGGGATTGCTTTGTGAGTGACCCCAGTCAGTACTGAGCCTCGAGCTATTCTCTTCACTTTGTTTAGCCTTTCATTGTATGAATATACAACTTGCTCATGGTCCTCTGGAAATATTTCTAGTTCTATTGTGAAGGATGTTACTATGGATACTTTGTTGAGCATCCATGCTACAGTATCTAATTAGGGACCCCACTGCTGTGTCATGGGTATATGCACAGTTAGCTTGATTAAATTCAAACCTGTTTATTCCAAGTCCAATCCTAGTGTGTGTGAGACACCATATTGTGATGTGATGTTAATATAATCTCTGGGTGAGCAAAGCTACTCCACTTTTACTAAGTGGAGCAATGAGCCTCCCCTGCATTGTCTACAGCCTGCTTAAAAAGGTATCTACACTGAGGTCATGGGAGATTCTCATATTATACTCTGTTGCTTTTCCATGCCCATGTTATAAATAAATCTGGAGTCTGTGTGTAGTAAAGTAGCAAGCAGGGGAACATTTTGCCCATCCACTTGTCCCACCATCTTTACTGAAAACTCTACCTTCCCACTCTGATATCCAGTGCGGCCTCAGGCCCGCCAAGACCTTTGACACATTACTCATGTTCTCATCTGCTGCTTGCTCTCTAGCGCCAACAGTCTGTGCTGCACACTGGACCTGACAGGGCAGAGCTGCCCATTGTTGAAGAATATTTCGCCATTTTTGTTGCTGGTTCTTCTTCCCTTGTATTCTATATTAACAATACCCTCAAAACCCCTGAGTAGGATTCTGGATATGATTATATTTGCTCTGAGGTCAGTTACAAAACTTACAGCATTTCCCTTTTCCATCTGTTGGTCCCATAAAGTTTTATAAAGGTTAAGAATACTCAGGAGGTTTTGCTTAGACTTTTCTGAAGCATATAATGCTGTTGATGCCAATTTCAATACTTTTTTCTACCTTTATCTTCACTTAGTTCTAGGAACTTGTGCATTCTTGTTTTCTGTCTGTGACAGCAGGCTGCTGCCTCCCAATCCTCTTCCCTTGTGTCTTACATGCCTTTGCTGTGTAAATTTCCAGGAGAGAGAGAGGCTGAATCTTTGATTGCGTGAAACACTCTACGGGGCTTTGCTGCTTCCCTCACTTCAGTTCTCTAGGCTGCTACAAAATACACTGCACCTAATGAATAATAGTTGTTTTTCAGTCAAACATCCTGGCTCCTGGTGTATCATAATTCTTATATAAATAACAGTTTATTTCTGCAACTTGTGCCCTCTGGTGACTGCTGTAGAAAATTAAATTCTTGCTTTAGTGTGTACACCTGAATAAGACATGAATATAATGTATATCTATGTACACACACAAAACGATGAAACCTCAGAAACTAGAGGGGGAAGAGAGGTTAGTAATTACGTAAATAAACAGGAAATGGGTCCTAACAAGCATAATTAGCATTCTGTTTGCCTGTCATACTATGATTTTGAGACAGGGTTTCTCTGCATAGTCCTGGTTGTCCTGCAACTGGCTCTGTAGAACAAGCTGCCCCCAAACTCAAAAATCTGCCTGCCTCTGCCTCCTGGAGTGCTAGGATTAAAGGTGTGTGCCACAGCCAGGTTTCAAGGAGAAGTTTAAAAACCTTACAAGGACTTTTTTTGTTAAAACTACTTCCTTGCAAGATGCAGTGGTGGTACACACACCTTTGATCTCAGCACTCAGGATGTAGAGGCAGCCAGATCTCTTGAGTTTGAGGCCAGCCAGGGCTACACAGAGAAACCCTATCTCCAAAAACCAAACAAAAGCAAGATATCCTTTGTTGACCTGGCATTCACTATGTAGACCAGTCTGGCTTCTAACTCAAGAGATCTCTCTGCCTCTGCAGGATGGGATTAAAGGCACCCACTACAGGCTATTTTATATATGTTCAAGAAAAATATCAAAACTCTTGATGACATTCTTACACTTGATATGATTAACTAGTATTTACATGCACAATGGAAATGGGTTATGTTCCATTTGTTTCAGGGCTTAAAAAGCATTTGTCCAGTGCTCACAGTGTAGCAGTAAAGAGCACATTTTATTCCTAGTTTTCTAGAGATGGCTACTAGCTGTTAGAATAGAAACACTACTTTGGGCATAGAAACATCTGCCACAGTGTTAAGAACACCAAAGATCTTCCTTGAAAGGTTGGTCTTTGAGTCCAACTAGTTAGTTAATCCTAGCACTCCAGGAGGCAGAGGCAGGCAGATTTTTGAGTTTGAGGGCAGCTTGTTCTACAGAGCCAGTTGCAGGACAACCAGGAGTATGCAGAAAAACCCTGTCTCAAAATTATAGTGTGACAGACAGGCAAACAGGAAATGGGTTTTAAGAAGCATAATTAGCTCAGCTGTCTATGGCTAGACACAAACAGTGCATGAATTTTCATTAATAAGGAAAGAGCAGCAATGGATGGAATTGTAGGAACAAGTCTAAAGTAATGACAGTTCTTCACACTCATAAGAAATAAAGCCCTTCAGATAGTCAACAGCCAAAGAAGAAACAGAGTTCATAAATCATGTATTTGAAAAACAGGTTCTCACCTTTCTGAAATTTCTTCTAGTAACTCCATAAGTTTAGCAGCCAAGCCAAGACGGCGGAATTCAGGGGCGACAGAGAGAGCTGTGACATGTCCATGCCATTCTTCCCTAGCTACCGAGCCTTCTGCTTTGCCCATAACTGCCAACAGAAAATCACACCAGTAACTTAAATATTAGTTTGCACAAAAATTCAGTTAGTCTGCCATTCATTTCTCTTAAAATAAAAATGTACCAAAGTTTTAAAGAATTATTATCAAGCTAATGAGTAAACACTTTGAAACTCCACTTACAAATGATATTCTATGCCTACTTCTAAAGTCAGACTTAAACATTTTTAAATGATAAACTAAAAACCAAGAACAAAGACTAGGATACTTTTTGTTCAAATAAGATACATTTGAAATAGACTTAGTTTTTTTTTTTTCCAAATAGCTACATTTAAATACATTTACAATGTATGTATGACTGCAGCAATTCATAGCTCGAGCTGATCGGCTAAGTGGCTTTGCTTTAACCACTGCCTCTTATACAAAGTAACCATACAGAAATCTAACAAGGAATGATCCACAAAGACTACAATCTTTTCTCTTAGGTTCACTGCTGTAGCTCTTGGCCTAGTGCAAGGCTGGATGTGGTAAACTGTTAGTAATTGATCTGAAAATAAAATTCCATCTTTCATGATTTACATCACATTCTAGAGTAAAGCAGACTGAAACCTGTATTAAAGTCTTTACTCACCCAAAAAAGTACTAGTGGTACTGTACTTACTATAACCCATTAGTTCTCCGCCAGGTGCTTCAGCGACGATGAAATACTCTGGCCAGTGCGCAAGGTACTGTAAGTAAAAAGGAATCCCATACTAGAGCTGTTAAGGAATGAGACATAATAAAGAGCAAAAGCAGGTATAATGGTACATGCCTTTAATCCCAGCACTTTAATTTCTCATATGTGTTTTTGTAGAGAACGTAAAGGAGAAACATTTGTATCTCCTGATTTACACTGGATTCGGGTGCATCCCTCTGCCTCCTGAGTTTGAGGCCAGCCTGGTCTATACAGTGAGTCCTAGAACAGCCAGGGCTATGTAGAGAAACAAAACAAAAACTACCATCAGGCTAGGGAGGTGGCATGGTGGATCAAGTGCTGTCAGCTGAGGACTGGAGCTCAGATACCTAGTCTTCACATAAATGCTGGACGGGCTTGGCTGCCTGCTTGTAATCCCAGCACTTGGGAGAAGCTGTGTAAAGTGGAGAGTGATTAGGAAAGGCAGTTGAGTCACCCTCTACCCTTTAGATCTTCCCTTCACAACCACATGTAAAAACACTTGAGATTTTATCCTCCTCTACTTAGTACACTAATTTTTCTAATACCATGAAATGGAATATTTATATCAGCACTAGTTTTTAATAAAATTTCAATGTTTTTAATAAAATTGTCTGGCCATCTCTCTAGATGTAGAATGCATATGGTGCCATCTAGTAGAAAGCAGAATCTGCTAGTCTGCCTCCACACTGATCAGATTGTACCTATGATTATGTGTGCCATTCATCATCTAGGATTACTTCCTGTTCATGGTCCATCTACCCTGCCACTAGAAAGTTAGATTCTCTCTCAAATTTATTCTATCAACTGCTGGGCACAAAGAACATTTGTATCTCCTGATTTACACTGGAAAATTCAATGGCCAGTTTCTACTTGGACTACAGCTATGCAACTATTCAATTTGCTAAGGAATCAATTATGTTCAGAGGAAATGCCTGCCTGCCTAGCCTGTGCCTATAACCCAGCTCTCCAGCAGAAAGAAGCATCTGTAGTTCAAGCCAGACTAGGACACAAAGCGAGGCTCTCTTACTTGGAAAGAAAGAATAAATGAATGGTTTCTCTTCGACCTGGGGTGTCCTTACTGCTATGATTCACTGCCATGTTTGTTTCACCTTATGTCAGCTTTCTGGTGCAATTACATAAAAAGACACTATTAGGGGGCTGGTGAGATGACTCAGCCGGTAAGAACACTGACTGCTCTTCCAAAGGTCCTGAGTTCAAATCCCAGCAACCACACGGTGGCTTACAACCACCCATAATGAGATCTGACAAACTAGAAGAGGGTGGGACTGAAGTGAGCAGAGGTCCTAAAATTTAATTCACAACAACCGCATGAAGGCTCACAACCATCTGTACAGCTACAGTATACTCACATACATAAAATAAATTAATCTTAAAAAATAAAAAAGACACTATTATTACACTTTCTATGAAAAAGTTCCCAGGGAGCCCTCTCATCACTGTTAGCTTTGAAATTCTTCTTAAGAGCAAGCAGCCACTTCTTTCAGAACGTAGTGTTAGCTGGTCTTCCTGCCGTCCAGCAACTGACACTACTACCGTGAGCTCCCCTCCCCTCAATATCTCCACTCCCTACATATACACTAGGCCTTATATAGTCAAAAGTGCAGGTTAACTTGTAATCTACTATTTTACCAAAGGTAAAATCTCTGTGACATGAAATTCTTCAAAATCCTACATATTCCTGTAAGTGCTTTGAGGGCTTTTTGGTTTTTCTGTTCCATGGTTTCTGATGTGGCCTCCTGATGCTTGTAGTTGTTAATTGTGTTCCTCTGCACAACTTAAACTATCTCATCCCTCTGCCAGGGGACATCTAGGTCATTACTAATTTCTTAAAAATATCTAGGTCCTTCTATATTTTTGATGAAGACAGCTTAATTTATCATTTCCTTATTGGTAAATGTGAATGACATTCCAAGTTTTTAAATATAATTCTCTTAAAATAAGTTTTATGATGTCACTTTTTTTGTAAAGGGACAATAAGATGTGGTATTGGGGACTGTCATATCCACCCAAACTCAGAACCACAGACAGTATGTAAATTAACCAACATGGCTGTATCCTGGTTAAAAAAAAACCCTAAGAAATGAGTGATAAGCCAGATTTGTCCATGCTTCCATGCTTTGCCAATCCCCAGAGTAAACTGCCTGTTGTTTTTTATTTTCAGCCTTCAAGAAATAGCATTACTTCTAAAGTACTTTTCAGAAAGATGGTGCCAGATGACTGTGACACCAGCAGCTTCTAAAAAGGCACCTTACTTAACCACAGCAGCACGGGGTTGTATCTTTTCAAAATTCTGGAGAATCTGATATAGTAAACTGGGTTCTCATATTTTAGTTTGCGTGTCTTTTGAGTGGTGAAACTGAACTAGCTCTTCATTAGCTTCTGTGCTCTAGTAAGCTACCTGTAATCCCCAGCAGTAGTCTGTAGAAGGTGGTTTAGAAATCTTATTTGTGTTGTAAGCCACTGATCTACTATTGTAGTACAATCAGGAATACCCTAACTTGACATTTTTCCTCCTTTTCTACTGAGTTGATAGAAACTGTTTACTAAAATCCGTTATTCTCTTCAGCAACAAGTCAGGAGGCAGCTCCTGGACAGTGAGAGAGTAGGGCTGTGTGGTGCTTCCCAAAGCAATCACCTCTCCTATTTTGACTGCATGCCCTGAAACACGTATGAAGACGTGTTCTGGAAGCCATGTATGCCAGAAAGACCCAGGCTCTATTGAGCAGGGCTGCTGGAGACACTATGGAGCCACTTACCCTCTCTAGGTCTGGTTCACAGCAGGGGAGACAGGTCCCACCTACCTGTGCTGTTGCTGCTGTCTGTGTACAACCAGGGTTACTGTGAGCAGCAGAGCTGCAGTGGAACTGTGTCATGTAGTCTTTACCTTAACAGCTTGTGGGCAAACCTGAGGCCACTCCCTCTCAGTTTTGTGATCGTTTTCAATGTCGATTGTGCTGTTCAAAACCTATTCCTTAAAACATTTTTCAAAACTCATCTTTTTCTTCTGTTTCTCCAATTTTCTTCTCCATAAATAATCCTTAGTTTTACTTTTTTTTTTTCTCAGAAAGGATACAGTTTCTGTAAGTGGATCCAAGTTACTGAAAGAAACAAGAGATGGCAAGAGTAAGAATTCCTGAGCCCAACTTAAAAGATAGGGGCTGGGCATGGTGGTTCACTCCTTTAATCCCAGCATTCAGGAGGCAGAGGAAAGCCATCCCTGTCAACAATGGCAAGTTTCAGGGCAGCCAGGACTACACAGAGAAGCCCTGTCTCAAAAAACTGACCAAATTAAAAAAAAAAAAAAAACAACAACACATTTCTTCTATAACTCTGAAAGCCAAAGAAGATGGTTTAAATGACCCAGGGCCACATGTGCACCAATAAAGAGATCTGTACTTCACTGAACTGCCTACCTCTTTATAGGCAGAATTATAGCTCACTCCATCAGACTCTTGCAGATATGAGGACCAGTTAGGTGTGTCTCATATGTACAGCCATTCCAACTAACCTGCTCCCCATTTCATCATCCCTGCCCAGCTCTGGGCCTTCGCCTACGCCTACAATTTCCCCTTCTCAAAGTGGAGGGGAGTACTCCCCCGCCTCCACTTTTTCTCCTCCTTGTAGAAATCCTCCCAGACCCCATGTACTTTCAACTGAAGTTCACTTACCTCCACACTGCTCCCTCCTGTCAACTAAGCCCTGGTGCTATGGGGAACTACCCAGCATGTCCCACCACACAAGCCCAAATTCAGCATTCCTTTTTTTTTTTTTTTTTTTTTTTTTGGTTTTTCAAAATAGGGTTTCTCTGTAAAGCCCTGGCTGTCCTGGAACTCACTCTGTAGACCAGGCTGGCCTCAAACTCAGAAATCTGCCTGCCTCTGCCTCCCAAATGCAGGGATTAAAGGTGTGCACCACCATGCCCGGCCAAATTCAGCATTCTTGAAAAGCATCTCCAGCCATCTCTCCCCATCACTTTCCTAGTCAGTTTTTTCCCAGGCTCAAAACCAGCTATTTTCAACTGTTTCCCTGTCTTGTCATCTCTGAGACTGAAGGATGTCAGGTAGCCATACTACATTCCTCTAGTGCAGTAGTTCTCAATCCTTTAGGGTTCAAAACCTGTGGTGATGTAGTATTATGGAAACACCTCTTATATCCTAAAAGACTGGAACTTTTGTTGGACCTCACAACCAGAGTTGCTAATGCACCCTGAAATCACTTAAGACTGGTAGCCTACTATGTTCTCAGCCAGTATGCTTAACCTGCTTTTATGACAACATTGTAACAATCAGGACTTCCATGTAATCAACTTTTAGGACCTAATACAAAGCTGTAACCTGAAGTTGTATATTCTTCCATCCTCCTAACCCAGTACAATGCATACGTATCACTTACAGAAAGCAGCAAATACAGAAGTTGAAAGCAATCTTCCAAGATGAATATCCTTCATAAACACTGAATACAGTGTCTGGATATTGGTTGGTATACAGTGATGTGTGTGATGCTATTTGTTGTCTTGATCAGTTGGAGCTAGAGACTGACTCCCTTGTAAAACTGTTACAGATTTCTGTAAAGTATCCCTTCTTTTCCCCACGTGATGCTTTCTGCACTGCTCAATGAACACAGAGCCAGAAACTGAACACAAACGCAGGGACAAATTTACAAGACAGCCTTTGAGCAGGCAGAAATGAAGATTCATGCACCAGTCAGAGGACAGAGAGGGCAGAGGGGGCATGAAGTAGAAAATTGAGTTCTGGACTTTCTTTTGCTAAAAATGACAGCAAGGGAAAGTGCTTTTCTTTCTTTCCTTAATGTGACACCAGTGCATTATTGGTAACTGTGAGTTTTCTGTTTAATCCAATCAAAAACCCACTTTACACTTAAGACAAACAAACCTATTATATTTACTTACTGTGTGTTGGTTGGTTTTGGGCAACATAAACCTAGCCATCTGGGAAGAGGCAATCTTGATTGAGGAAGTGCCTCCATAAGACTGACCTATAGGCAATAGGAGGCATTTTCTTGATCAATGGACAGTTGGTGTGGGCCACTGTGAGTGGTGCCAGCCCTGGGCAGGTAGCCCTTGGGTGTATAAGAAAGGAGACTGAGCAACTTAGAAGAATCCATTAGCAGCACTCCTCCATGCGTTCTGCTTCACTTCCTGCCTCCATGTTCTTGCCTTGGCTTCCCTCAGCAGACTCTGACCCGGGTATTTGGACCAGTGTTTTATCATAACAATAGAAGCCTTATGAGTTACATGCTATATAAATATTATCAATTGTAAGATACTCATTTAAAAATAATTACATGCTGGGCAATGATGGCACATGCCTTTAATCCCAGCACTTGGGGGGCAGAGGCAAGCAGATTTCTGAGTTTGAAGCCAGCCTGGTCTATAGAGTAAGTTCCAGGACAGCCAGGGCTATACAGAGAAACTGTCTTGAAAAAACAAAAAAAGAAAAAAAAATTACATGTTAAAATGAATAATTTTACCAAGAAATAGTAATGTTTAAAAAAAAAAAAAAAACGGGCTGGAGAGATGGCTCAGCAGTTAAGAGCACCGACTGGTCTTCTGAAGATCCTGAATTAAAATCCCAGCAACCACATGGTGGCTCACAACCATCCGTAATGAGATCTGACGCCCTCTTCTGGTGGGTCTGAAGACAGCTACAGTGTATTTACATATAATAAATAAATAAATCTTTAAAAAAACAAAAACCTAGTGACAGAGGCATTGTAGTTTTTCCATTGACTTCTCTAGTGTTCAAGATACTATTCAGACTCCACACCTGCAAAACATAGGTAGGCAAAACAACAAAACAACTGGTCTTACTGGTCTTAGTGCTGTGAGAACAGTTTTGGCCTTAGAGTGGTCAGGAACCAATCCTGAGGGCCTCTGGGTGCTGTGACCCTGCCCAGCCCTATAGAGACATGTTTGGCTCACCTAACTGTCTAACTCACTCTGCCCTTCCTCTATTTCCTTACATGAAAATGTAAAAATAAATAAGTGTAAGAAGAAACCAGCCAAAGGCCTCTATCTGACTTTGCCCACCCAAAAGCCCTGCACCCAGACACTGCTTGCTCTTCTGCCATTATAAGGCAAGCAGACCCCTCCCTCTTCTCACCAGAGGACACTTCTCTTACAATTCTTTCTCTCCTGTATTTGTACCTTCCACTTCTGCCTCTCCTGAAGGGGGTGTACAAATGCAGCCCATGCTTAGCCATCGCCACCTCATGATAGTGCCCTCCCCTGCCTGGAGTCCTCTTGTTTGCTAGCTTCTGGATCCCACCCTGGGTTTCCTCCCACCTGGGTTTGGCCTTTCAGTTTCATTTACTCTAGCACCTAACCTGGTGACTCACTGTTTCCTAACGTGAGAAAGTGGGTTCCTTCACTGGCATTAACAAGAGGAGGCGTCACCAAGCCAGATGCGCTGAGACCTGATGTTTAATAGGCGTCCATGTGTATTTTCCTTCTACCTTCTCCATTTCCCTATTACTCTCTTCCTAGAGCTTCATATGCAGATGCTTTATCTCGGTTTCTTAAGTTCAGGCTCTGTATCATCTACACAGCATCTCCCTTTACCACTCCAGTCTATTGCCTCAGTGGCTTGCCTGCCTACTCTATTGCCTCTAATCAACACCTTGTACTCAGTAGATCAGAATTCAGACTGAAGAATTTTTAGACACTATGTGCCTGTACCTTTAAAGGACACCCCCCCCAATTATTCCCTAATACAACCGTATTGGAAGCACTTATAAAATATGTACGTTGTACTATATAAGTATTCTATTGATTTACAGTACATGGAAGTGCTTGGGCTATTTGCATACCACTCCATTGCAATAAGGGGGTTGCACATCACTGAATCTTGGTGTATCATAGAATCAATCTCCTGTGGATACCAAAGGATCTCAGACTTGTGATCCTCCAACCTCAGCCTGAGTGCCAGGATCAACCTTTTTCATTTATTGAATGGGTATGGGTTTTATATGTCTGTGTGTTACATGCATACCTGGTGCTTACTCAAGCCAGGAAAGGCCAGCAGCTTCTTGGAACTAGTATTACAATCAAGTGTGAGCCTCCATGTGGAGTGAACCCCTGTCCTCTGGAAGAGCACCCAGTACTTTTAACAACTGAACCATCTCCAGCTCCATGGGACCAATTTTTTAACAACCACCAGGGCCAGTCTCCACCTACTCCACGTCAGGGTTCTGTGTGTGCAATCCCTTCCCTCACCCAGAAACTGAGGACATCAGCACATGACAGAATTTGTGAAGATTTAAGGGCCTATTATTACATGAGCGCCTGCCACAAGTACTAAAATGCACAGAGGATTCAACACAAGCGGGACCTAACCGAAATCTCACAAGATCGGATCTGAACCAATTAAACACGATAATTAAACCTGGCTTCACCTGAAGCAAAGGCCTACCCTGCTTCACACTCCATTTTCCTGCAGCCTTCTCCAGAGTTTCCTCCTTGCCAAATTTCCTTCATCAAGGTTCATCCCCTCTTTGAAATGTCCATCATCCCAGAGTTTCTTCCCTTCTGTTACCTAAACCTTCCGGTCCATACTTCTTACTACGTTATATCAAGCAAATAACCGAGGTCATGTGTCTACAGGAGTTCGCGGTGAAATGCTGAGCTTTTTAAATGGTCATAATTTGGATTCCAAACTAAATTTTTTTTTCTTTTTAAAAAGCGAGAAGGGGAGAACGGCAAATCACGGGTTTTTAAATTTTGGACTGAAAAGAAACCACACAGCACCGGGGAGTCTTCAGTACATTGGATCCCCAACCAAAAAAAAAAAAATGTAGTCTAGCTGGGTGTGGTGGGGCATGCCTTTAATCCCAGCACTAGTAAGACAGGAAGACATATCTGTGAGGTTTAGGCCAGCCTCGTCTACAGAGAGTTCCTGGAGCCCAGGGATACGAAATGAACCCTGTCTTTTTTTTTTTTTTTTTTTTTTTTTTAAGAGAAAAAGAAAAAAACCCAAGGCAGTCTACTTTGGGCGCTCCGCTACTGTAACTACCAAGCACAAACCACAACTTGCTGAGAGGGCCCGGAGCATCGCAAGGTTACTTCACTGGGATACAATTTAACCAGGACCGCGCTCCTTCCCCGCCCTCCCTCCGCAGTGAGGCCGCCTCAGGGAGCGGGCGCGGGGTGTCCAGCCCGGCTCCGCATCATCCCGGGCGCACCGGGAGCGCCGCGCCTCGGCCAAGGTCACCGGTCAGCGCGCCCGCGCAGCGTCCACCCGGCCCACGGCCCCGCGAGGCTGACCCCGTCCCGCGCCGCGAAGACAGAGGCCGGCCGTGCCTCACTCACATGTTGTTGAAGCGGAACAGGTCGTCGCAGGTGAAGGCCCGGAGCGTGGTCATTGCGCCGCCGCCAGCCTCCAACCCGCTCGGCGCGACCCCGCGCCCGCACTACCGGAAGTACTCGCGCCCGCGGCCGCCATGGGGTGGGACAAAGAACTACTTCCGGACCAGAGGTTGCTGGGCAACAAGAGTAGCGTCGTAGCTCTCTCTGGCGGCTGAAATCAGCAATTGCCTTAATGATCCGCGCCCCGCAGACCCTTTCCAAAAAGTAGGCAGAGTAGTAACAAGGAGAAAGAAGCTGGAGTCAGAGAGCCAAATCGTAAAAGCAAGCTTCAAAACTACAAAGATGCTTCACAGGGTGAGTTAGGAAGTGATCCCTAAAAGGATGGCTCAGGGCCTCTTCTCTCAACCACTGTCATGAACCAGGGATGTGACCTTAAATTTTCTAGCACATTAAAATTATTTAGAAGAAAGGAAGGAAAGAAGGAAGGAAAGGAGGGAGAGAGGGAGGGAGAGAAAGAGAGAGAGAGGAAGAAAAAGAAAGGAAGGAAGGAAGAACAGAAAGAAAGAAAGAAAGAAAGAAAGAGAGAGAGAGAGAGAGAGAGAGAAAGAGAAAGAAAGAAAGAAAGAAAGAAAGAAAGAAAGAAAGAAAGATTATCTGTATAAAAAATGTGAATATCTTATCTTATTTTGGCAATAAGACTTTGAAATCTGGTCCATATATTTGCAGTTTATTTTAATCCGAGAGAAAAATGATCAGAACTATTTGTTTTCGATGCTGATTTTAATAAATGTGTGATTAAAGAGCAGATCAAGCCAGGAATAGTGCCTTACACCTGTAATCCCAGTAGTAAGGAGACAGAGACAAGAGGCTGTTAGTGAGCCTCGAAAACCCTGGTCTATATAGTGAGTTCCAGGCCAGTCAAGGACACATAGTGTGACCGTCTCAAATACATGCATACAAGATGATAGAGCTATCAAAGTAATCCAAACATGTTTCCAAATAACCAAATGAAACATTATCTCATGTCTAAGTTGAAAGTTAACCATTAGGAATTACATTCTTTCATCTGGCCTGCTACATTTTAAGCACCAGCCCAGCGTCTCCACGGCATAGACCCAGTGACTGAGGAGACTATGTACTGTCGGGCTGTGAAGCTGCCTTCCCCTCTTCTCCTTACCAGCAGTTGGGGTGGTCCTGGAGAACATGCTGCTGAGCTCAAACCAATCCAACTCAGCGAGATGCCTACATTACAGCAGACTCACATCCCCAACTCCTTTGGGACTCAGTTGCTCCGCAGGTGTCTTGGGAATTCCTTGGCCAAACCTGAGGGCCAGGTGTGGTGGAGAAGAAAGCAAATGGTTGAAAGAGCAGGTAGTCCCAGTGGCTCCTCGCCAAGCTTTGTCTCTAAGCCTGATGAAGTAAATTATACAATGAATAATTGTAAACATGGGTATGACAGGCCCGAAAGTATATATATAACTGCTACTATGGTAGAAAGGTGGAGTTTGACACCATGAGTTCAGCTTCTACCCTCTATTCACTTACTTTGGCAAAATATGCCATGAAATGAACAGTAAAATATATTTTTGAGGGAAGTTGAGGTTATGATGCTTATACAAATGGAAAAAATGGACAAAGTCAGAAAGAGTCTGAACTAACCAGTAAGAGAGATATGGTAGTCTACTCAAGGAAAATTTTAAATGCATGTGGTTAAAACAAAGACAAAATTGAGAGGGGGGGACATGTGGGGGAATATGAATTTGATGGGTGTATATATGCTCATATTTCATTGTATGTGTGTATGAAATTCTCAAGAATAAAAATGTTTTAAGCCAGTGAATGTAAGTAAATTTGCTTTTTTTCATGAATAAGTGTATCATTATACAAAGAAAACTATAAGTAAAATACACACAGCATATTCAAACATGATCCCAGGACTTAGAAAGATGAAGGAGAATCTTGTCTTCCAGACCAGCCTGTGCTACATAGCAAGACCCTGTGTCAAACATCAATAAAAAACAGAGTAAATAAATGGCCAAGGTGCTCAGGACCGCTGGTCAGCATCCACAGGGCAGTGTCCTCTTACTTCTCCACTGGACAGCACATGGGACACTCGTATTCTTATGGGTCAAGAATCTTTCATCAATATCCATTTTCTGCATCTCACAGATTTGTACAAAGAAGTGGAAGATAATAAAAATGAAACTCAGAAGAGTTTACTACTTGGGGTATCCAGTATTGCTTTTTGTTTTAATTGGCCATGTCAAAATATTTTGCAACTTTTTTTTTTCTGACATGATCCAGTGTTGATTTGAACTAGCTGGTTGTGAAGTTTGGATGATATTCATAATTTTCTTCTGATTCTGGTTTATAACCATAAGGTTTCTAAGTATTTTAAATATAATAAAATTTTAGTTTAGTTTAGTTTAGTTTTTTCAAAATAAAAAGGTGAGTTTAATACAGAGGCAGCACTTGACCCATGCTAGATACTGTGGGCTACTAATTTGCAACCCATGAGAGATGGGCATAGTGGCTGAAACATGTATCCAGCTGTTGGAAGATTAAGGTGAAAGGAAATAAAACTTGAGACCTGTGATTCATGTAATGTATGTCAAATAGCCCAAAGAGTTGTTTGTGAGCTTTGAAACCTGGGGCTGAGAACATAGCAGAACAGACCAGGACATGCCCGGGCAGGCCCATCGCCTCCCTATCTCCCACCCCTCTGACCTAAGTTAAATGTTACAGGCTGCTGATGTTTAAATGGACCAATCATGTGAACACAGTCCAATTCCTCCCCCAGCCCCACTCCTTTTCTATAAAAACCCCTAGCTTCCAAGCCTCGTGGTCGAATCCGCTGTCTCCGCCATTAAAATACCTCGTATTGTTACATCAAGGTGTTGTGTTCTATTTGTGATTCTTGGGTGCACGTTGAATCAGGAGCTGAGTGGGGGTTTCCCCACTAGGTTCTTTCAAAGGCAGACAGACTGCAAGCTGGAGGGCAGAGTGCATCCTGATATAAATAGTGAGACTCTGTCAGAGAGAGGGAGAGGGAGAAAAGGGGAGGGGGAGGGAGAGGGGAAGGGGAGAAAGAGATGGGGGAGAGGGAGGAAGGGAGTGGGAGAGGGAGAGGGAGGAAGGGGGGAGGGAGAAGGAGAGAGAATTGATTTTTGAGTCGCAAGCACTGCCCTCTAGCTAGCTATAGAATAGCAACACAATAACACAGAGAAAAAGCACAGAAGGTACACAGACCTCCCTTCTCTCCCTGTGACTCTACTTCAAGTTGTTACCAATCTTGTTGCTCAGCACCTTTGATCTGTTGGCATTTGAAGGGGCCCAGTACAAGGCTAGCCAGTGCAAGTTGAAAAGTCATCTACAGATCACAGGGAACCTACTGTCATCTTATGCAACAGAGTATTTATTTACATTACAGAATAAGTTATTTATCTCTAAGCCTCCATCTCTGCACCCCTGGAGTATCTCTTCATAGTATCCCTTCGTGGGGTTGTTCAGAGGACTCATGCCTAGCATGCAGAACAGTACCTGCCCTTTTTCCAATGCCATAGAAGTGCTTGTTAAGGAAAACCAGTGAAATGAAATTGAAATACTTTGTATATTTAAGAATTGAAACTGTAAACAAAGAATGTGAGAGAGAGAAAAAAAAAACTCAACAACAGAAACCTTAGCAGAGTTACTGCAGGGGCATTGATATATCTCTACTCTTGCCTTGTGAACAGCCTATAGCAGAAGGCAGCGTTGCAAGCTACCTCCCTTCTCTCTTACTCTATGCCACAGAAAAGCCTACATGCTTGTCTTATGGGTTTTAAAAATACATCTGAGGTCTATTTAAATTTTAAAGCCTGTCTTATTTTAATAAAAGAGATTATGTGCACATTAACGTATTGTAGACGTGTGAAAACATACAGACAAGAAAGTAACAATGACTCAAAATTCTGCCACCCAGAAATAGAACCTTTGGATGTATAGATACTCTCTGCCTAGTTTAGGAGAATAGAGAAAGATTTACTTAAAAAGTGACTCAGATTATTACTGTAGATTACATATAATATTAAGTAAAATGTATGACTTTAACAGTCCTTAAAATTTTTTTAAAGATTTATTTATTTATTATATGTAAGTACACTGTAGTTGTCTTCAGACACACCAGAAGAGGGCGTCAGATCTTGTTACAGATGGTTGTGAGCCACCATGTGGTTGCTGGGATTTGAACTCAGGACCTCCTCTGGAAGAGCAGTCAGTGCTCTTAACCACTGAGCCATCTCACCAGCTCACCATCTCAACAGTCCTTAAATTTAACATTAAAAAAAAAAAAAAGAAAGAACTGAGGTAAAGCTAAAGGAAAGCAGAGGGTGGTAGAACTGGGAGGTGGAGGCAGGACAAGCCCTTACAGTCCCTCTGCTACAAAAGGAGTTTGAGGCCATCCTGGCTTATGCAAGACCATATCTCAAAAAACAAATTCAACAGGCGTGGTAGTCCATACCTTTAATCCCAGCATTCAGGAGGTAGAGGCAAATGGATCTCAGTGAGTTCTAGGCCAGCCAGGGCTACATAGTCAGACCCTTTCAAAGAAAGAAACAAAAATAAGCTGAAAATGAAGTGAAACTGAAGAGATTCTCAAACTCACAGAAGTCTGGGTTCCTAAAAATTGCCTCTGAAGTTTAAGACACATGCCACTGTTTAAATTAATTTACACATAAAGTAACCCCTGAGCGCCCCACAGTTCTTTGCAGTTTTAGGACACGCTTTAGCTTTATTGATTTCCACTCCAGTGCATTAGATTTTCTTTTTAACACCCAGGAAAACAATGTCTATCCCAGCTACACATTTTCCTTGCCTTAGCAATGACTCCGAGAACTTTGGATTTATCACTGCACAGTGAGTAATTCCTCTCGTGCTGCTCAGTTGGAAAAAGCTACAAGCTTTTTAACCACATTTAATTACAAAACATTTTCCTCCTCATTGAAACAAAACACCATGTGGGCTCTGTAAACAGTGATGACCTAGATTCGCATCCATCTTGCAAGAGTCCACATTTAAAACAAGCCAGTGTCCTGATGCTCCATCTGTCACCGTCCTGCTTCCGTTTCTCCAGGTTCTGTGGACGCATAAAGCACAGAGTAAATATATGTAAAGATAGGTCTCAGGCAACAGGCTTGACAATCACACGGCCTGCATGGGATAAAACTTACATTTTATCAAAGAATAGCTGGAGAGGATGGGGCCATTGACCCGGGCTGTCGATGTAACTATTTTTTCAGTTTTGTTAACTAGAATGTATAAAGACATTCGCCACTGAAATTAAACCTGACTACAGCTTTCAATTAAAGAAGGCTGGATATATCTGTTCCCTACTACTTCATACTAAAATCAAAATAAAAACATATTTCTTTTAAAGAGCTTAAAACCACTGGGAGATGTAACTTAGTGGTAAAGAGCCTGCCTCCTAAGTGCCATGTCTAGTAAAGCTGATATCGCCAAGCCTGACTGCCCAAGTTTGATCCCTGGGACCAAACATAGTAGAAAGAACCATGGTAGAAAGAAAGTTGCCCTCTGAAATCCACACACTTTTTGTTTGTTTGAGATAGGGCCTCTCTGTTATGTAGCTCTGGTTTTCTTGGAACTTCCTATATGGACCAAGCTGGCCTCTCCCTCAGAGAGATCCACATCCCCCTGCCAGCTGAGTACTGGGATCAAAGGCATATATCACCATGCCTGGCTTCACACACACACACACACACACACACACACACACACACACACACACACACACACACCCTGGGACAAGGGACTGGTATACATATTTTACATATCAAAGCAGACTTGGCCGCAGGTTCTCTCAGCATCCCTCAGTCCCTACCTGGTGTACCCTGCCCCCAACCCTGAAATTTCCTGTCCAGGGTCTGGGGTCTGGCATTGGTCCTTGGGGCCAGTGAACTTGCTCTAGAGCAGTTTCCCAATAAACCTGCATGTAATATAATCTAATCTGGATTGAATCGGCTCATTTTACTATTGGAGAAATAAGTTTATCAGAATGGAATTTAAGAAGTCCTAGCCCATTTGGACAAAGAGGTTGGACGAGAGGCCAAGAGACAATGAGAACTGGCAACAAAATTTTGGATTCCAGAAAACTTTTTGGACAGGAGAAAGCAATGGTTCAGAGCAGGAGAAAAAAGCCAACAAGAAAAAAAACTGTACATTTCCTGTGCAGAGTGTATGTGTGTGTGGAGGGGGGGGGAGTGTTGGGGCTGGGCACAGCAGGTTTAAGAGCAGGGAGAAAGTGAGACCCTTGCTCCCTAGAGAGACAGACAGGTTGTGCCCAAGTGGTCAGGAAGAGTGGAAGACTGGAAAGACAAGAAAAGGTAAAAGGAGATTGGAACGGAAAGGAGCCTCACTGCCTTGGAATCTGGTTGAAGCCTCTCACTAGCTTGGAGTTAAAAATTCCAGCGCCATTAACAGGTTGAGCTGTAAAGGACACCTAGGTAGAGATAGCACTTTTGTACCAAGACACTTAGCTAAGAATGTTAAAATGGCAGTGAACTTTTCTGTTTGTTTTGTTTTTGTTTTTTGAGATGGGTTTTCTCTGTGTAGCTCTGGATGTCCAAGAACTTGCTCTGTAGACAGGCTGTCCTCAAGCTCAGAGTTCTGCCTGCCTCTGCCTCCTGAGTGCTAGGAAAAAATGGGTAGCCCCGTCTGGCCTCAAACTCGTGATCTTCCTTCCTCTACAGCAAATCCCACAACAGGGATAAGCCATTCTTAAACATAGATGAGCAAGATTGGCCTATCTCTCCCCAATTGTAAATGTGCACTTTTCTAGCAACCTTACAAGCAAAATCATAAATTTCATTTATGGTAGAAGATGTCATAATCCCCTTGTGCATCCTTTATGACTCAAGGTCTTATCCTGTCAGATTGCAATCCTATCCAAGGCAATGAGGAACACCTATAATCTCATAAAAGAAGGGGGAAGGAGAAACGATGTCCTTCGACGGGCGTGGTAATGCACGCCTGTACTCCCAGCACTTGGGAGGCAGAGGCAGGCGGATTTCTGAGTTCGAGGCCAGCCTGGTCTACAGAGTGAGTTCCAGAATAGCCAGGGCTATACAGAGAAACCCTGCCTTGAAAAACCAAATTTAAAAAAGAGAGAGAGAGAGAGAGAGAGAGAGAGAGAGAGAGAGAGAGAGAGAGAGAGAAAAGAGAAGAGAAGAGAAGAGAAGAGAAGAGAAGAGAAGAGAAGAGAAGAGAAGAGAAGAGAAGAGAAGAGAAGAGAAGAGAAGAAATGTTGTTCCTTAAAAAATGCTTTGATGTGTAACTTAAGAGGCTGCCAAGGTGGCTGGAGAGATGGCTCAGCAGTTAAGAACACTGGCTGCTCTTCCAGAGGTCCTGAGTTCAATGCCCAGCAACCACATGGTGGCTCACAACCATCTGTAATAGGATCTGATGCCCTCTTCCAGTGTATCTGAAGACAGTTACAATGTACTCACATAAAATAAGTAAATAAATTAAAAAAAAAAAAGAGGCTGCCAAAATAGTAAATGTAGCTACTGCCATGACACTTAGAATTGACTGTCTTGGAGACCCTCACCTACACCTATGCTTGGATGGATACTGTAACACTCAGTGTGCTTCCAGGACGGACACAGAGGCACTGGCCCTCCACTGGAAGTGGGGCATCTGAAAGATGGAAACCCTCTGAATCCCAGGATGCCAACAGCTACACTGATCCCCCCACCCCAACTCCCAGCTAGATAGAGGCAAATTTTGTTGGGGCATAGTAGTGAAACCACCTCACCCAAGAGGAACGTCTCATAAGTAGCCACACTCTATAGTCTTCAAAAAAAAAAAAAAAAAGACATGTGCAACATATGGAGAGGGCATATTAAAGAGGTGGTCACATCTCTACCATCCATAATGGAACAAAAATTAATGCCCAACTAGAGCCTAACTCATGGTTGAGGCTTGATTAGCATGCATAAGCCCCAGGTTTTATCATCAGGATCTTCCTCTCCAAAATTACATTGAAAGGAAGTCTAAACTGCCATGTAATTATGGTTTTTAGAAAAATTGAAGCTAATTATGGAGAAGGAGCTGAAGGAGCTGAAGGAGGTTTGGCAGAGGCGGCATTGAAAATGAGTTTGAGTGGAGAGCAAGAGCACTGTGACTATTAAAACCTGCTAATGTTTGACTTAATAAATAATGCAGTTTTTATTTTAAATCCCTCCCTCAAAATGGGAGGCAAACCTCATGAATGATATTGCCAGACAGTGGTGGCTGCGCATGCCTTTAATCCCAGCACTTGGGAGGCAGAGGCAGGTGTGGGGAGCTCTTGGGGGCCACTTCTAGAAATTTGGCAAGAATTTGACATTGGGCCAGGACACAGAAGTAGGCTCAGCAGGAATTTGACATTTGGCTAAGTCAAAGAAGTAAACTCAAGATCTTGACCATCTTGATAAGTCCCTGATTACCACAGGACTTTGTTTATTGCCTTGTCTGTTCCTTGACTATTTTTGTGTATTGCCTTGTCTATTCCTTATCCTTGACCATATTCTTTGTATGTACCGAGAATGATATAAAAGCAGACTGAAAAAAACAAAAAAACAAAAAACAAACAGACAGCTTCAGAACTGGCTGGGGCCATGATGTTATAATGCTGTCTAATTGTCTTTTTCTTTTCAATCCTTGCTCCCTTGAGACTCTGTTGACAGACTGAGCTGGCTTGGTCAGGCAGGTGGCTCTCTGAGTTAAGAGGCCAGCCTGGTCTACAGAGCAAGTTCCCGGACAACCAGGGCTACACAGAGAAACCCTGTCTCTTTTCTGGAGAAGTGGAGGCAGCACCTTTCACAGCTTGCTTTTCTGTAATTCATTCTTTGGCTAGCAAATACATTTGATTTTAAAATACCGTCTTCATTCTTCAAAACCAATGAGTAAGGCAGCCCCATCATTGATAGGTCTTTGGTTGGGCAAATTGCCTTTAAAAAGAAGTTGTCGGGGCTGGAGAGTTGGCTCAGTGGTTAAGAGCACCGACTGCTCTTCCAGAGGTCCTGAGTTCAATTCCTAGCAACCACATGGTGGCTCACCATCATCTGTAATGGGATCTAATGCCCTCTTCTGGTGTGTCTGAAGACAGCAAAGCATATGCATAAAAATAAATAAATAAATAAATAAGTAAACAAACAAAAAAAGTTGTCTCCTAAGAAAACTAAAAGGCTCATAAACCTCTCACATCACATATAGACAGTGTGACTGACTAGTTAACTAGATGGACTATATAATCATACTACATACATGCATGCACACGCGCGCGCGCACACACACACACACACACACACACACACACACACACACACACATGTGCTTACTACACACATATCTACAAGCAGCTAGCCCAGACACAGGCCTTCCTGACACACAGCTTCCAGCAAAGTCATTGTTTTTACTGTCACCTTCTCATTTTTAGAATCATCGCCCCAGGTCCAGAGGACCCTTTGCCTAAAAAGCAAGATATCATGGCTATTCATGAGGTAAATACTTGCTTTTGATATACACATTTTTATCCTTTTTGTAGGATATACAGGTGATTTAAGCAAGATTGTCTGCCATAATTCTACTAGGCATCATAGTCTGTATCCTCTCACTGAGGGGTAGGGTAGCATAGCACCATGTTTGTCTATTTGAATCAGCTGACCAGGTCCTGTGTCCCTAATATGCTTTGCAGTGTTTTGCAGCCAAGCCATATTGTATTGAAGTGAACGTAAAGCCATGGGGTGGGGAGTTTTGTTAAAGTGCAGAAATACAAATTCTCAATTTCTTTGTCCGCCCCCCCCCCTTTTTGATGCAGTGCTGGGAACTGGCTTCAGGACCTTGTACATGAGAGGTAAATGCTATACCACTATTTCCAAAAGTAGATTCTAATTCATCAATTCCAAGAGCAGCTTGGAATCCTAGTGGACTTCCAGTGGGCAGGGAGTTTGACCTGTGGCTGTCAGGATAGACAGTCTCCTGCCTCGGTGCTGGTTGACTTCTGTATGGACTTTCAGTTGGTTAAAGTGCTGTTAGCAGCTTAACGTTATGACATTTGTTTTTCTTTCTTTCAGTTCATAATGAACTGCATCCTCCTGCACACCAGTAAACAAATGGTCAGGAGAAGAAGAGGAAAAAGAAAATTAACTAACATTGCAATCTGTCAAATAAGCCTATTCTCCCACAGCTACAGCAAATATGGAATCTGGGCAAAAGAAATAATACAAATGAACCACATCACATACTGTATGGTCTTTCTTTTCTTTCTTTCTTTCTTTCTTTCTTTCTTTCTTTCTTTCTTTCTTTCTTTCTTTCTTCTTTCTTTTTCTAAATGGGTTATATTTTTATTTTTCACAAATGAAAATGACAAATGTCGAGTAGCAGACTAGCTAACTCATAGAGACAGAAGCCCACAAAAAAATATTGTACCAATTTCTAAGAAAGTCTATTAAATAAGTCTAGGAATAATATATTTTAACTAAATCTACAAATCGAAGTTGAGCTCATGTTAAAACATCATCTAGAACCCATCAAGCAATATACTAAGGAAAATTTGGGATTTCACATACAGGGTTCTTGACTGAAATCAGGAAGACTCAAAGGTTTTCCTCATTTTAAACACTTAGTGGATCCAAGTGTGTTTTTCTAAATGTTTCATTAGTAATGCTGAGTCTTGTAAGTCTGGTTTCATAATAGTCTATAATGTAACTACTGAAGGGCCAACAATCTGCACTGAAATAAACACGACATCAATCAGGCTCCCAATTCCACAAAATCTTATGGTGCAAAACTCTAATAAGCTTCAGGTAGAAACTCCAAGGTAAAATCAATCTCCCAGCCATCCCAAACCAGGAGTAAAGCAACTGCCACTCGGCACAAATAGCCAAATAGCCATTGACATTTTGGCAAGATACGGGCTTGAGAAAACCAACTTCATTTCCAGTAAAATGTGTTTCATTTCCACTCAAATCCTTACAAGCTGGAAAACACTGAACACGAGCTGTATAGTTTGTACAGTTGACTGAGTCTTGTTTAGCATCGTTCATTTTTGGTTCTTTACAAATATATTGTCCCACTCTGAGGTCCTCACACTTGGGCGTCTCCTGGCCACCAACGGCGGAGGCAGCAGCCCCACAAAGTCCCACAGCGACCGCAGAAGCCCCAGAGCCCCAGAGAGAAGAGGAGGTTCGGGAGACCCCGTGGCTGGGAAAGCCCGACAAGCGGGCCAAGCGGCTGCCAGGTTGAGCACCATGTCCTCTCTATGGCTTCTTTTTTCCAAAGTAAGTTAGGAGTAGCACTGATGGATGTCTTTAAATAAGTGAACATAATAAATAAATGAAATTAAAAGAAGGGGAACTGTTGGGATAACCCTGATTACGGTATTATTTTTAGCTCATTATTAATTCCGTTTTGGGAGTACTATTTCAGACTGCTGTGGGGGTGGAGATGGCTCATCACAGGATCACATTTTAGCCATGAATGGGAGATCAGCAAGACTTGTCTTTGCATCCTCTTTCCTCTGTTTTTCTTCCTTTGCGGGGAAAACATTCTAACTATAGCTCCTGGTGGTACGCTTAGCTAGTAGGAAATGCATTCTCGCGCTCTCTCGCTCTCTCGCTTGCGCGCTCTCTCTCTCTCTCTCTCTCTCTCTCTCTCTCTCTCTCTCTCTCACACACACACACACACTTAAAATCATTTCTGCTAATTCGTTATAACTTCATTATCCAGTTTGGTGGCCACTAGGCACAGAGACTAGAGATGATTTGAGATAAAGTCCATGTGTAATTAGATGTGCTATTGAGTATAAAATAAACATAAGATTTTTGAAGACTTATATTTTTAAAAGAATGTAAAATACCTATTTAATGTTTTATATTGTTGAAATATAATATTTGGATTCTCGTGGGTTAAATAACATCTATAAAATTAATTTGAACTGCTAGTCTTTTTTTCTCTCTCACTCTCTCTCTCTTTCTTTCTTTCTTGGTTTTTCGAGACAGGGTTTCTTTGTGTAGCCTTGGCTGTACAGGAACTCACTTTGTAGACCAGGCTGGCCTCGAACTGAACTCAGAAATCTGCCTGCCTCTGCCTCCCAAGTGCTGGGATTAAAGGATTTTTTCTTTTTTTAAATGTGGCTTCTAGAAAATTTGTAATCAGCTTTATGTTTATGTTGGATAAAGGGGCCCAAAGTACTTGAGCGAAATAAGGAGTGTGCACTATTCAGACGTTAGTGGCCAAGCAAGAGGCTACATGCCCACGGTGCTGTCACTTTAAGAATTGTGCCTGGTAGCTCTTGGTGGGAGCATCCTGAGGTGTTAATCACCGGGACACTTGGGTACCACTTGAAGACCACTGATGGTCTAGGCAGCCCCAGGTGATTTCAAGATGTAGCCTAGGGCTGGGTGTCCCAACTCAGAGGCAGAGTGCTTGCCTAGAGAACACAAGGACCTGGATCCCATCCCAACACTGAGAAGCAAAATCAAAATTACTTAAAATTACACACTTAAAACTGCAGCAGTTGCCTCGGAGTCTTTGTGACAGACAGGGTGGGTGGTTGATGGTTCATTCACAATGAATTCTCTAGCTAGAGCTGGAAAAGCAAGCAAGAAGGCAAGTCATAGCCTGTGTTTTGACAGGAGGCCTTGGAGTGGAATACAAGCATTTTAAGATTTGCTGCGAGAGATAAATGCCCTATAGCTCCCAGGTAGGGGTGGGGTGGGGGTGGGGCATAAGAAGAACTGGAGATGATCACATGAAGGAAAGAGGAAGAGCTAGTGACTACACCTTCTATTGTGTGAGTGACAAATGTCCTGGAAATGTACGAGCTGCTCCGAGAGGCAAGCCAGGGGTATTCTGAATGTCTTTCCTAGCTCTCTGTAGACCTCATCCCCACAAGGCAAACTGTAAAATCTTCAGCTACATTGATTTGAATATATTCTGTCAAAGGAAATACCCAGAGGCAGTCATATAATGCTATTCTAGGTGCTTTTAATATAGAGAATAAGAATTTTGGAAAATCCTGCTTTAGGATTCCAGTTTTTATTAGAATCAAGAAAAGAACCCGTCCCCTAGCCACGTCACTCCTTGGGACATTTTCCATCCAGAATCCTCAGGACAAACCTTGGTTATCCCTCAGGTAAGAGTACTGGCCCACTAGCTGGGCTCTGTGTCACATGTATATAATCCCAGCACTCAGGATCAGGAGTTCAAAGTCATACTTGACTTTTTTTTTAAGATTTATTTATTTATTTATTATATGTAAGTACACTGTAGCTGTCTTCAGACACTCCAGAAGAGTGGAGTCAGATCTTGTTACAGATGGTTGTGAGCCACCATGTGGTTGCTGGGATTTGAACTCCGGACCTTCGGAAGAGCAGTCGGGTGCTCTTACCCACTGAGCCATCTCACCAGCCCCATACTTGACTTTACAGGGAGCTTGAGACCGCCCTGGACTGTGTGAGACCCTATCTCAAAATGACAACAAAGGAGTATTGGCTCTGGACTGAACTGGGGTGGGGATCAATAGTAAAGCACCTATCTAGTCTGGGTTCAATCTCTTAGTCTGAAAAGAAAACAAAGTCTCTGACTCAGGAGTCAGAGACAGGAGGACCACAGCAAGTTTATGGCCAGTTTTAGGGTACATGGTGAAACTTGTCTTAAACATCAAATGACATCAACAAAATGTAAAATGAAGAGTACTGATACCCTTCGGATCTCTGAGTGAGTTCCTGGTGGGTGTGTGTGTGTGTGGGGGGTACAGGTGGGAGTGAGGAGTGGTGGGTAGCCGTGCGTGTGCAGTGCATGCTGGGTATCGAACACAGGACCAAGAGTATGTTACACAAGCCCTGTATTATCAAGCTACACTCCTAACTCCAAATATGCTTCCCTCTTTTTGTTTTGTTTTGTTTTGTTCTTTTAAACTCCCTATGGTTCCTTCCCCAACAGAGTCAATATTCATGTGGAAGTCTGGGCCAGCTGCTACCCACTCATTGATGCTAAAACACAGACCCTTTTCAGTATGGAACATGTTTCCTGAAACAAATGCCAGTTCTTCCCTCCCTCTCCTTTCCCGCCATCTGCTTGTGATTCGGCACTGTAATGTGACTTGTGGAGAAGGTCATCTTCCCCACACGACTAAGGATCACCAAATGGCAAACAACATTTGGGTCTCAAATTTACCCATACTCGAATGGTCTGAAAACAGAGAGTCGCCATTTTGTTCTCAGACACTTCTGGGCAATTACACCACGTGTCCCACATAGACAGATCCCCACCTGTGTGAGTCTTCCCAGACACCTGAGGGTAGAGCCAGGCTCCTAAACACCACAGGCCCCTTTTATTTCATGTTTCTTCCAGAAGAGGAAGGTCAGAGCTGCTAGGGCAGTGAGGCTGCCTTTGTGAATGGAAGCAGTCAGGCCCAGCTTCCTTCCTTTAGTTTGCATTTGCTTGTAGATTTAAAGTAACTTCCACATGATACAAACAACCTTAACAATTTCCATTTCTTTCTTTTTTTTCTGTGTCCCTAAGGGGGTCATAGTTGGCAGTCTGTCCAACATCAAAAACAAAATTCCTTCCTCTGGCTGCCATTCAAGATATTTTTAGGTCTGGAAGTGCACCCTCCTCTCCCTCCGTCCAGCATGTATATTTTTACTCTGCTCTTACCCTATCCAAACTCCACCAGGGCCTGTTTCCTGACAAACTGAGAAGTGAGAAATGCCTGCGTGGGGGGAAAACTGAAGACACATGTGTTGAAACTCTGCCAGGGAAGCATTGCCCAATGACAAACCAGGGCAAGTCTTGTGATGTTTTCTTCTGCTCATTCTAGCTTTTCTGACTCTGCTCTCACGGGGCCTGCTCGAACTGCCTAATTTGGATGTCGTGACCCGCTTTTAATCTAAGAGGAGTACCTCAGCCTAAGGACAGCCTCATCGTCTAAATTTGCAGAGTTGGGAGGGCAACTGGACAGATGTCGCGAGCAGTGTCTCTTCGCTCCAAACATTGAAAGCAAGCTCAGTCAGCCTTCCTTCTGGTCTCTGAAGTAGCTATCTTATGGATATCCCAGAAACCCTCTGAACTTCCCTTCTCCCTATCCACAGGGATGCAATGGGCACTTAGCAGTCGCATGGCTGCAATCCCCAGAACACCCAGCAGAGGATCAGGCCTGCGATGCTAGCAGATTTTGCAATCCTAACTCTCAGCCAGGATACAGCAGAGGTTGCCTAAGGACAGGGAGGAGTTGTCTGCAGGACCCTGCCTGGCTCTGAGTTCAGATCAGTTGTGATTTGCTCTGGAGCCATCTAAGCCAAGTACTGGGCTGGATAATCGTGCAAATACTTGTGGGCCATGGACCAACTGTTCTCTTCGCTTTTTGATTTCTGTTCCATTGGTCCATAAGCTTTGGAGCAGTGTCCTATTTGCTCTTCAAAACTACCAGATCAACGTGGAGTTCATGGTTGTGTACTGTGTGCATGCGTACACATGTGTGTTTGCGCCCCTGGATGTTTGAAACAGGGTCTCACTATGTAGCACAGCTTGCCTGCAACTCACAGAGATCCATGTGCCTCTGCCTCCTGGGTGCTATGGTAAAAGGCAGAGGCCACCAAGCCCCAGCCACTGTCATGTACACTTGCACAGCATCTTTGGGTACATGATTATATTCTGACTCAAACAAATAGCTGCCACCACCACCACCAACAACAAAAAAGACAACTGAAGAATATTGCAAAAATTATTTTACATAGGATTATTGTACAGTATTACAATGTATTATGTGCAAAATTCCATTGAAAATCATTTACAAAAGGAAGCACAACCCAGCATGTGCCAAGGGAGGGTTCTGGGACAACAAAAGCCTTGTACAGGGTACGAGGTCCTCCAGATCAGATGCCTGAACATCCTTACACAGGATAGTAACATGGCTTTCTGCTTTTGTTTTGCAATGATCTGTATTACACTGATGTATGACCCTTCTGGAATACGTGTGTCCATAAACTCATCTTATACAACATAAGTCTAACTTCACCATACATCCATGTTTTCTGCTTGTTTTGCTCATTATTTGTCACACTGAGGATGGAACCCAGCATGCTAGTGTGTGAATGTTAGCTCTACCATGCCCCAACCAAATACAGAAGGTTTGTTTTTTGTTTTGTTTTGTTTTTGGTTTGGTTTTGGTTTTAGTGCATTCTCTCCCCATCAACATCTCATTGAACTCAACTAAACTCGTATTATACATGACTTGGTTTCTGCCTCCAAATAAATGGATGTCCTTAGTGTCGGCTTACAAAATGGGTCAGAGGGATCGTTATCCTTGATTTACTTTTCCCCAAAGCAGATAGCATATGGAACAGATCTTTGTCAAAGCTCACCGCAGCACATATTTTACAGTACTGACTCCTTTTCCAACGTCTTGCGAAGAGCCTGAACCTGCAGACTACATTCCTCAGTCCCCCCCTTAGAGTCTGTGTTTCTCTCTCTACCTCTCTCTACATTCATTTCTCTTCTAATTCTCAGCCTCGATTGCTTAAAAACATAAACAGACACCAGCACTAAAAGTGAACAATGTAACAATACACCGCTAAAAGTGAACAATGTAACAACAATGTAACAACAGTACACCCGATTTTTCAAAGGCAGCCTGTGGCCAGCGTCAGGGATTTCTTTAAGACAACCAGAAGTCTCTCCCCACAAATTTGCCGAAAATATCCAGTTATAGAAGAGAGATTATCTATGAGGCGTCTAAAATGCAGTACTCTCAAATCCAGCAAGAGATTTATCTTCAAATATTAAATGTTAAATCACATGCATACTTATAGAATATTTTAAAAGTTACAAAAATATTTTAAAAACCAATCCTGACAGTTTACCTGCAACTGCTATAAAATTTTCTATGAAATATATAAAAACACAAAGGCTCTTTGTAAAAAAAAAAAAGTATAGGATGAAGGATGGACAAAAGAAGGGCAAGAGGGAAGGATGGAGCCATCCACAAAGCTGAGAGGGACCTGACGAACTGCATCGGACAGTCTTGTCAACAGCTGCTATCGAATCCAAGAGAAGAGTTTGTACCTTAAGTGTTTCCTCAGCACATATACAGATGTGTAAGCCAACCCTGAAGCTGGCTAAGGTTAACTAGTTAACTAACCAGTGATCTCAGGACACCTGAACCATTAAATGCAATTTACCATTTCTGGATGAGAGTCTTACTATTTCCCAAATCTCAGCTACCTCATCTGGGCAATGTATCTAAAGGATGCCCTTGGCCAAATCAGCCTATGGATGGCTTAGTCACTGAACTGAGGGATGCTTGAGGAGGTGGCTGTCTTCTAAGCTCAAACCCAAGGCAGCCAGAAAGCTAGACTCTCAGCTCCCTTTTTGGATGTATCAATGGGAAGTCCCAAGTGTCCCCTATGAGGGAGTGAGGTCTTCTCCATTCTGGAAAATCACCCCGTAAGGATCACTCTTGATTCGTTTGTAGACAAAGTGGAAGATGTGGGGCTGAGGCCGGCTGTGCAGTTCGGCCTTGATCTTCTGAGGATAAGTGTCCTCTGCCAGTTGTTGCCATGTCTCATCAACAAAGAGAAACAGGCTGTACTCTTCAGGGTCCTCCACCTTAAATTTCTCAGCACAGAGCTGACACACATCCTCTGTGGTGATGTACGGTCTCACAAGGAGGGTCTTCCCAGTGCATCCGCTGTTGACCTCTTGGAAGGCAACTCGGAGGTAATTCTGCAAGGGGAAAACAGAGATGTCAGGAGCTAGCGCAGAAAAGAAAACAGACGCTGTTCAGAGGTAAGTGCAAGGCCAAACTGGAGAGCCACTCAAGGCTCGGGCTTGTCCAGATGTTTAGTCAGACCACACAGCTCTTGCCAGGAAAGATTCTGATCTGTACTTGGACAGTGGCAGAGACCATGGCGGGGACTGAACTGCCACGTGTTAACTCATTGCAAAGGGAAACAACAGGAAGTCCCGCCAGCCCTGGTTTTCATCTTTCTATATCCATTATAAGGCCAGCTGCTGAAGAGATCCTGACTAAGAGTGTGAACCATATCCAAAGTGGGATTTTTCTCAGCTTGAAAAATAACCCAAACAGCAGGAGAGTCTGGGGCAGCAGTTAGCAGGAAGGGATTTAAAACATCTAGACATACCAGCACCCATGATGCTTGCTTTGTGCCATTCTAGGAAGCCTACCCAAAGACAACAATGCTTGGTCAAACTGCTGAGGTCTGACCACTCTCCCCAAATGGTGATCTCATGCGGCGCCACCTTACATAAGACTCCCAGTCTCCCAGTGGCTGGGGCTGAAATGTGGGAAGAATCAGGGAAGGGATGTTGATTCTGCCAGAAGGCTTTTGAGACGGGGCTGACTAAGCATAACGTGATGCTGGGGAAGTAAAAGGAGCCGGCTGCAAGCTTGGCATTAAGAGTCATGTAGGTGCCTTAGGAGACAGTGAGCCTCTCGGGACCCCCATCTCCTTGCATATCCGATATGGCAGTAGCCCAACGTCTGCATGAGCTAAACAACTCACCGTGTGGATGCTCTTGAACAACCTAAGCAGGTGTGTGTGTGCGCACAGCATGTGTTGTTCTTTTGTAGTTGGTGTGTCTGAAAGGAATTTCTGAGAAAATTGCAGTCCTGGAGAACATGCTGACCTTGCTTTTCAAGCACGGGCTTGACTTTGAACCAAGGCTTGTTTTCAGAGAAGTGGGAGGGGGAAGGCAAGGGAGGAGAATCTGGACACAAAGGCAAATACATCCTGCCGTTTCAGGTTCCTGCTAGGGAACTGGCTGTGCAGCACTTGGAAATAAAGCACAGCCACGTTTCAGGCTTCCACAGGAGCCTTCAGATGATTGCCCAAAGAGAGCTGCAGATCCGATCCCCATTGCACAGACAGAAGGAACTCGGGGGTTGCTGGGCCAGGGAAAGGCTCTGTGTCACCCTATGGGGACCACACAGCAGCTCGACCTCTCAAACTGAGGTGCTGTCCTAAGAGCCGGACTGATTCCAGGGGATTCGGTTTAGAACTTGAAGGAGAAAGTGGGGAGGGGTGGCGGTAGAAAGATACCTTGTTGCACCTCCCCCACTTCCCAAAGGGTAACAGGGGTGGAGGGGGGGAGGGGATGGGGGCGCTGCAGGATAAGCACTGCTGTTTCCTGAGGAAACTGGATATCCGTTCCCTCTGCCTCGGCTTTCTCCTTTGGACATTTTGTTGGGTTAGGTATTTAACAGCAGGCCAACTGTGTGTATGTTTTATGTGGAGATAATTATATTTATCTTTATGTTTAAAAGTGAGTCACACCCAGTAGAGACTATGTCTTGACTTTTACTTTTATTTTTCCTTCTTTTTTCTATAAGTGTTAGGGAAGGAACCCAGGACATTGCACATTTGGTCTACCACTGAACTATCCTAACAGCCAGGTTTTGAATCTATAACCTCCCCCACCCCCAGGCTGGCTATATTGAATACCATCCACCAGATAAGGCTGGATAGCAGTGATGAACTGGCCCTGACAATCAGCAACAAGATCACAATTCGATACAACAAATCTTCCCCACAGGTGCCCACTGTTTTCCTACATTACCATGTTTGATAGGTTAGATACAGTTAGTGCACTTTTCTCTTCTAGTGTAGCCAGTGAGAACATGGACCTTTGAAAGTCGAGGTGCATCTGTGTACACGTCTAAAGACACTGGAGTGACCAGAGGGTGGCTTCATTATTCCTTTTCTACAAGGTGACTCCCCCTGAGCCAGGCCCTCAGGCCCTAAGGCCATGTGCTGTAGGAAATAGCTCTACCTTCCCTGGAGACGGGGAAGCAGGGCTGGGACTTGGACTTGGGTGTGTACCTGAAAGTCGTCAACGGAGGGGATAGTTCGGTTGGTGGTTCTCCGCTTGTGCCACTGCCTCAGCGTGTCCCTGGCTTCGGAGCTGAGCAGTCTCGCAGCCTGTTCTTCTTGGAAATTCTTTATCAGAGATAGCGCCCCATAGGCACTGGTCAAGTAATAGCCTCCTGGAAGAGCAGTGAAAATGGGTCCTTAGGAGTGTCACACTGGCGATGGCAGCGGAGATGCACAGACGTTAATGTCATACAATTCTAGGGACAGAGTCTAGGGACTGACCCCTGTATACTAAAATCTATGGATGCTTAATTCATCATTAAAAAAGTCACAGCATTTGCATATGATCTACATAATCCTCCCATAAATCTTACATCATCATTAGATGACTTAAAATACCCTGTAGAATAGAAACATTACATAAAGAGCTTAGGGGAAAGGACAATTAAAAAGTTTATATGTGTTTGTTTCATTTTTTTTCCTTAAATTTTACAGCTTGTGGTTGATTGAATTCTCAGGCGCAGAGCCTTACAGGCATGGAAGTAGACGGTGATTTCTCCATCGCTTCCACAGAGACTCACACCCTACAGCGTATCACTCATCTCTACTCAAGCATTCATCTCACACACATTTATGGAGTGATCCAAGCCTGTGCCAGGGGCAGGGAACACCCAAGAGCCCATAGCATTCCTGTTGCCACATTTAAGAGAAGAGATTTATATATTAAATACAGTGGTGTCCCTCTGAGAGTGCCATTAAAATTCATCTCTCCTGTCAGTGAGGAGTGCTGACAGACAAGAGACATTTTAAGATATCTATGTATTTTTCTTGGTTTGTCTTAAAAATAAATCAGTTGCTTGCTGAAGAATTTGCAAATGTGCTTGAGTGCCACTAGAGGGCGTTTTGAGGGCGTAGTGAGAATTCTCTGCATGCTACATATTTTGTATTTAAAGACATAGTCCTTCCATAAATCTTATATCATCAATAGATGCCTTATAATACCCCATAGGACAGAAACACTACATAAAGAGTTTAGGGGAAGAAGGACAAAATATCCATTAGAGTTCTACTATGTGTTCAAGACAGAGGTGGGGAACAGGAGATTATGAGAACCTGTATCCCTGTCCCCCAGAAGTGGAGACACACATTAAAGAGGGCAGATGTGACAATTGATTCACTCATAGACCAGAAGTTCATTGCAATCAAGTGAGAAAGAAGTGTCACTTTCATGGCCAAAGCCTTTAATTGCCCACAGGGAGCCTTGCAGAACTCTTTCTGACCCATGTGCAGGATTGAAATGGTTTCACCTCTCAGGAACATGGGTAACAGGCCCGTGAACCCGCATTGGGGTTGAACCTGGCAAAGCAGCCTTGCTGTTGGCAGTCATCGATGGAGATTCCCCCGCCCCCTTTCTTTCTTTGCAATGCTTTAGGGTGCAGCTAGCCACGGGCTCTACCATTTAGCCATAGCCACAAGCCAAGTCAGCCCATATCAGGCTTTTTGTTTAGAGTTTTCCTGACCCTACCATCCACAATTTAAGATCTCTACAGCAACTTTTGCTACAAATTATTAATCCTTAGTATCTGTCCCAGGAATAAGTCACACATGACTCAGTTTATAACGCTAGCTCAAGTGTGTGAATGCCACACAGGGGAGTCCAGGGCAATCTACACGACTACTAGAATCTGCATCCTGGTGTCAGCATTTAACAGTGGCTCCGGGAGCTACAATCCCTGTGGGGTGCTGAGGGGTTCCTTGGACTTTAAATTTTGACTCCACAGTCCTGATATGCTTAGCCCACTAAGGAGAAAACCTCAAATGCTGGAAACACAGAACTGGCCACACTTTGAAACATGTGGATCCAATTAGAGGAAGGTTTTCAATTTCAGCAAAACCATACCCCGCCAGAAGCAAGAGCTCTGAGCTTGCAAGGGGATCTATGGTGCTGGGCTGTAAATGAGAATGGCTGCTTACACAGCAGAAAAGACATGAAACTGTTGTAAAGTCAACCCAAGAGCGCTCTGGACAGGCCACAGAAAGCATGGGCCTGTGACACATGACTGCAGCAACTCTAGGTCCAGATCGGAGGAGCTGCAGTTCAATACCTCAGATTAGTCCAGAGCCGCGGGCAGGCAGCCTGCCTGGGCCATGCTCTCCCCAGGAAGGAAGGCAAGCAGAGTGCCTGGCACAGTTCATGCAGAGGAACCCACGGGCTGTTTAGACATCAGTGTATCCTTTTTTTTTTTTTTATATTATTCTTTTTTTTTTTTCCTTCCTCACAGGGATTCCTGCTGGCGAAGACAATCCTGCCCATCTGTCACAACGCAATGCTGATTTGTTCCCCTTTAAGAAGACAAGCTTGAAACCCGGGATCTCACTCTGAGGCACTGCTGGGAAAGGGGGCAGGAAATGGTGTCTCTGTCCTCAGACCACAAGACGTAAGCATCTAAGTACACACTGTCAACAACAGAAGGATGCTTTTCTAAGGGACACTGAGACACTCTTTTCCCCAAAGCCTCAAGGGGTCTTCTTGCTACTAGAAACCACCAAAATAAACCCCAAACCGCAATAATCACATGGTGGGAAAAGGGTTGGCTCCACACTGGAGCTTACAAATGTCTACCTCGGTGCCTGGACAAAGCCACACTCATTGTCTCTACTGCCCAATCCCTGGAAGAGGAAAAGACACCGTGGGAGTCACGGGCTCATATTGGAATATCTGGGTCCCCGGCTGAAATTTCATGGATACGGCCGGGTGAGACACAGAGGCCGGAAGAGCTCATTCACATCTGCCTCGGCTTGGGGACAGGATGGAGGATACTTATCCCAAGTTAGTGGCGCCCAAAAAGGGATGGGGCGGGCATGTCTTCCTAGATGATGTAAACCCAGGGCATCCCAAGGACAGGTAGACCTTTGTGCTCAAGCCCAGACTGAAACTCAACAGGAACAGAGAAACACAGCTGCCCCATCAGGGTCTATCTGGGTGCCCAAGAGACTCCTGAAAAGAATTAACAGATGTGCACACAGGCCCCGATTTGTCTCCTTCCAGAATGACCAGCTCACAGGAGAGTCCCAGCTCTTGTCGCCTTTCAAGGTTGTGAGCTACACAGTCAAGCATCTGAAGGCTCTTTATGATCCAACCTCTAACTGATGCAGAAGGAGCTAGGATGTCCTCAGTTAAGACTGAGCGCAGGGTAGGACTGAACCTGAACACCAAAGCAAACAGCAAGCACACCAATGGTGTTGTTTGAAACAAGTCTTTTGTTGTTGTTGTTGTTGTTAAGGCCAGCTTTTCATTGATTTTAGTGGTAACAATAGCAGGCTATTTTTCTATCAGTGTAACTATTCTTTAATAAAAACTCAGCAACTTTCTAAATAAAAGAATCCGTATTTTTTTAATGATATTTTAAGGGCTGTGGTTCAGTGATTGGCTACTTACTTGCTTTGCACATCTGAGGCCCTAGGTTCAATCCCTAGTACTTAGACAAACAAACAAACAAACAAACAAACACAGGCATATCAAACAAAGGGAAACCATATTCTAGTGGATGTTTAATTCTACTAAGTTAAATGTTGATTCTCAGGCTTGGTTGCATTTTCTCCTTTTTTAATTTCAATTTTTCTACAATGAATTACTATTATTACTGTAATTTTTTTTAAAGTCATAATTTGTTTGGGGGAACAGGGTCTCATGCTGTCCAGGCTGGCCTCTAACTCACTATTTAGTCAAGGATAACCTTGAATTTCTGACTCTCTCAAGTGCTAGGATTAGAGGCATGTACCAAATCACCCAGGCTAGTAGGTAGCTTTAAATTAGCTTTAAATTCCAATTAGTCCTGCAGTTAATCAATGAGATGTCAAGCAACCCAGGAACTGGTTTCCTAGCCACAGGGATGTATTTGGGGTGATAAAGACGCTTTGGAGCTAGATAGAGGTGGTAGTGGACAGCACTCTCTGTATGCACTCCCAGTCGTGTGTGTGTGTGTGTGTGTGTGTGTGTGTGTGTGTGTGTGTGTACACGAATGCTCGAATAAAGATAGACACCAGAGGACAACCTTTGGTATTATTCCTCAGATTCCATACACCTTGTTACCTGAGACTGGATCTCTTTTGGTGTGGAGCTCACTGCTGATCTGGCCTGGCTGGCAGGCCAGTGTGTCTCCACCTCCCCAGGGCTGGGATTGCAATTTATACCAACATTTCGAGCTCTGCGATGCATATGCTGGGGTTTAAAGGCAGACTCAAAAGCATTTCACTGGCTCAGCTATTTCCCTCACCGTGCTTTTAAGCCTGGTCTTTGCTGTGTAGCTCAGGCCGGCCTGGACTCCAAAGCGTGCTGCTTCAACCTCTCAAATGCCAAGGTGACAGTTGTAGACCACCGTGCCCAGGTCCAAAGTGGCTAATCTTACATTCCATGAATTTTATCTCAAATTTAAAATGTGTAATCCCCGTCAACTGCTCCTCCCCTCCCCCAAAACCTCGCTGTCCAGTTCCTCTGACACATGGAGGGGTATATTACCTTCTCCGTGCAGCAGTGATGGGTCCAGGAGTTCCATCATGTACTCGATTTCCGTGTCCAGTTCAAGCATGTCACACTGAGCTATGACATAGGTCAGGACTGGCAAGAAGTCGTCTGCACCGTACATCCTCCCTAGGATCAGAAGAGAGGGCAAGGTGGGATATTTTTATCTATGTTTCTTTCTTTCACATCCTATTTGCTGCTTTTATTAGCCACCAAGGAGTCATGCTGGGGAAATGTGCTACTTATAAACAGGTGTGGGAGTTCCTGGAATTCACTTACGTGGCCCTTGACTCTTCCCCCTGCTTTCTGGGACTAGCCCTTGCTCACAATCTCATAATGAATGTCTCCGAGACAGCTCAGATTTTCTTCCCATTTTTAAGATTTGTGCACTAGAACAGAGTGCTTTTAAGTGTTTTAAGCTGTTATCAAGGCATAATATAAACCCCGAATGAAAGATTTCCTTAGGCTAATTCTTTGCAGCTCACTGTCTTCTGTGTACATCTATTGAAAATGCAATGACAGACCAAACTTACGCCAGAAGAAAATTTTGCTCTCTGCTCAATGTTCATTTTATTTGTTTGATTTATTTAAATCTATGTTGATGAAAGAAATTCAGTGCATTGATGATAGCACCTGATTAATAGCAATATAGAGGGAGGAGGAGGAAGAGGAAGAGGAGGAGGAAGAAGGAGGAGGAGGAAGAAGAGGAAGAGGAGGAGGAAAAGAAGGAGAAGAAGGAAAAGATGGAGAAGGAGAAAAATAAGTCCTTATCTCTTATGTTGTTTGCTTGCAATGGTGGTGACTTAATGGCTTAAATGGAGTGATTTTTGCCAGCAGAAAGCACACTTGACACTATCTGGAAACAGTTTTCATGATCACAGCTGGAAGGTGAGGGTGCGGATGGTATTCAGGATGCTGCTAAGCTTCTCCAGAGGAAGTGGAACAGCCCCCACAATGAAGATAATCATGTCTGAAACAGTACCAGTGTACAGATGGAGAGACAATGCTATCAGAACAATGTAATCCTGAGCAGGTATTATTTTGGAAATTTTTATAAATGATCTCATGAGCTACAGAGATATGTGCTTCAGATTTCAGAGGCCTTGTCCACAGGCTGGCAATAGCTCAAGGTCTATGTGTGTGTGTGTGTGCGTGTGTGTGTGTGTGTGTGTGTGTGTGTGTGTGTGTGTACATGCACATAGAAGCCAGGGGTTGACATTAGGTGTTGTCCTCAATTGTTCTCTTCTGTATTTATTGAGGCAGAGTTTCTCACTTGGAGCTTACCGATTTGGCTATTCTAACTAGTCAGATTATCCTGGGGATCCCCTTTTCTCTGCCTCACAAGTGTGGGGTTGTGGGTAAGCTGCCACACATATCCACCCAGCATCTGTGTGGATGCTGGAGATCTGAACTCTGGTCCTTAAGCTTGCCTGACAAGCGCTTTGCTGGCTGAACCACCTCCCTGGTCCCAAGAGCTCAGAGGTTAAAATCTTCACTCATTATAGTCTGCAATGCATGCACATGTGCATTCCTATCCACTCCAGCAATGGGTAAGAAAGCCTGTGTTTTCTCTCTGTGGTTTTTCTACCATGGCAATTTCTGCCAAGAAAAAAGGTTGGTCATCGCCCACTCTCTGTAGGCCTGGGACAGGGTGGGCTCAGTCACTACCCATGATGAATCATGGGACTTCTGCATCTTTAGGAAAGAGCCAGGGGAATTCTGAGGACTTATTTCCTACTTTGTAGTTCTTTGATGGCTTCTGATCACATCGTTTCAGCCTCATTTCACCAAGCACTCCAGATTTCTCATACACGTGGTGTAGATTATCAGCATAAACAGGCATGGGCCAGAGTATGGCAAAGGTTCTCACTAATGTTCCATTGCACTTGGAGTTCAGAATAAGGTGCCTTACCTCATTCTCACATTAGGGAGGAGAGGGGCATATTTAACAACTGATGTGGGAACTGCAGGGTTTAAGATTAAGGTGGCCAAAGACCCTCTGTAAAGAAACTCATTTGCACAGGGAGGGTGACAAACTCATAAGCACTACGCTGCACAAAGTCTTTAAGTCAGCATTCTAGACAACTCTTACTTTGTCCTTATCCATGTTCACTGACTGAGCTATTATGTGACTCTGCTGCATGAGACGAATTCATTTGACGAATTCTGTCAGTTGCATTTGTAGTTCTAGAGGCTGCTAGGTGAAATCGAGAGACTGAAGAGAGGGGATATCGGGGCTCAATCAGACATCTGGACCAAGTGACAGGCTGTCTCACCTGAGTTGTTCTCCATGACAGTGTAGATGAGCTTACAGACCCGTAGCAAAAGCATGACTTTCTTTTCTGGCGAATACATCTTCTGCATGGTCATGAATTTAAGCTTGATTTTCTCCAGCTCCATCAAGTCAGGGGTTGGGGCAAAGACCCCCAGCTCCTGTGGGTTCCTCTGCCGCACGAGTTGTAGGTTTTCCTTGAGTTGTTTCCACGAGCCGTCAGCCGTGTGGAAGTCCTTCAGCATGGCCTCCACATGGCCCTTGAGGGGCTTCAAGATACATTTGTGCATGGCCTTCTCCAACACCACATCTGCCAAAGAAAACAGAAGCTAGGATGACCACAGTCTGAAGAGAGGGTGATGGCAACTGGTGCTTTCTTGGGGTACACATCTGTGACTCTACACAGCCTTCAGAGGAGAGGACAAACACGTGATCAGGGCGTTTAACACCTGACAGACTACAGACAGAACCACCTCGGCTCAAGGGCAGGTAAGACAAGCTTGTTCTGATAACACTGTCCTTGAACACACTCAATAAAATAAACAGGCTTATGTTAATCTCCCTACATTCGCACAAGTTTCAGAAGTCCTTCTAATCTAAGTGTTCTACTGTCCTTCCCTGTTAATATGGTATCTGGTAGGATTTTCTTCCTTTTTAAACACACACACACACACACACACACACACACACCTGCATGTGTGTGAGAGCGGCCATATGCTGGCAGGGACAGGGAGGTCAGAGGACAAGCTTGGATGTCCACCCGCATCTCTTACTGTATTTGAGTCACGGTCTCTTCTTTGTTGTCCACGGCTATGCATGCCAGGGTAGCTGGCCTGCAAGCTAAAGGGTTTTCTAATAGTAGGATGGGATTTTGAATTGGGTTCTGAACCAATTTGCAACAGAGGAGGTCAGTGAGGCATCAGGTGAGATCTGAATACAACCTACAGCTTTAGTAACTGAAGGGACTCACCCACAGTGGGGTGTTCCCTCCCAGAAGCCCCCATTAGGCACCAACTACATCCAAACACCTATTTTCACAGAGAGATTCTTTATGAAGCTGGCAAGAAGAGTAAAGTGGATGCTTCCTGGCAGAAGGCAGCAGCAAACGACCTTGCAGGTGTGATTTCTTTTTTTTTTTTTAAAGAGGGAAAAAGAGGAGGTCTGTATTAGGATGGGCTAGGGTGTGGTGGTTTGCTTTAATTGGCATGTTAATTAGGTTAACCAAAGGAGGCTTTTGATTGCTGGACATGAAGACTTTGATAGCTGGACCTTGGTGATCAGCCTTAGGAGTCTGGAATAAGAAAGTGTCCAAATAAGGGAATGGACCTTGGTGGCTGACTTAATGATGTAGTCTATGGTTTACAAGGGAGAGGGAAGTGGGAAGGGCAAGACCTGCTAGCACTGTGTTTGCTATGCTAGTCGGGTCTGCAAGAGCCCTTCAGTAACTGTGTAAACACAGCTTTAATATGTTCCCCCCCCCCCAAAGTTTGATAACTATATTGAACTTTGCAATTGATAGCTTTGTTTTTAGGAAACAACAAAACAGTGTGGTAAAGGGGGCATAATGCCTGTGATGAAGTCTCTAATGGTCCAGAAACAAAGAAGGTGCATATGTGCACATGTGCAATGTGTGTATGAACAGAAAGAACAAAGCGACAGTGGCAAAGGGCTAACACTGGGGACTTTGGGTGGAGGCAGGTCACTTCTTTGTATTATTTGTGCAATTTTCTTTTAAGTCTGATACTATTTCAAAATGAAACGTTTAAATGTTTACATTTCTATGGAGTTAAGGAAACCTTTAGGTGTGGGTGGAGTTAATTTTCCCTCCTTTGCATGGTCACCCAATGGAATAGCTTCCACTGTTGATACGTAGAAGAACTGAAACACAAATCTGTGTCTCTAGGCTGAAGACAATTTCCACAGTGATGAATTCTCTGCTTCTTCAGAGCCAACTTTTTCATCTCATGTGCTACAATTCTCACCATCCCATCCGACTCAGTATCATAGTAACTGTCTGATATAGGACACAATGTGGTTCCGTTCTGCAAGTGTGCAGATCCACCCACTTCTAAGATTGGAAAGAGTTGGGTTATTTCTCTGGCCTCTGAAGTTCTTGATATTGGGTCAGATCATACTGAATTCAAATTCCTATCTATTATTAGAAGTCTGGGGTGGGATGGGGTGGGATGGGGAATAATCCAAGCCAGGTATGCATATCACAGAACAGCCTGACTGTACCTGCATGGTCAGTACTGAGTCTTGAGGTTAATGCTGATCCCACAGCAATCAGATTTCCCCAGCCCAGGTCTTCCTTTGTTCCTCCACTTCCACACTCTGTCTTTGTTTAAAGACAGAGCAGCCACAAAATTAAAGACCAAAAATAGAAGCACAAAAGCAAAGCAACACACTGGCTTCACATGAGACGTTAAACAGGTCACTTCATTTGCATTGGTTCTGTCAATGAACTTATGTGATATCATAGCTTCTTTGACCTTACTCTGTATGATCATTACCAAAAAAAAAAAAAAATCAATAACAGCAATTGAGTGCTTAGATGAGCTAAGCCCTATCCAAATACTTTACCTCCTATCCAACCCAATTATACCCCAATCCCTTGCAACAGCTCCTTACTTGTGCATAACATTAATACTATGCTATGCATATTTTACAGATGAGGATGTCCATAAATATCTAATGGCTTGCTTAAGGAACAAGCATTTAGGCAGCTTTTCAAGGTAAATCATCTCTTTTTCTCTCTCCTTTTTTGGTGGGCTAGGGGTCAAGCTCAGGGCCTTAAGCATAACAAGCATGCACTCGTCCACTGGCACTGCACCCTCCTCCAACCCCCAAGTATGTGATCTCTTATTTTAAATTTCAAGTCACTTTGGAAGCACTGACCAGTTTGTCTACCTCATCCAAGGGTTCTGAAAGTGGCATTCATAAATACCTGTCAACTGCACCTTGGCAGACAGGTCACCAAGGAAGTGGGTGGGGCATGCCAATCATGAATTAGGAATGCACATAAATGTCCATAGCAGGGCTATTTATAATTGCTCCAAATTGGAAAAAACCTAAAGCCTGGTCCAACAGAATGGCTGCAAAGGATGTAGTCACACTGTGGAATACTACAATGGGACTCAGACAATGGGAAACATTGAGTCAGTGAGGAAGCACACAGCTCCACAGACAGCATGAGTGAAACTCTGAGATACCACACTGGGTGTGAAAGAGGCATAGTAGGCACAGCCTTTCATCTCTATAAAGTCTAATGCATAGCCTGCCAACGGTTCAGAAGTCAGGTTGGCAGTTGCCCTTGGGTAGGAACCAACTGAGGGGCCATGGGGCCACTTTGGTATGTGTGAGGAGGATGGAGAAGCTTTGCCTATTTGAGTGTTTATGTATGAGACTCAATGCTTAAGACTAGTGTACTTTATGCATGCAAATACACATGTGGACAGAAGACACTGAAAAACAACATGGAGTTTTTACCTGGGACTCTCAGAGCAACATGTAACTTCAGAATGAGCTCAGCACCTCTGTGCCTTAGTGTTACACAAACTATCTCCAAATGGCTCTGGGCTGGTCTTGGAGGGTGAGGACAATGGAAGGTTCATTCCCAGCAAACTGACCAGGCTCCCTCTTCCATTTATCCAAGTGGCCAGGGCCCAGTGTTGGGCTGGGTGTAGTGTGGCTGTGGGAATTTGTTAGGAGAAGCCTATTTCCTTAAAGCCCAAAAGTAAAAAAAAATAATTCCTGGTGCTGAAATGGATGGGAAACCTGAATCCACCCTTTGATTTCACTTGATTCTAGCTAGTAGGCCAGGCTGTCCTGGGAATTGTAGACCAAGCTAGCTTCAAATTCACAGCAATCTTCCTCCCTTTAGCTTCTATGGTTTGCTGACTCTTCACTGATTTTAGAAGTCACTCAAGGGGTGAAAAGCTTATAAGAGCTAGAGGACCAGGACATCTACCTAGAGATAGTGTCTTCTTTAAAAAAAAGGGGAGGAGGAGGAGAAAGAGGGTGAAGAGAAGGAGGAGGAAGAGGAAGAAGAGGAGGAAGAGGAGAAGGAGGAGGAGGAGGAGGAGAAACAGAGTAGAGGTGGTGGGTAGGAAAGAAAGGGTAGATCTTGATTTGAAGGAAATTCTTAAAGAATTAATAATAATAATAATAATATATTTAAAAAGTCACTCATCTATGCAGTAAAGAAATAAGCCTCTACTAGTGTCATTATGGATAATATGACTGAAGTGTGGTCACTATGGTGCAACTATTTATTTACCTTGTTTTCAGGAATCTGAATTTGTCTAGGAATTTCTCTGAAATGTGTCTAGCTCAAACCAGTTGAAACCAGTGACTCACTGCCTGGTCATGCCAGGTGTTTGATGGGTGACCATTTTCTACAAAGGGTCAAACACTCCACTCCCAGAATAGCTGCTGTTTTCTGTGCAGGTGGCCAACAGCTTCCTTGTCTGTGAACGCCTCTCTCCACACCTTAGAACACCTTATCCATAAGCACCCACACACCCTTTCTATCCTCAAGAAGGAGGATTTGAGACTTGGGACTTTCCATCTCCTCATATTTGGCAACCCTGTGGACAAACTCTTTTGCCAAACACAGTGACTTCAGACATACATGATGGTCACTGACAGTATTAGGCATTTCTCTGAGGTTTTTGTTTGCTTGTTTGATCTCTTTAAAGACCACACTTTAAAACTAAGACCAGTCTCTCTGCTTTCTTTTCAGGGCTGTGCTCTTACCGCCCACCCTTACCAAACCCTTGATTTGTGGTTGCGTGTGAGGAGGGTTTGAAATAAAAGGCATGACCATTGACCCACCGAGTGACCCCACTGCTTCTTTCCAGCAAGAAACCAGAGTTTCTGCTCTTAAGCAAGAGAGCAAAATCATTTGCGGAACATAAGAAACAGGACCTCTCAGAATGAGGCCTAGCCCAGACAAAAAAACCCAAACCAAACCAGCAGTGGTGCTCACAGCTCTTGTAGATTACCAACTTGTTCCTTTCTACTGTTTCCCAGCATCTCTGTGTGCTTTAATTCCAACATGAGGACCTCACATCTTTCCTACTAAAGAACAGCAACACTATTCTAGACACTTTTTGTTCCCAGACTCCTCAAATCCTCAAACAAAGCCTGTAGGAGGACTATATAATCACTTCACAGAGGAAGAAATCATGTCGCCAGCCAGCAAGCGGGGGAGCCAGGATTGCAACCCGGAACACCTGCTTTAAGGGTTCTCAATGGCCGATGGTAAGTTGGCTGCAGCTGCACTCCATCAACAGAAAGCATGTGCAACAGAAGAGTACAAATATCCATTAATGAAAAAGGAATAGCCAACTACTCTTTGATGCTCTTGCTCTCTCTCTCTCTCTCTCTTTCTCTCTTTCTCTCTCTCTCTCTCTCTCTCTCTCTCTCTCTCTCTCTCTCTCTCTCTCTCTCTCTCTCTCTCTCTCTCCTACTTTTCTGGTAATAAGAAAACACTAGAACAACTCTGCTTGGTGGTACATGCCTTTATAATCCCAGCACTTAGGAAGCAAAGACTGCCTATTCTCTGAGACTTTGAAGTCAATCTGGTCTACATAGAGAATTCCAGGACAGCCAGGGCTAGAGAAATCCTGTTGACCTGTTGAAAAGAAAGAATGAACCAAAGAACTGTTTGAACTGTAATATTTTGGACCTTGAAAACTGTATATTAGCTGTAGCCTCTGAATGACCCAAACTGGAAACAAGGTTTATGAAAGCAGGGGTCCAATCAACTGGTCCCATAGACTATCCCTAAGTGGGAGGCAGCAAAGACTATGTTGGTTCTCCTTGTCTCATTGCTAACTAATGCAGTAATTGATAAAAAAATATTCAATGTGTTGGCCTTTAGGCAACAATTGATTCACTCTCTATGAAGAAACAGAGACAGGGACTAGAGAGATGGCTCTGGTTAAGAGCACTGACTGCTCTTCCAGAGGTCCTGAGTTCAATTCCCAGCCACCACATGGTGGCTCACAACCATCTGTAATGGGATTTGATGCTGTCTTTTTGTGTGTCTGAAGACAGCTACAGTGTACTCATATACATAATAAATAAATAAATCTTTAAAAAAGAGAAAGAAAGGAAGAAGGAAAGAGAGAGAGAGAGAGAGAGAGAGAGAGAGAGAGAGAGAGAGAGAGAGAGACAGAACACTTGGGAGAAGGCAGCAGGGGTCAGAAGTTCAAGGCCAGCCTCAGCTATGTAGCAATCTAATGGCCAACCTGAGCTCCATGAGACTGTGTTTCAAAACAAGCAATAAGAGGGGAGAAAGAGTCTTCCCCTTTACCATCGGTCTGAGCTACAGATATATTCAGAGGGTGGAGACAGCAGAAGAAACACCGTCTGCCTCTATAAAACACTGGCTTTGCTTGTGAGCTTTCTGCTTACCCACTGCTGGCCAGGCAGCCATGAGAACCCCAGAGAAAAGGGTGACTTGCAATGAAGCCCATCGTAGAAGCAGCACAGGAGGCCATTACACCCAGCCACCAGTCCAGCTCCACCTTCTTAAGTGGCCATGACCAACTGACTTTACTTTTTACTGTTAACATCCAGACTCTCTTCAGAATGTTCAGGATGGTTCACACAATGTCATACACTAACCATTAGTCTGAGCCTGAATGAGCTGGAGACTATTTAAATGATACAAAATGGCGATTGATATCCTTGAAGGGATTCTAACAGTAACCAGAGTTTAAATAAATAACATGGATTGGGAGTCCTTGTCTTAGTTACTTTTCTAGCCACAGTCACAGAATACCTGACAGAAAAAAGTCTTCAGGTAGGAAGGGTTTACTTTGGTTTGCAGTTTGAGGGTGCACAGTCCATCGTGGTGAATGAGGTGGTTCTATCTCTGTCAGTGGGAGCTCAGTGTCTACTTGCTTATTATCTGGGAAGACCAGGAAGCAGAGGGAACAGAAGCAGAGGCAGACTTAGGCTATAACCCTTATAGGCTTTTTCTCGGTAAAAGAAATACCAAGAAAGCTACTTGACAAAGATAATGGGAAATTAGCTTATACAGCTTCTTGGTTGACTCTCACCCTAGAACTCTGGTTATTTAAAAAGGATGAAAGTGTCAGAACTAGAAACTAACGCTTGATAGCAATCTGAGGCGCTTTTGTAGGAAAGTTGGGTTGTTGAATTTAAACATTTACAGTTCTAACATACAACTGGTGCTTGTCTGTGTAGTTCCTGTTTTAGGATTACCTGTGAACTCTCATTGTTAGCCCTGTCAAGCAAGAACTAGGTCATTCTCAGGTCGGGTCTGAAGTTTAGAAGCTAGTCCAAGGAAGTGGGAGTTGAGGCATAAAGTACGTTGCTCCTTTCCCAGGATCTGGACAGATGCACCGTGGGCCTTCCATTGTGCAATAAGTTGACAGTGAATCGAGATGTCTTTTTCTCATGCACTAACACACATTGCTTTGATGGGATTGTTAGAGAGAGGACTGGAGCCTGGGTGAAGACTAGTGTGGGTTGAGCATTTGTGTGGCTTTCAACAGCCCTGACTAAAATGGGCACAGAATCCCTGGCTGGCTTAGCTTGAGGGTCTCACAGAAGGTGAACCTAAGACAAGGGTTTGAGTGTGGTTGGCCAGCATAGATGATCCCAGAAAGGGAAGGAGAACAACCAATAGGAGGCTCTGTAACAACTGAAGGCAGCTGAGGATTCTAAGATACTGAGCTGAGGTACCTTGGAAGTGTTTCTAGCTGCTGCGTCTAGAGGGTAGAGTGGGCATTCATTTCTCAGCCTTCCCCACCGACCTGGAAAACCACTGTAGTAGGATGAGAAAGTCTGAAGCCAGATGTCTTGAGTTCTAACCACTGAATATCACATGGGCAGCAAGTGTCAAGAGTCAAGGCACAGAAACGTACACCACACCTTGTTATATGGAAAGAAAGGGCGGCAAGCAGGTGCTGTGACCAGAACACACATGCAGGTGATCAGCCATCAAGCAGAGACTCCCAACCCAGGGGTCTGGCCTCAGCTTTTCCAGTGATACAACCCGCACTCCCGCCTTTCAGCGGAGAAGTTTCTCTCAGCAGAGTGTGTAGCCAAGGGAAGCAGAAGGCTATTTACTGAGGTTGCCTGACATAGGCATAAAGTATACATGTCCACTCTTTAAATGTGTGTCCTTGAGGGAGAATTGCTTTCCCCTGGCTCAGTTCTCTCATCTGTTATCAGGCTTCCCCAGCTTCACAACAGAACTGCTGAGAGGACTTGGTGAGGTCCCATACCATGAGTACCCACTGTGCATTGGGTACCTACTAAGGATGCTAAATTCACGCTTCCCTTGGAACAGGTGATGCTTCTGAAGAGACTCCAGGTCTATGGAGTCAGGTTGGGGGGGGTTGTTTTGCATTTTAATATTAATTGTGGTTAGATTAAAAGCCCTCTGCTTTCCTGGTCACTACCTTCCCTTGCTCAGATACTCATCCCTGTCAGCTCCTCCCCTCTGCTAAAAAACTGAGGGTCCGAGGCTTTCTAGCTTCTCTGTGCTTCGGTTCTTCTAGAGTTTTATCACAGCCTCATTTTGTTCCCATCTAACATGGTGGAAAGAAGAGAGAGTTCGATATCTTGGGTGGTCATGTATCCATCCCAGCCGGGGAAGTGAACCCAGCCTTATTTCGGATGAGGAAACATGGCACGGTGCAGGGGCTAGGAGGATACCCAAGCCTTCCACTGAGTGTGGGTCAAAGGGTGGGGCCAACCCATCACTAGTGCAGGTTTGGGTGGGGTGACTGGAGAAGCCCAGATTACATGGCTGCACCTACTCCATTCTGTCTACTCTAGGACCGGACAGGACCTCTCTCTGTGCTTCTAGACCTTCTCACAAGCTCCTCCTGGGTCTGCTCTAGTTTTTCACAGCTTGGATTCCAATGACACTTTCCATTCGCCCACCTCTCTCATTGCAGCAGCCTCAGCCCTCAGTGTTATCTGTGGCCGTTGCCAAGACACTGGGAAAGTTAGGTTTTTTTTTCCCTGACAGGAACTCTTCTGAAGATCTCACCTAGGGAAACGTCACTGGAACTGACTCAGCACAGATCTTCCAGGTAACATATATCCAAGTGTTAAACAGAAAATCCTTCCCTTGGGTACCGACATAATGATGTGTCTCCTTACTCCTGAAGATCACCGATACCTACTGCTGATGGCATCATTGCCAGGTGTGGGACAGTCTCCCTTGCAGCTCTGCTGGGGTGTCTTGGAACATATGCTTTGCCATAGGCACGTCATCCACACGCACTTCGACTCCTCCACCATAACGCTTTTTACCAGCCCAGCCAAGAAGGTATCAATAGACAAATGGCAAGTACTGGCATTGTGATTCACTTACTCTTTTTTTTTTTTTTAATTACGTGTGTTCATGTGTATCTGTGTATGGGTATATACACATAAGTGCAGGTACCCCAGGAGGCCAGCAGAGGGCATCAAATCCCTTACAGGAGGTGGTAAACCACCCGAGATGAGTTCTGGGGACTGAACTTGAGTTCACTGAAGGAGTAGTGCATGCAATTAGTCAGTCACTTTCCCGAGCATCTCACTTTAAGTTTTGCCCATTTGGTAAGTTTCAGTGAAGGCCACCATGAAAACATATGGGCTTGATCCAGGTAGTATCTCATATAAGGAATCTCTAGGGCTGATTTCAGTGCCTTCCAGTAAAAGATCAGAAAAAAACCAAGGCAGGGAAGAAGGGGAAGTGCGCCTGTCCCCTGCTCAGACGCTGAGCTTGTGAGACTGGGCTGGAGGTCAGCCCTGCAGACCACTGAAGCCTCAGCCTGTGCACCGCCCACTTTGCTGACACGGCCAATTGGAATTATTCTCTTTGTGAGTAGTGTAGTGGGAGAGCAAAATGTTTCTTCTAGTCAATCAGTGTGGCAACTTAGGGCCCCTGACTCACACCCTTCAGTTCAGTACAAACTCCTCTTTTCCCTGGGGTTTCTTGCCCAAGAGGCAGAACTGTCTAGCCCAGCAAACCATCTAGTACAGACATGCCTTGCTCTGTAACGCGATCCACACTTTGAACCTCTGAGCAGGGCTTTGGAAATGGCAGAGTTGGAGGCTCCTTGGGTGGAATATCATGGAGTGGCTGACGTATGCTCACAGGCTCTCAGCTACGGGGTGGTGAGCCTTCTTATGGCTGCTATAACACAACGGACTGAATTTTGATATTCTAAAGTAAGAATGAAGCTGAACTTTGGTGGTACATGCCTGTAATCCCAGCTACTTGGGAGGCTGAGACAAGAGGATCATGAGTCAGGGCCATTCTGGGCTGCAGAATAAATTCAATGCCAGCCCAGGCAACTTATTAAGCCCCTGTTTCAAAATAAAAAGAAAAATGAGGGTTTATGCTTGCCTACTGTGTGCCAGGCTCTAAATTCAATCCTCAGTACTGAGGTGGAAAATAAAAATTAGCATTTAAACTAATCTTCAATAATAATATAGGCATTTTTTTCAAATTCTAGAAGTGGCCACTCTTTCTCCCATTACTGTACTAATTCCTAACTCTAAGACACTTGATCCTTTCAGGTGACAGAGTCACAAGTACTAGATGAACAGTCAGAAGATACAAGGTTTTAATCTCAGTTTGGCACTAGCATCCCTCTCACCACATGACTCAGAATGGCTTTTTAAGAAGCAAATAATTTAAGGTCTTAAATCCCATTGTGAATTTACGATAATTACATGAGACATTGGAACTTGTGCCGGACTTGAACACGCATTTAAAATAGCACCGAATCAGCAGAACTTGAGAGGCAGAAACAGAGGCTGGGGTGAAAGCCACATATTTGAAGCCAGCCTGGTCTACATAGTGCGTTCTAGCCTGGTCTACCTAGTGAGCTCTAGACTGTACATAATGAGTTCCGGCTTGGTCTACATTACAAATTCAAAGCCAATGGAGACTCCCCCACAAAACAAAACTGGAACCCCTATATGAAACAAAACAAACACATTAAAAACAAAACAAAACACAATGGCTTCACTCAAAACAAACAAGTGATACGAAACCAAACCAAAAACCTTTGGCAGACTCTGAACCAAAGTAGCAGTGGTTGCTTAACTTGGAAAAGTGACATGGGACCTCCCCTTTTAGAGGTGGGACCTCCCCTTTTAGAGGTGGGACCTCCCCTTTTAGAGGTGGGGTTTCTCACTAGGTAGCCCAGATCCACATCTGACCCTGGGGCTAAAATAATCCTCCTGCTTCAACCTCCTATAGCTGGGACTGTAGGTGAGTGTCCCTGCACCAGGCTCTCAATGTTCCCTTTTTACGAGTTCTTCATTCCTCTAGGCAGTTCAAACACATTTCAGCACTGTCTCTCCGGGGAAACCAACAAAGATCAAAAAACAAAATCACATTTTTTTTTTTTGTTTGTTTGTTTTTTTTTTTTTTTTTGGTTTTTCGAGACAGGGTTTCTCTGTATAGCCCTGGCTGTCCTGGAATTCATTTGTAGACCAGGCTGGCCTCGAACTCAGAAATCCGCCTGCCTCTGCCTCCCAAGTGCTGGGATTAAAGGCGTGCGCCACCACGCCCGGCCAAAATCACTTTTGAATACAGAAATCGATGTGCTCTGTGACAAATGTGGGAATTGAGTTTAAGGATGCTTCTTCAAAGAACTGAAATACTCTTTGAAAAAAAGCATGTTTTAGTTTAGAGCAATTAAAGAAAACATGATATTGTCTCGTTTTTCACTGCTAATTGTTAGGAATATGGAGAGTTGGATGTTTTGCCAGAATTAGTCATCTGTGGTGAACATTTTCTTTGAAATAGAAACTCTGAGGGCTACTAACATTTTCAGAGTTAGACAAATTTTGCTTTTCTTGAAATGAAACTTAAAGACAGGAAGAGTTCCCCAAGGCTGATACCAAGTCAAAGGGGAAAGACCGTTCTACTAAAATTAAAGCTCCCAATATTGCTATAAGTTTGATAAATAGATTAAAAAAAATAAACCAAGATAATATGGGTTCTCTCTCTCATTGGCAGTCAGAAACCAAAGCAAGAATACCAACAAGGAATGACTTTTGGGGTAAACGTATGGTCACACTCATCCACTGTGGTCCTTTATACCATGGGATCCCAGTTAGGAGTCTGACTCCCTCTGCCAGTTAAGAACTGACTGCAGAGCTTTAGGTAAAGCCTTGAAGTGTGTCCTGTCCTTTTAAAAACACTGGCTTGTTCATCCCTCTCCCACCTCGTGGTGGGAGGTGGGAGACCGAGTGAAAGCTGCCTAGAAGAAAGCCCATTGGTGGGCTCGGAAAGAAGGGAGAGAGGGGCACACCCTCATTAATGCCATTGTTCAACAGACTTACCAAGCTGATGCCAGGCAATTATATATACTCAAGACCCACTAAAGGGCAGGGCTTTGGGACAGTCTCAGTAGAATGAAAATTCCCCATTTTAGGACATGGCCACAGACAGTTTATTTTGACATTGACTCACTGCAAAAAGAAAACTTGACACTTGAGTAGAAAACACTCAAAAGGAGAGCAGTAGACACTTGAACAAAGTGAGTACGGTTGAGACCTCTCCTCCCACCCACCCATCTCCTAAAGAACCAGTCTTGGAAGGCGGTACCAGCACTGGTGGCACACACCGAGGAGATCCTTGTCCACAGAATTCATGAGGTCACTTCACCTGTGAATGACAGCTCTGATTCTCCAGGGATTAACCCATGAAACACCTCCTCCCACTTCCTTGGCTTCGGAGTGAACCTTCTGTAAGTTTGGGATTAAGTTAGAATTCCCATCTCCTATATTTGGTCCCCCAGAAGTTGTGAGAAAGGAAGACAGGAAGAAATTCTTTTGAAGCAGAGAAACCCAGATGACATTCCTGAAAAGCTTTCTCCGTACTCAGACACCTGTTCAGAACAAATTTGAGGCTTGAGATTCTGCAGATAGCTTACAACGAAGATTACTGCATTCCTTCCAGGACGTGAGATAGTGAGATATGGGAACAAGCATATACGAACAAGCACACGCACACACACACACACACACACACACACACACACACACACACACACACATTCACTCACCAGAGCACCAGAGATCAGAAGACCTGGGCTGCATACCACTCCCCTACAGGTCCAGGCCCATACATAGCTCTACACAACCTGGCCTCTTTTGGAACTTGCAAATGCTGAACAATATATGCAGAAATATACCAATATTGGTTAAAGAGTCTCAAAAGTGTCTTTATATCAACAAGTCCATAGGAAGCCACCCAGCCCTTCAACATAGGGAAATGTCGGGTTAACTCAAAGTTCTCATCAGAGTCCTAATTTAGTCACTTCCACATAGAAGGGGACTGACTGGCTTTCTAATAACCAGGATCGACTTCTTCCCCCTTGGTGTGGCTCTCAGACTGACCTCTGCAACACTAGCCTTCTCCTTACTTTCAAAAGTTCTTCAATGTCCTTTCAAAACACTATGGTTTTCATTCATGAAGCAACAGGAAAAGACTGCCCGCCTTCAGGCAAATGTTAAGAAAATACAAAACATCCCAAAGCAGGCTGGGTATGGCAGCACATCTCTGTACTCCCAGCAAGCCCTGAAACTAAGCAGGGTGACTGGACTCTAGACTGTGCAGCCAGGCTAAGAAATACAGTTAGACTTCTGACTTAAAACAAAACCGAACAACCAAACAACCAACAAATCAACAGCAAAACCAATAGAAAAGCACAACGTTTGATGGTTTTTTTGTGTTTTTTTTGTTTGTTTGTTTGTTTTGTTTTTGTTTTTTGAGACAGGGTTTCTCTGTATAGCCCTGGTTGTCCTGGAATTGGTTTTTTATATATGTTTTAGCCACAGCATAGGGCTAGCAAACTGTCACAACTCTTCCAATGATAGGACAAACACATGCAGTAGGGCTGGCACCGCAGGGGCTTGGGAGCTGAGGCTGGAGAACTGGCGGTTCGAGGCTGATCTGGGCCACTAAGTACAGAGCTTCATACCAGTTCAAGCTCTGAACTTACCAGCTACTAGATGGTGTGGGCTGGCATACAATCTGCCTTCCTCCATTCCTCAAGAGATAGAAAGCATTTTGACTAGGGTGTGTACGGAAGGGGAGGAGAGCGCTCACTGAAGCAGCCTGTCCAGGCTTCTCGTTCAAATGGGAGGCTCTATAGAGATGGGTTTCCTTTCTTACTAGGGGTCCCTGTGAACATGATGTTGGAAGGGGTCTTCAGGAGAGAAAAGACTCTCGGGCTGCAGGGGAAAGAGGGAACTTGTGTGGATATTCTGCATTCTGCAGAAGTCTCCTGAAAATGATTTCCATTCTTAGGCGTAGCACAAAGGCACATTCCTTTCAGCCACTTTCTCTGGAGCACCCGAGCTCCTTTAGCCACGCCCAAACAGAACCCTGGGCTAGGTCAGAGTCCCACAAGAAAACAAACAAGGCTTTGAGTCTTTTGTGACCAAATCAAAGAGCTGCTCAAATTGAGAGAGAGAGAGAGAGAGAGAGAGAGAGAGAGAGAGAGAGAGAGAGAGAGAGAGAGAGAGAGAGAGAGAAACACATGCTCTACCACACACTGTTTACTACTTTTGACAAACACACCCAATCAGAAAGAAGAAATCTGAGTTTAGCTAAACCATGGAAATGTTTGTAAACTCTTGGCTGTTGCTGCCCACTGAGTGAAGTCTCTGAAATTAACCTTTTAAGAGTCAATGCGTGAAACAAAAACAAAACAACAACACGATCAACAGCAGCAGCAGCAACAACAACTACAAAAACCCTGGCTACTCCCGCCCTGGAAAAAAAGACTGCTTGCCAAATTCAAATTTGCCTTGGCAAGATGCTTACCAAAGTAACAATTCAGCTCTCCTGTGAGGTTACAAAGAAAGCATTTCCCCTTGACTCTGGAGAGAATGCCTTTCATGTGATCTTCGAATTATGTCACTTAAAGGTACACCAAATAAACTTCTCTTTCCTATTTCTTGTTTCTTCCCACACTGCCTAATACAGACTCTGTAGGATGAAAACCAACAGGGAGGTCCACTTGAGGCTGGACAGGAACAAGGTCCCTGAGGGTTGGTCTGTGTTCTTTTCTCTGGGTTGGGGGGCTTGGACACAGGTGTGCTCCCCCCACCTCGCCCCTAGTCTTCATACTCCTAGCATATGCTACAAAACAAAAGCACCCACAACCTCTGGAAAGACAGTGAAAAATACTGTCAGTAAGCATGCAGGTTACAGAAGGACGCACAGCCAGAAAATGCTCAACAGATGTGTCACACGCATAGAGCAAGAGCAGGCAGCAACTGGGACCTTTCAAAGTGGTACAACCCCCACCCCTGGATAGAATCCTTCTGCAGTTCTAAACATCTGAAGCTTGGTGTGTAGCATCTGCCTAAAAAAGGGAGATCTTTCCATTCAATTCAGATGGGAGAGTGTGTCATTTGGAACTCCAGGTTAAACTTCATCCCAGACAACTAACAGGACACACCGGCTGACAAGGGTTACAGTACATTTTATGCCTGAAATGGGTAGAAGGGCACTTACCAATTTGGTCTTCTGGGATCAGTGACTCAATAGGGGGGTCCAGTTCAGAGCTCTGAGACAAATAGTTCTTGACCTGGGTCATAAACTGCCGGATGGTCTGCAGCATATCGGTGCTGGACACATGGCACTCCTTGTTCTCCTTCAGGAAGCTCACGTAGTCCTGCACCAAGCACCCAAAATAGGTGCATTTGTCCCGGGACAGCTCGGCGATCCTGCGGACCATCCGCTTCTCAGGGGTCATGAAGGAGCTGAACACCCCGCTCATCTTTCGCAACTGGGACTTGACAAGCTTGGGCAGCACAAAAGAGCTGTTCCTCTTCTTTTTGGACTTGATGGGAGGTGCCATGGTCTCTTGGTCACTCTCCCCTTCGTAGTCCTCCAGGCTGCTGGTGGTGTCAGCCTCGTACCCATACAGAGGCATGCTCCGGTCGAACTCCAGCGAGTCGGAGGAGGAAGTGGAAAGGCTCATGTCGCTCAGCCTCTGCCTGGCTCCATGGCACGGTGGTGGCTGTGATTCAGAGCCGGGCGGCGGCGCCCTTGTGCAATCCCCGGGGGCGTCCCTAGGCGGGGCTCCACCTGCGTGCCCAGCTGTGCCCATCTCTAACTCCAGCTCTAGCTCGGGCTCCGGCTCCGACCTCCGGCTGGGCCGGCGGGCAGTCAAGGTCTTGGCGCTGCTTTCTGCTTCCAAAAAAGAAGCCTGCTTCTTCAGCCGGGGTGGAGGGATGGGAGTTGGTTTTGTTCCAAGCAGAGCTACGTTCCCATGTTTGCTATGGTTGACTGTTTCTGGCATGCTCGTCTGGGGTTCAGTCCTGGATAGCCCAGGGCTTGTGTGCAGACTATTAATAGCGGGTGGCGGGGGCCTGGGTGGGGGGGACCGAGGTCTCTCGGTGCCATTCGCGTTGGGAGTCCTTGTGCTCGGCCGCTTTGGGCCTGTGCTGAGGTCCTGGCTGTGCACTTTCAAGAAAAGAGGATTAATAAAACACAAGGCTCCGTTGGTCTGGCTGCACTCCAGCTCCGAAGGCGTCCTGGTTTTTATAGAATGCACTCCATTTATAAGGCAGAGCTGACGCAAGGAGGCAGGGCAGATGCCGGCTGAGGGAAGAGGCCTATGGGGAGGTGGGGAGTTCAGGGGTTTGTTGTCTGCCGAGGAGCTCCAAAAATCTGTAAGTCATTATCAGCAAAGACAAGAATGTAAATATAGTGCACTCGGGACATTCCTACACACACACACACACACACACACACACACACACACACACACACTGTGGGGCAACAGGGGCTTAACTTGGGGTCTGCTTTTTTCCTTTGATCCTCTCCGCCCCCCTTTCCCTTACTGGAAAGGGCATGAAGGCAGCTATGGGTTCACAGGGAGACGCCACCAGGGGCCTCTCACCTTCAAAGCCTTTGAGAAAGGTTGGCTGAGCCAACAGGCAGCTCCAGCCCAGCCCTTCACACAGGTAAGAAGGACAAAGAAAACTGGAATGAGTCCAGGATAAGCTCGTAAAAGACACGGAACTACTGAGCCTGTGCTTTTCAAAATCCCACTTAGCCTAGAGAGCAACGCCACCCTTTCCAATCTACTTCTCCCGGGTGCCCTCCAAGGAGGAGGCGGCCAGCCAAGGAATCCATCTGGCCTCCAAGTTCCCCTTTATGAGGTAGGACCAGCAGCTGGGCCTGGGGGATATTACACAACCTACTTGTGGTTTTACAGATTCAGCATTAAAACCCAACAAAGAGGGAAAACGGCATTCAAGGGTCCCATCCCTACAGGGGGTAGACTAGGGATACAGAGTGAGTGTGTGTGTCTGTGTGTGTGTGTGTTCATATTAGGTTCTAGACATCAAACACTGTGTAGTCTGATTGTCAACCTATCCAAAAACCAAAGTCCTAAAATCTTAAAAAGAATTCTCTTTCCATCTAGGAGGAAAATATTTTAACTAAAGTTAAACTCATACTGATTCTGCCAGAGCATTGGGGTAAAGTCAAACCAGGTGAACTGTGTGTATTGTCAGCCACTGTGTGGTAGAATCTTGCTGTGGGGTGGGGGTGGGGCGACTAGCAGAAGCAGACTTACAGTGAGTCCCACCTGCCTGAGTAAGGACCTTAGGTAGGATGAGGGACATGGCCCACAGCAGTGTGTGTGTGTGTGTGTGTGTGTGTGTGTGTGTGTGTGTGTGTGTGTGTGTATAGCTGATTAAGAGGGGAAGAGACAGGTGTCATTAAGAGATCTTCATCCTTACTCTCCTCACAGCACCAGAGTAGCAGAGGTGCCTCTGTACCACTGAGGATAAAAGCCCCACACTGCACCTCTCTTTCCCTTAGTGCTGCCTTTCCCCAGAAAGACGCCACAGGAAGGGAAGGCTCTGGCATCTCAAACAGGCTTATGCTGAGCTCACTACTTCTGGGGAGCCCTGCTAGTTTGATGAGAGGAGATTTAGGGGTTACCGAGGCACACTTAGCTCCAGTATTTGAGAGTCGGATGGGCATTGGGTAATGAATCCTAGAAAATGTGACTCAGGGACCTCATGGTTCCATGAGCTGCATTTTGTTATGGAAGTGAGATTCTTACAAGTGTTTTTGATGTAGCATGGGGCCACAAGGGATTCATTTTAAGATAGAGCCATGCACGGACACCCACTTACTTAGTCCCAGTTGGGCTAGTTCTTCAAGCTGAGACTCCGTCTTGGCTGTTGAAATGGCATAAGGCAGCTTCAAGGTGAATGGCAAAACGTCCCTGTTGCAAGCAAAATGGAGAGAGAGAAGGTTTGTAATTACTTGGCTGGTGACTCTCTCTTACATTATTATTATTATTATTTTTTTACTCTGGAAATGTTTCATCTTAAACCGTCGAAAACATCTCAAGTGGACACCATACCACACGCAACCAGACCTTCTCTCTTTTTGGTGACTCTCATCTGATTTATCCCACTGTGGGACAGGCCGAGACACAAGGCTGCTTGATTGAATCTGTGCCAATGATCAAGTCTCCCTGATGGGTAGCATTAGGGGTGCAGAGTTCAATATCAGAATGATTATGCTGGCAATCTCATCACTCCTGCAATGCAGGGTGACCCGCTTGGCGAGATGCCAACCCTCGTGTTGCACTCTTCCTCTCTAGACAGGGACATTCGATCATCAATCCCCATCACCTTACAGGCAGCAGGCGCTCAGCAAGTGAGTATCTGCTGGCAAGGAAGTATCGAATGCAGTTTCACTGTGCCACATTCCAACTGGAGATCACTCGTGTGACCTCTGTGTGCTGGAAATGAAAGTCTCTACTGTGTTTTACAGCTGATGTGCTCTAACTTGGATGTACACATACATAGGTCTCGGGGGGCGGGGGGTGTCAGTCTAGTCATATTACAAATTGCATACTTAGATTCAGGCAATATGGGTGGGACTCCCAGGTCATGGATGTCACTTGCCATTGGATCAACCTTCGAAGGTAAGTTTCAGGTGCCTCATGTCAACAACCATCAAAGATCATGGCACCATGTGCTGATGTGCCATATGCAGAGGGGACCCAGAGAGTGACAAGCCTAATAGGAAAGCACCAAGCCGACAACAGGATCCTGCCATGGTCAGGGCATAAAGTCTTCAGGAGCAAATGCATGGGCCATGGTATGTTTCTCAGACAGGGGAGAGGCAGATGGAAGAAACAGCTGCTCATTTTCATCTGCAAGGCTGAGAACCAAGCTCTTAGAACTCATAAGGTTAACACAGGTGTCAGCACAAGCCCCTGTCCAGGTGAATGTCATATTCAAAGACAACAGTGACCCAAACAAAAAGGTGTTATTTATTTATTTATTGATAGTGTTGTTAGACTTATAAAAATTAATTATCTACTCCTTCACTCCACAAATGTTTATTATCAGCTAGGAGAAACAGACATTGTTCTGGGCTAGGAAGAAAACACACGTCCCTGCCAGAGGAGAGAACCAAGACAATGAACACTACCAGGATATAAACAAGTAAGCTATGTACAGAATTTATGGGAAGGGCCACAGACCATGGGAAAACATGTGTGAAGGGGAAACAGACTGCTTGAAGCCAGGTGTTAGGAGGCACGCTTGCAGCACTGTGTATGACAAGGAGGCTTAAGCAGGAGGATCAGAAGTTCCAGGCCAGCTGGAATTTGCCACACAGCAAATTCCAGAACAGCCTGCCTCAAAAATAAAATAAATAAAAATAAAAATATAAGAGGGCCAGCCAGTGAGATGGCCTAGTGAATAAAGGTTGTTGCTATGCCAACCTGGACACCCGAGCTTGATCCAAAAAACCCATGGAAAGATGAATGGAGAGACCTGAGTCCAAGAGTTGTGCTCTGGCATCCGGCATCCACATGCACGCCATGGCACCAGCAACCCCCCCTCTCCCCACTCACCCTTTAAAAAAGAAATTAAGCCAATAAAGAAAAAAGAGTATTTGAAAGCAATTGGAACCTAGGCCAAGATTTCTAAATAGTTAATTCAGATTTTATGTAATATACATATATATATACATATATACACACATACCCACACAGTCTGGGGGAGAAAGGGGGTCTCAAGAAATGACCAGTAGTTAAAGCACTTGCCTCACAAGTTTGAGGACCGGAATTTAGAACCTTTAAACCTATGTAAGTGTCAGGCGGGTAGATGACCCCTGTAACACAGCCTCATAAAGCAGAGGTAAGGAACTTCCAGAGCAAGCTGCCTAGTGAGAATAGCCATAGTGCTGAGCTCTGGCTTTGGCTGAGAGACCCTGCCTCAGTGAGTAAGGTGGATGTTCCACTGAGGGTGATTCCTGCAATAGCACATATATGCATGTGTGCCCTGCCCACATGCACCCACACACATGCACAATGCATACACGCCACACACACAAGCAGGAGAAGATGTATCCAGTGAGTAAATCACACAGGGAAGACAATTCCAGGGAGTGGGAACAGTTGGTGAACAGGGCCTGGGATGGGGAGGGCCTGCTACATGGAGAACAGCAGCAAGTGGGTCACTGTGGCAGGCACGGAGTTAGTGAGCGATAGAAACGGAAGCTCCCGCCTCTTATTTTGTCATCAAAACCATGCCTTGCAAGTTTCTGTTGAAGAGAATCACACACCAGATCATCCTGTTGTTTATGGTGAGATTAGGCAACACCGTGGAATGAACTAGATCAAATCTGGGCGGCTGGAAAAATCTTGGAACGCTTAAAGCTGTTGACAGTCAATTACAAAGCTGCAGAGTCCATGAAAATAACAAAGCAAGGGTGTTCTAACACCCGATTGTGTCACCCAAACTCTACCATGCTCTACTCCGATGTCAGGAGGCTGCTTCTCCAGCCCTGATTGACTCCTGCTTCCATGAGGCCTTTACACCTGACCTGAGATTGTGAACAGTTTCTTCAGTGTCCTGTTGGGGCAGTGACCCTGGCTCTAACCTGAAGTGGAGATCAATGAGAACTAGAATCTTGTAACATGAAAGTATATCGCAAACACGTGTTTGTAAAAACCTCACTCAGTCCATTCAAATCTACTTTCTTTATGCAATGCAGAGAAAAGTAACGTGTAACAAAACCAGCCTATGTTTATTTTAAGCTTTTCCCTAGCTCAGCATGCTGCCTGGAGTCTAAACATCATCTGACGGCTTGGGTTTTCTTAATGACATAGGACAGGAAGCTATACCTGGCTTTTGTTAATAGACGGTTGTAGGTTTTGACTTATTTAGACAATTAGATGTTGTACATGAGCCATCTTACACTGGAGTACCCAGCATCTTAACACTCACCCATGACACACACGCATGACACCCCTCCACACACACACTTCTTTCTTATCTCCACCTCATTTAAAAAACAAAGGAGCCCCGATGTTAAAGTTTGCACATAACAAAACAGAACCAACATCTTACATACAGAACTTTCTCCCAAGAGTTCCAGTACACGCACAATCTAGATTTATTTTATCTTTGCTCTGTATGTTTTGTTTCTAAAGAAAGAGAAACTAATATTATTCAGCAGCATTCTATATCTGCTAGTTTTGTTTCTTCTTTAGATTTGCTTCTTTCCCTTATGAGTTTTTGCCTGCATGTATATCTTGCCAAATGTATGCCCAGTGCCCTTAGAGACCAGAAAGGTATGTCGGATTCCCTGGGACTGGAGTGACAGCTGTGATCCAAGAATCAAATACCAGTCCTCTAGCACACCAGCCAGCGCTCTTACCACTGCCCCACCCCAGCAATTTCTACAGCAGCTCAGAGCTGCTGGGTTCTGATTATATGATGGTAAGAAAGCACCTCACTCTTATAGTTCTAATTCACAAGGCTGCCAGGAGGGCAAGGGATAATGTGCCTGTTGTGCCTGGCACAAATATGCAAGACATAAGCTATTATTTCAATATTAGAAGTACGGTCCTAACCGGGAGGTGGTGGCGCACACCTTTAATCTCAGCACTTGGGAGGCAGAGGCAGGCGGATTTCTGAGTTGGAGGCCAGCCTGGTCTACAGAGTCAGTTCCAGGACAGCCAAGGCTACACAGAGAAACCCTGTCTCGAAAAACAACAACAACCACCACCACAACAACAACAAAAACAGAAGTACGGTCCAAGCCCAGTAGCAATATCAGTATCACCTGGGGGCTTACTGGACATGCAGAATGTGGCACAGCCCAGACCTTTTGAGACCCTCTTAACAGAGTTACAATTGATGCTGGGGTACAATTGAGTGTGAGAGGCAGTTGTTTCTCTGTACTGTGCTGGCAATGTCCCAGCTGCTGATGGGTGGCAGTCACTACTTCTTTTCTCAACTGTCCTTTCCATTGAGCTCATCCAACACTGCAAGTTGGGTGCCCACTCACTGTGGATTCTTTTGTCCGTGCACACCAGACACGTTCTGTGTGGGAACCCACCATGATGAATTCCCTACTGGCAACTAGGTAGGAAACTTCAGAAATACTTTGGAAAGACTGGATCCTGTTGGGCTGGAGAGATGGCTCAGCAGTTAGGAGCACTGACTGCTCTTCTCAAGATCCTGAGTTTACATGCAACCACATGGTGGCTCACAACCATCTGTAATAGGATCTGATGCCCTCTTCTGGTGTGTCTGAAGATAGCTACAGCGTACTTAGATATAATAATAAATAAATCTTTGGGCCGGAGCGAGCAGGGCTGGAACGAGCGGGGCCGGCCAGAGTGAGCAGAGGTCCTGAATTCAATTTCCAGCAACCATAGGATTGCTTACAACCATCTGTACAGCTGCGGGTATACTCATATACATAAAACAAATAAATCTTAAGAAAATACTTTAAGACTGGATCCTGTCAACCACTGATGACCAAGCATGTCAGTAAGGAACATTAGAGAAGTAATGGAAGCTAAGGAGAAATGACTCTCAGGCCCCTTTACCTACAAATGTTGGCGCTGGATTCTTCTGTAAGCACCTCAAGTGTGTAGTGTGCTTAGTAATTTGCCAATGGCCTTCCTTTACTTTACGAATTTTAATCACCAGCCTGCCTGGCTACTCTAGCAGGTACTGTGGCCTGCTTCTAAGTATAGAGGACAGAGACGGGATCTACTCTCTGTGGCTGCCAAATATTTGTGGGTGTAAGGCTCTTTCCCCAACAGCAGCACAATTACTGGAAGGCAAAGTTGGAAGGAGAGTTGACAGCCAGCCTCACCTCTGGCTGACATGCCAGCACCGACAACCTCTCTAACCTGGGTGGCTTGAGACCAGATGGGGTGTGGTCTCCTGGGGTGGGGGTGGCTGAGGGAAGGGGTGGGTGCTGCTGGGGCTATGTCTTTGGGTAACATGTTTCCTTTAAACCTTTTAGAGACAGAAATTGCAATCATCATAGCATCGGGTTGCTATTGGTTTTAGTTATGCAGCGCTTAAGGAAGCTGGAGAATTTCAGTGCTTGAGATAATATACCTCACAACTGTTTAAAGGTTTTGTTTGCTTTTCGCACAATTTTAATATAATCCTGAATGGTCAGGATATAAATACATTAATAATACCATACTCTTGTTCTAAACTTTGACCCCAAAGCTTCGTATTTGCATAAAGCAGCTCCAGTTTGTGGTTTGTGTGATACCCAGCACTGCAACTGCAACACACATCGCCCTGCATATATGTTTAATCCCAGCACTTGGGAGGCAGAGGCGGGCAGATTTCTGAGTTCGAGGCCAGCCTGGTCTACAAAGTGAGTTCCAGGACAGCCAGGGCTACACAGAGAACCCCTGTCTCAAAAAAAAACCAAACCAAACCAAAACAAAACAAAAGTGTGCATTAAGTACGAATATATTTAGCTGAGTTTTAAAATGCCGAAGAAAGAGAAGTGGTGTAGTGTTCAGCTAGGCAATGTCTTCATTCTCTTAATTGAAAAAGACGTGTTATGAGCAGTTGTCCCTCAGATGTTTAGGAGTGAAGCACACAGGTCCCAGGAACTGTGACCCTACCCTGGAGCGTCCCTTTGGGAGAGCTCCCCACGCAGGCACTGTCCATCCTGGGAGCTGCCCTCATTTCCTTCCTGCTAGTGAGCAGGGCTAGGGTCTCCTCAGGAGATGCCTGCTCTTCCTCAGGCTATTCACTGGGCAGCTTCAGCTAGCCCAAGAGCTTAGTTGTTATGCTGGGCAGAGAAAATCAACAGGATGATGGATGCCAAACAATCTAATCCTTAAGTTAAAATAAACTGGGCCAAACCAAAATGACTCTCCAGGCTCAGTGAGACAGCCGTGAGTCGTGAGCTCTGAAAAGATAGTTCCCTGTCATTACTGCAAGTGAGCAAACAGAAAAGCTACAGAAGCCAGGCCGGGCTCTGCCTGGGTTAAAACAGGCAAGGACCAGTCTGAAGAACTGGCTCGACCATTAAGAGCACACTTACTGCTTTCACAGAGGACCTGGGCTCTATTCCTAGTACCCGTATGGTGGCTCACGACCATCCATAACTCGAGTTCCAGGGGATCTGACGCCCTCTTCTGACCTCTGTGGGTACCAGGTGTGAGTGTAGTGCACAGACATGCATTCAGGCAAATACTCACATGCATAAAATAAAATAAAAACTTGAAAGGAAAGAAAGAAGAAAGGAAGGAAGGGAGGGAGGGAGGGAGGGAGGAAGGGAAGAAAGCAGGCAAGGCCACCTTCTGCAGGCAGCAAGAGTTTCTTTGATTAATCACTGCGAGAACACTGGCTTCACTTGGCTGTTTTTATGTTTTGCTCTTTGGCATTGCTAAGGATCAAACCCGGTGTCTCAGGCTTTGTAAGCAAACGCTTTACCAGTCAGCTACAACCTCTGGCACAAGAACACTGACTTTGAAAAGCTGTTATGTGTGTCAAGAAAAGAATAATAATGGAAACCTACCACTCACATCCTTTCAGCCCTGGAAAGGGTGTGAGCGCCCAGGTGGCCTGAAGAAGACATGCAGGATTTATGGGTTGGTTTAAAGAATCCATACTTGAGAATGGGCTCTGTCCCCTGGAGTTTTCAAAAACACTATTGGAGACCTTGATAAGTTACAGGTTTGTGTACTCATTCTCTCTCTCTCTCTCTCTCTCTCTCTCTCTCTCTCTCTCTCTTTCTCTCTCTCTCTCTCTCACACACACACACACACACACCTTGCCCCTGCTGTGTTCTTATGGATGCGTGTTTATACAGGTAGGTACATCAGTATGTGGGTATGTGTTTATGTATTGTGTGGGCATGTCTCCTGGTAAATGGGTCTAGCCATCAGAAGTCATGGGGCCAGCTTGAAGAAAAAAACATGTTAATGAGAATTTGCATCTGGAGGGCCAGGCAGCTGTTTCCATCTTAAGCTTAATACCGGAATGGGGTGAACACCTTAAGTGTCAAATCCTTCCCTGACACCTCGTAGGTGACCAGCCTTCTCCAGACAAATGTCTAGACGGTATCATACATCGAGCGGGTCCTTCAAGTCAGGAGATGCTTAGAATCCTTACCTGCTGATGCAGTAGAAGGCAATAAGCCGGAATAAATCTGCAAAGCTGATTCCTGAGCCTTCCAGGGAAAAGGCTAGAAAAAAAGAGAGAGAGATTCCAGAAGGTGGCTGGATCTTCCTGAGTGTGTCTGGGAAGGAAGGGCATCTAACACAACATATGTAGGCCTGTCTCCACCCTCTTAGACTACTGTGCAGCTTATCCAAACCAGCTGTGAGGGGGTTGTCTGACAGCCAGACCCAGTTTTAAACAGCCAGGAGGCCGAGGGCGGTCTCCCTGACTCACTCTCAGCACACGCTCCGTGCATGGTAAACATTCCCTTGCACAACAACCTTTGTTTTGAAGTTCAGAGCACAGAGTTGGGCAGGGGCAAGGGCTCATCTGGCTGTATTGTGAAGCCATCAACACTCAGCAGTAGTGGGTTAAAGGTCCACCCACCCCAACCTTTCTTCTTAGATCATGGACCTTCAGTGCCATACTCCCTCTGGTAAGTCAGGAGCCCTCTCATGTAGGCACAAGGCAGAGGGACGTGAACCAGGAGGTCGGTTTAAGATTTCTAGAAATCAGTTCTGAGAAACATTCTATATAAAGATTTGCAAGTCCGGGCCCCTTGCCTGGCCCCATCACACAAGCTCCCAAATAAAATATGCTTTCCGACAAGGTGCTGTTGCCTCATGTATGGCTCCCAGACGGTGGAGGCAGGGGTGGCTTGGTTTCTAATCCTCACACCTTGGCCAACCACCTCCATCTCACTTGTGAAATAAACAGGAACAGTTCCCTGCCAGTCAGAAGGATGACAGTAGAATAGAATGTGTATTTAATGAAATATCTTACGTGAAAGAAATATACATGAATATATTTCTGGAAGTGTCCAGAAATAATGCTAAAATATCTGTTATTGTAGTAAGCCCTTCTCCCATCCCAATTTGTATAGGATATAGGCTAGCAGGGTAGATATCATTATCTTGGGACTTGGGCCTGCAGTAAGCCATGGTGGATAGGATAAGACTTTGTACAAACTAGCCCTTTCAGTCACTTGTAAGTCCCTTGGGGAGGATTAGAGCGGATGACTGAAGTCTTAGAATCCGATGGAGGAAAAAAATAAAAAGCAAAACTTCTGGCTTCAGGAAACTCAATAAACAGGGGTGGGGGTGGGGCCCGAGGTTTCCTGACAACAGTGTGCTTCAGAGGGAAGGAAGTGGTTTCTTTGTCGTGGGGAACTTTGGGAATTGCAAGGGATTTAAAAGCCAGGAGAACTTGTTGCTGGTTGGGCCAGCAACCTTTCAAAAGCTAACTCAGAATAACGGGGGTCAATTTAACGTAAATTCATTATTTATTAACTCACTGTACACCCACTGTCTTTAAAATGGCTGTGGGTCTAAATCGTGCTGTCAGATTATCTCTGACATTCAATCTGTATTTAATCGTTCCCCAGGTTCAGCCTGCCCCAGGAGTCCTGTTTCCCAGTCACCCTTGACTGTGTGAGTTCCTGGTTGAACCAGAAGCAGACCATGTATGCAGGCAGGGGTTTCCTGTGCCAGAAATGTCACGTCCATGGATCCTATGTCAGGCTATTATTGGCTTAAGGAGACTGGACACGAGGGTACAGTAATCTCATGCCTGCCAGTCAATTAGCCTCAGCACCTTCAAATACAGGGACCAAGCCACGCTCCATCCTTGGGGCTCCCCAATTCTCCTGGCCTTCACCCCTCAGCTCGCTAACCTAGAATTTTCAGATCTCCCCACTCTGTTGTGCAGATTCATTTCCTGACCCTTTCTTGGAGACTGGCAGTACCTCAGAACTGTGTGTTCCCTCTTTTATTTAAAACTTGGCCTCTCGAAACTCCACATTTTCAATGACCAGAAAGTAGACAACAGAAAGAAAACCTAACAGTGCAAAGCAACAAGTCTCGGCAGATCTCCAGCTCGTCATCTGCCCATGGGGCTGGATTCATCTTGATGAACTGCCTTTCATAGAAGACTGAACAGTGGCTACCTGGAGGGAACTTGTGTGCTCGAGGCTCATTTAGTCATGAAGATGTGTAGATACATGTTTTGGCTTTAGACCTTGTAAAGAGGGCTCTGTAGCTGCAGGTGCCCTATGGTTTAGTCATCAGTAAACCTGGGCACCCAATCTACACTGTACCCAACAGGGGACAGGGCAAGAAAGTCTACACTCAGCCCCTATCATGTGCCAAGCCTTAGGGTGCACACAATCTGCATGGGTTGTTTAACTGGCCTATGACTTGCTCTGAGGTTAACATCATCTCACTGTGGGGATGGGAAAGGCAAAGCTAAAGGCCAGGACTAGACACATCTGTCTGCATCAAAGTCCAGGCTCCCTCCCGTCAGCTCTGCCCTCACTATCTGGCACTTACTGTAGGTGCTTTCCTTTATAGTAAACTCTTTGAGAGGTGCTCCAAATTCACAGGGCAGGCGAAGGGAGAGGACTTTCTTCTGCATTTTGGAGGATTTCCGAACCAAAAAGATCTAGGAGAAGGAAAACAAAACACATGTTAAGAAGATTGAAACCCGGGTGCATGCTTTTTCCTATATATGATACCCCGTGAATAAAACATTTCCCATAGACAGCTCGGTGCAGGACACTCTACAGAGAAAGTTCCGAGCTTACTGAACACACTTCACTTTCAAAAGGGGCTTAGGGGCCGTAGAGGTGGCTCAGTGGTCAAGAACACTGGCTACCCTTCCAGAAGACCAGGGTTCAATTCCCAGTGCCCTCGTGGCAGCTCACAACTGCCTGTAACTCCAGTTTCAGAGGAGTGGACACCTTCACACAAACATAGATGCAGGCAAAACATCAATGCACATGAAATGAAAATAACGTATTCAAAAGGGGCTTAGAGGAACCCTGTTTTCACTCTGACCCATCCCAACCTTACCCATCCCTTGTTTGCACTGGCATTCTGGTGACTCTTGCACTGTCTCAAATAGCTGTATTGGTGGGTGAAACAAATTCTAAACAAAGATCACATGGTCAAACTGTAGATGGTAAACTGTGAGTTCACTGGCAAATGTGTGAGCTCATGGCAAATTTGAGAGAGGAACTCGAATTTGCTAAGAGTGAAAAAAGCAGTTATTTTATAGTTTTAGGTTTTGCTTTTGAATATGAATTTCTAGCTTCTTTTGAAAAATGAGATAGTACGTCAAGTCAGACAATGGCAAAAACCTTGAGAAGGAAAACAATGGCTGCATCATTTGGGAGGTAGGTATCAGGTCTCTGACGGTCACCCCAGCCAACACTGAGGCTGCTCTCTCTGGTCCCAACACTGTCTTCACCAAATTGTTTTAGACCAAAACAATTTCCAGTGACGACGTCAAGGCCACTGGGCCTGCCAGTGCAGAAGCAGGCCAGCCATGCTCTGCTGTGTAGGTTGAGTCCTCTTAGCTCCAGGAAGCATCATCCACCTGCCTGCACATCAAGTGAAGTGCAGAGTGTGGTGGCCTTGGCTAAGTCCTGGTCCCTGTCTATAGCAAATGGTCCCTTTTCCTTAAAGATCCCACACTAATTATCTCTTTCCTCTGCATTCGAACCTTACACGCTCACCTTCTCTCTCTTGCTACAGTATTTCACAGCTGACCCCCTCACCCACCCCCACCCTGGAGATCTTTGCCTTTCTTTTTATGTTTACACTACCCATGATGCTTATTGGGGGAAGGTGTGACCAGAAAATCTTTTGAGTCCCCCCCACCCCTCAGTAACAATAGACCATCCATGGAACTCTCCTGGTTCACATATCTGATCACTCGGGCTCTGGGACAAATTAAAACTGAGGCAGAAGCCCTGCAAATGACATCCTGGGTGAATGTGTTTGGGGTAAGGGATCCAAGCTCTGAGAGGCGGCTGTTGGCAGAGATGAAGCACAGCTCCCTTCTACAGGACAGCCAAGGCCACACAGAGAAACCCTGTATGAAACAAAACATGGGGACTTCCCTGGAGACCAGCTAGGGACCAGGGGAACAGGAGTACACTCTCCAGGCTTGACGTCACAGGGGCTGACAAAGTCAGGCTTGCAGAATGCATCCACCCTGGTCCTGTTTCTGTGAGTAACTCTGTATTGAAGCAGAGCTGCTTACCCCCTTCACATACTATCTGTAGCTGCTTCTGCCTGGCAAAAGCCTGTGCTGTGTAGGTATGACAGACACTGCATGGCCAGACAAACCAACTATCTCCACACTCAGGCTCCTTACAGAGCTGTCCACAGACCTCTTGCTTAATTAAGGGTACCGAAACATCCTCAGTACATTCATACATTCACGCCACCAGGACCAGGCCTCTAGCCACCTGCTTTTCCTTCAGTCCCCACCATCACTTCTGGTCCACATGGCGCCTGTCCTCAGCCTGCCCCATCTTGTCAGGAAAGCTCTGTCAAGAGCTCAGGTACGTGGATAGAGAGACTATTCTGCTAGCTTGCTCCTCATACAAGCCTCAGCAGGAATGGCTATGCCCCACCCAGGAGGGGAGCAGGGCAGGGTGGGGAACTACTACCTGGTAAGGTCCTGCTTCAGAACTTTTGGCAGAGATGCACAAGCACATAAATCAACTGGTAGAAAGCAGAGGCTCCCAGGAAGAAGTTTCTGACCATAGAGACCAAGCCTGGGGGCAACAGCTCAGTATGCTGCTTAGGGAATTCTTTCCAAGGATGATCAAATAGTGCCCCTCATAGCCCTTCCTGGAGCTGGGAGGACTCCACCTACACAGCAGCACATGGCAGGCCCACCTCTGCACTGACAGCCCCAGTGGTCTTGATGTCATGAAATTCTTAGTCCTGTCTGTTTCTGTATTTAGGAAGGAAGAAAGAAGCAAAGACAGGCAGATTCACTTCTAAGGACAGAGAGTGACAGAGGTAGGCCCTAGCAGCTGCAGGACTCTAAAGCTGAATTTGGTACCCTGCTGCTATGACATTCCTCAGCTAGCTGTTAATAGAATTTTTCCCCATACTATCCATGTATGGCTTAGTTACTTTGTATCTATTTGTATCTATCAAACGCTTTAAGCCTTATTTTGTCTGTGATTTATTGTATTTGTCTTCTGTTTGGCAGTGGACATCGCACAGAGTGATGTTCTACAGTGACAGAGAGCCTCTATCCTGAACCTTCCCCTATGGCAGCTTCCTGTGAGCCCTGAGTACTGAAAATGTGGTTAGGGAAAGTCCATAACTGAGCTGCTATTTTCATTCACTGTAGTGTGTTAGAACTTAAATAGCTACAATATAGGTGAGACCTTATCACAGTGAACAACACAGGATATGCCAGTCACAATGAATAATGTTTTGCTGTTGCTGTTTATTTTTAAGAAATGGAGCCGTGAAGTGGTATTTATTTATTTATTTATTTAGACCCAAAGTTGATATCAGGTATCTTTGTCAATTACTCTATGCTATATTTACTGAGATTGTTCAATTGAATCCAGAGCTCACAGATTGGCTGGTGGATCCATACTCTAGTTCTTATACTTTATATGACCAGTGCCTTATCTACTGAGCTATTCCCTAGTGCCATATATGTATGTATGTGTATATGTATATATATGTATTTGTGTATATATATATATACACATATATATACATACATACATACACACATATAGTATATATGTATATATGTATATATATACATATATATAAAATATACTACACACATACACATACATACACCCACACACACACACACACACACACACACACACACACACAGAGTTTTTCTACATTGCCCAGGCTGGTCTTGAACCTAGATCCTTCTGCCTCAGTCTCCCAAGTACCAGGATTACAGATATAAGCTGCCATGTCTAGCTACAGTGAGTAGCCTGACTAAGGGGAAGCAATGGTCGCGGATAGGTAGTAGCTGCTGAAACACAATCAGATTTTGATTGACATGGAAAGCTACTGAAAAGTCAAGGAGAAGACGGGCAGCCCAAGAAGACAAGCCTCTGGTCACAGACCTTTCTAAGGTTGTATTCCCAGATGAATGACTGAACCTCACAGGGTTTCTTAACTCAGAGTGAAAGAAGAGCATAGGGGACAACCAGGGATCCAGAAGCAGGCTCAGAAGGTCAGGCCTGGACCTCTGGCCAGGGGCTCCGCTTCCTTCCTTTGATGCCCTGGCACCCTGCTGAGCCATACAGTCCCATAATTGAGAAGATGAAGACAGGCCTGGAAAGGAATCTACTCCTAGAGACTGCCTTATGGACCAGAGTTTTCCTGCATTGTATTTGATGTCTATACTGGAAGCCATATGACCCAGGAGCTGGAAAGAACTTTCTGGCAATTTTCCCAACTGTTTCTTTGTCAGGCAGCAGCATACCTGCCTCAGCTCCCGAGTTTTGGCTCTTACCCCTGGAGGCTGGGCCTGCAGGACCTCTGCTGCCTCCTCCTCACTCAGACTCAGCTGCAGCCATATGGGATGGGTATGCAGGAGCCGGTCCAGAATGCTGAGCCTGTTGGAGAGGCTGTCATAGCCAGAGTCTCGGGGACATGTCTTCCCATCCTTGTCTTCAGAGTAGCCACCATCCTTGTGTCTCACCATGCTAGAATAAAGAAAAGAACAGGGCTCAATGACTGATGCTGTTCCCTGAAACTTACTGGACAGATCTGTCACAGCATATGTATACAATGGGGTCACCGCCCTCCAGTCAAAAAGTATGGAGGACAGATTCATTTCTTATTTTACTCTCCCGTATTTTCAAAAGGTCCTAAGTACCATAAACTGTTTGGCTTAGGCTTGTTTGTCTTTGGGCTAAAGTATTTGCTACTTGGAGGACAGAACTTCAAACTGCTAAATTTCAGGCTTTCTGATGCCTGAAGTCTCAATGCTTAAAAGCACTTGTCACAAACACAAGTTCTGTTGAGCTGTATTACAGTCAAAACACACTTAAGGATATTTGTTCTGTATCTAAATTACTGGTTTTCATTTCTTCTTACAAACCTAAATATTCTTTATCCCCAACATTATGGATAATAAAATATCATAATTCAGTGGTGCTGTATGCGATGTTCGTAAAATTATATGACATTATTCATAAAAGCCAACAAATATGTGCCCTAAAAGCTTTTTATAGTTGGGTGTGGTGAAGTGGCACATGCCTTTAATCTCAGCAGTCAGGCAGTGGAGCTAAGGCAGATCTCTGTGAATTCAAGGTCAGATGGGGGAACATAGTGAGAACTTGCCTCAACAGCAACAAACAAACAACCCGAACCCCACAAATAAACAATTAAAAAAAACATTAAAAAAAAAACAGAGATGCAACCCAAAATGTGACTACTGATAAGAGGCTAAGCTAGATTACTCAGCTACAAAGTGGAAGGCTACCACACAATGCCCCTGGAGAACAGCATGCTAAGTGAGAAGAGCCAGGTGTGTGAGTCTGTCACCTGCTGTGGTGGTGGGGCAACGGGGCACTGAGCTAAGGTCACAGTATTATCTGACTCAATTGTACAAGTTCAGAATGGGAAAAGTCTTAGGGAGAGAAAGTAGGTTAGTGGTTGGCTAAGATTAAAGAAGAGAGAGATGAGAATCAACTACAAACAGGTACCAGGTGTCTTTGGGAGTTGTAGGGAATGTGGTACGTGGTAACAACAAGGACTACACAATGTCATGAATCCACTAAAAACTCCGGAATGACTCATGTCCTACAAATGGAGAGGTTTTGTGGTCTGTGAATCATATCGACAAATAAGCCTCCTTCACTGCCAACACTTAACTGTAGGTGAGGAGTGAGCAAACTGAAGCCTGAGGATGTATGGAGCTGCTGGACTCTGCCAGCGTGCAATCAATCATTTACTTCTTGAAGTACCACACTATGTACTATGATGCTGGTTTTAAAGAGGGTGATGGTCTAGGCACACACACGTATGACCGGTGTAAGTCTAGCACTTAGAAATGGAGGAAGAAGGACCAAGAAATCCAAGGCAGCCAAGTGTGTAGCACAGGCCTTTAACCCCAGAAGTTTGGCTGGTTTTGAGTTGGAGGCCAGATTGATTTACATAGTGAGTTCCAGGCCAGCCAAGGCTACAGGTGAGATACTGTTTCAAAAACACAACAGAACACAGCACAAAAAAAGGATCAGAGGCCAGATCTTGATCAAGAGCATGTACGTGCTAGGGAGAAGAGTCCTGAAATTCTAGTCCAAGGTGGCTTAGCTCTGGGGACTCTCTCCTTCTCCTAACACTGATATCGTTCCTGACTTGGAATGAACAAGTCCCTAGCACAGTCCTGGAACAGGCAGCAGGAACGCATGCTCAGTGTGGGATATATTCAGTCATCAAACACACACCCAGGGTGTGCACTAGATAAAGCCTCAAGATTGGGGAGGATGGAAGAGTGGAGGGTTGCAGAAAGGAGACATGAGATTGTCTATGTGGGTGATGTCAGGCCTCAGAAACAGCCAAGCCGTGCTGACATCATGGAGACAGAACCAGAGCCCTGGGAAGACCATCCCACCCCTGGCCCCAGTGTCTTGGTTTTATACCAATCTAAACAGCCCCATATTTCATTTTTCTTCTAGATGCATAGCTAAAGCACCATCTATGCACGAGGCTGAGGTAGAGAGATCAGTTGAACCCAGGAGATCAAGCCAGTGAGATTACAGCTGTCCTTTATGCAAAAGCCACTGAAGTCCCTCTGGGTGTTCTAAAGTGACGATTCATAAGAGGTAAAAGAACAAACTCTTCCAAGGAAAGCTGATGCTAAAATCCCTTTTGCACAGGTGAGTTACCTGACGACCACTGCCTCTCTACCCTGGCCATTTACAGGGATCATCAGAGAAACTTAAGAGTCAATAGTGACACTGCTCCCCAGGTCAAGTCAATGACACTTTGAGGCAGGATGTGGGTATGAGAATGCAGGGGAATCCAACTGGACCCACATTTAAAGGCTTTACACCTTGCCAAATTTTTGAGTGTGGGGATCCTCTGGGGACTGGTGCAGCCACAGGCTCCTGGTTTTGACCCCCACAATTCTGATTCTGTAGGTCCTGGTGGACCAGAGCCGCTGCAGTTCTCCCAGACTCTGGGGAACATGCATCTTGTACATCTGAGGACTCCGATGTATGTGTCACTTGGCTGCAGAGCTAAGTAGGAAACGTGCACTTTGGGTTCTGATCAGTTAGCTGTTTGTTTTTGTTAGGGGGCTGGAGGAGGGGATGGTAACATGCCACTAAAGAGATGCTTGAAGTTCAAAATCATTATTTCAGAGTCAGGGAGATATGGGAATACAGCACTTGCCTAGTATGTTCAAAGCCCTCAGTAGGTTCCTCAGCACTTCAAACCAAACCAAACCAAACCAAACCAAACCAAACCAAACCAAACCAAACCAAACCAACTCAAAAACCATAGCCCAACATTTCCAGTCAACACTAATTTACCATATTTTAACAAGTCCAAATCTGACAGTGTCTAACACAATGACGTTCCTCTCCCATGTGTCAGGCAAGAAGGTGTTTTGTTTCTCCCCAGACAGTCACATCCCACGAACCTTCCTCCCCAGCTTGAGGTTTTTCTGTTTTGTTTTTTTAATGCTCTTTGCTCTGATGATTGACCTCAGCCTAAGCAGTCAGGGCCCAGACAGGAAGAGGGTGAGTAAGATTCATGGAGCCTCATAAAGAAGAAACCATAAATTAGACCTGGCAATTAGTCTTTGGTATTGACTTGATCTAACCGGCCACGTGAGGTTTATAGCGTATTATTACAGGACAAAGTGGCTTTTATCAGGGATAATCTTCAGAAAAGAGCTGATGGGTGAAATACGGACTGTCAGGTGCATGCTCCCAACCCCTCCTGAGTTCTCTCTCCAGGACAGGAGCCCACACCCTGGTTGTTAGGGGCACTGGCTACCAACAGCGGAGAGCCTCCTCATTCTCCTGGAAATGCCTGTGAAGCTGTATCTAACCCAGTGGTTCTCAACCTTCCTAAAGCTACGACCTTTTAATATAGTTCCTCGTGTGGTGATCCCCAAGCATAAAATTATTTCATTCCTACTTCATAAACGTAGTTTTGCTACTGTTATGAATTATAATGTATTATCTGATATGCAGAATATCTGATATGTAACCCCCAAGGGGGTGGTGACCTACAGGTTGAGATTGCTGTGCCATCTCCCTGGGAAGCAATCATTGCTCCAGACATACAGGTGTGGCTGGAGAAGGGAGTGACTTTTTTTTTTTTTTTCTGAGACAGGGTTTCTCTGTGTAGCCCTGACTGTCCTGTAACTCACTCTGTAGACCAGGCTAGCCTCGAACTCAGAAATCTGCCTGCCTCTGCCTCCCAAGTGCTGGGATTAAAGGCGTGTGCCACCACTGCCCAGCAGGCATGACCTTCTTGTCTCAAGATGGGGCGTCTCTGGAGTGAGATTTAGAGGTTTTGGCTTGTTTGTTTGTTTGTTTGGTTTTTGGTTTTGTGGGCCTTGTTTCCCTTTCTGTCTATCCCCTTGCTCCCAAGCTCTTCTCTCTCGAAACCATCTGCACAAGAATCCCTCTGCTTCTGCAGAATTCCACCCAATACAGACCTATCTGAGAGTAATAGAAACCAGTGACTTCTAAGACAGACAGACAGGTGTCTCTATGTAAATGAATGCTGACAGAGGTTGCATGGCTCAGAACGTTAGTAAGGCATCACATGATAAAATCCAGGCACTTAATGACATGGTCACAGTGTATTGGCCCAAGGGCCAGCCTCCAGGGTGGAAGCCTGAAGTCTCTCTCTTAGCTGGTCCAGACATGTGAGACCTGGGCCAGCTCCTTTTCTGAGCGTTACTGTTTTATTTGTAAATGGTACCTTCAACACCAGGTGGTGACTCTGCCTTAAGGCTCACCTGCCCGAGAGCAAGAAAGGATTGTGAATGTATGCTAAGTCCAGTGGAAGAAAGACCATTAGGAAAAGAGGAGGAGTCCAGCAGGACACAGGGGGTTTTAAATGGAGGAGGGACGGAAAAGAGTAACAGAAGACAAGATATTGTATATTTTCTCTCATGTGAAGCATCTACATTTAACAATGCACACATATGACATGAAAGCAAAAGGGACTACTTGAGGGGAGGGGGGTTAGCAAGAGAGTGGGAAGCAGGAGAGGGCAGGGGACAATGGGAGGAGAATAAATACCCACTGGAAAACTCATAGCCTACATCTGTTGCCATGGAAACAACAGCCCAGCATCGTGGCTCTGAGTTAGACAGCTGAGTATTCCAACAGAGCTCTCAAGCACCTGTTGCCCCTAGGTCACACCTGACTTAACGCTCTTCGGAGGATGACGGGCCTTTTCACTTTCTTCATTTCTGGGAACTGGACATTAATAGTTGGAGGAGGTAGAGGGGTCAGTGAGAAGGAGAGCTCTCAGCAAAACAGCCAGGATGACGCTGGACATAGTTTCATTAGAATCAGCAGGATTAGGCTCATCTCCAAGAAACTGAGGCTGCGTAGCAGACTCAAGGGGAGACTCTTTCACTTTCTGATCAGAACCTGGATGTCCGCAGTGCAGCACCAGTTCTAGAGACCACGGAATATCCAGATGCCTTCTTGAACACCCCAGCACACTGTTCCTTCTCCCATGCTTCATCCAAACACATCTGAAGTGTTTATGTTGACTTTATAGTTTAGTTTTGTTTTTTTCACCAATGAAATGTGAGACGGTAAAATAAAAACATATACCAATGTGAGGTTAGGGTGTGTAGCCTAGGATGGGCATGGTCTTGGCTTTGATTCCTGGCTCTGTCCAAAATAGATATATTGCCGGGCGGTGGTGGCACACACCTTTAATCCCAGCACTCGGTGGGCAGAGGCAGGCGAATTTCTGAGTTCAAGGCCAGCCTGGTCTACAGAGTGAGTTCCAGGACAGCCAGGACTACACAGAGAAACCCTGTCTCAAAAAACCAAAAAGAAAAAAAAAAGAACAAAATAGATATATTAATTTATTAACAAACTTAGTGAATCAAAATTGAAGTGAGGTTGTTTCAGTCAGAAAAATATTAGCACAATAAATTCAGTCCATAATTTTCCAAATATAAGAATCCTAGTTTAGGTGTTAATAACAACAACAACAACAACAACAACAAAGGCAAAAGCCAGATTCTTACTGTCAATCAAGAACAATCCATATCCACCTGGCTATTGGGTCTCAGAAGATGTACAGTGCTCTGGATGGTCCAGTCTTCAGCCTTGGAGTATAGGGACTGTCAAATAAAAATTATAGGACTCCATTGTTATAGACTAAATTCCTGCCCCAGGCCTAAACAAGTTGCCTGAAATCAAAATGGAGTCACTGCTACTCAAAGTCAACCAAGTTGTTATCTTTCTTTCAGAGAATACTAGAAACAAACAAGCCCCAGAAAGAATAAACAGAGAGGTAACAGCCGGTTTCCCAAATAAGAAAGTTTCCGTTGACTTAACCACATCCCTTCTGCCTTAATCAAGTAAAAAGGTTACCTAAAGTAGCCCATGTTAACCAGTTGTCATTTTCTCTCTCCTCCTTCATCCTCATTTATTTTTTTTCTGAGATAGTGTTTTTCTATGTATTCCTGACTGTCCTATGATTTGCTATGCAGACCAGATTGGTCTCAAATTCTCAGAGACCCGCCTCTGCCTCCCCAGTGCTGGGATCAAAGGTGTGTGCCTTTCTCCCTTTAAGACCAGGTTTCACTAGGTATCCAGGCTGGTTCAAACTTGTAATCCTCCTACCTCCATTCCTCAAGCCCCTACCTCCTGGGTTGTCTGGGTTAGGCAGCCTCCTGAGACCTTCCTGTATTCCTTGATTACTCTCTTCCTCTTCTCACCTTACTGGGAAAGTTACTTGGAAACCTTTGTGGCTATAAAACAACCTCCCGTCTCTTCGGCTCACGGCTACTCTCATTCTGTTTCATGGAATGATATGTTGCTCCATCCCAGTTAACACCTTTAAACTAAATTTTAATTTTGTCTTCCCTTTGTCAGAACAAAACACAGTAAGCTTAAAAAAAAAATAAAACAAAAAGGATCTCTAGACCTTCTCTTTGTGTGTAAGAAACATCTATATTGACTTGAGCAACTAGGACTTTGTGCCTATGTGTCTCATTTTTCTTTTAAGGATGAAAGCTTTGTTGTGTGTTTGTCTTTAAATTAAACACTGCAGGCCAGAGAGCTGACTCAGCTAGTAAAAGCAGTGTCCACAGAAGCCTTAAAACCTAAGTTCCTCCGGGCGGTGGTGGTGCACGCCTTTAATCCCAGCACTTGGGAGGCCGAGGCAGGCAGATCTCTGAGTTCCAGGCCAGCCTGGTCTACAGAGTGAGTTCCAGGACAGCCAAGGCTACACAGAGAAACCCTGTCTCTGAAAAAAACAAAAACAAAAACCTAAGTTCCATTCTCTGGAACCTGGGTAACGTGCACATGAGTAACCCCAGCATCCCTAGAGTGAAATGGGAGGCCAAGACAGGAAGCTCTCCCAACACAGAATCTCTCAAAAGGCCGACTATCTACCCTGGAGTTTTCAGTACCACAGCAAAAACAAGAGAGCCCCTCACTCAGCAAGACAGGAGGTGAGACTCCTAACAGCGTCCTCTACATGTGTGCATCACGGCACAAGCACTCCCATG